>NC_080059.1:380000-710000 GCF_026212465.1 Amaranthus tricolor
TAGTTCGCAAATTCTCAATAGTCAATGCCATTTGTGGCGGATTCATGTAGGAAATGAATCTTGTAATGACAAATTTAAGTATTTTCTTCTTTTAGAATTTGCATCATTTTATCAGAATAACTAAAAAACACTCCATTTGAAGATTAATTTGCACATTATTAATCATGCCATAGAGAAACCTTTGAAGAAAAATATCAAAACGAGATGAATTAAAGTTCCATTTTCCATCTCTATCATTTATCATAAAATACATAGAACATTGGTGAAAGTAGTAAAAGATGTAAAGTCATATTTTTATTATTTTTCATCATCATGCAGATTAATTATTACATAATATGTCGTTAAATTAAATACTTTTGTTCAATTATCATATCTTTAATACCTAAATTTATTTCATTGAAGTGTCGATGAACTAATCTTATTTTGCTGATTACTTACTGTATCATTAGGTGCGATATATAGTCTAATTGTAGCAAATATTATGGACAATTTCACACAAATAAAAAAAAAAGATGATTTAACGAGTCATTTTATTTAAGTCCATTATAATTCAAAACAAAAAAGTTGTAAATTAGTGATTTATTTTAAATTTATTATCCTTTTATTTTTTCTTAATCAACCATAAAACTTATAACCTCTATGTCAGCAACTCATTTTTTTCAACTAATTTTTGTTCTTGTCACCATTTTCAATAAACACACTAAAACACAAATATGTAGAATTAGCTAGTGTATGGAAGTTTCACCAAACTTTAATTACCCCATTTTGTCAAATTGAATATGGACCTAACATGTTTGATGTCTTACCTACACAATATAAGTGAGAAAGTGATTAGCTAGTAGCAGTCCACTCCAAGCACCAAGTTGATTGAGAATTTATAGTGGGCCAACTCTTTGGTATATACTTCCATTTCATAACAATGCCCAACTTTTACTTATTCTTCTTTATTCAATGATCAATATGCTTACAAGACAAGATTGAATTTTGTCCCACTTAGAGATTAAATATTGCTTTCTCAAAAAATTAATTCCATACAATCCTTTCCCCCTACAGGGCCTATACTATGTTTGGATAGAGGTATAGGAAAATAGATAGTAGAACTAAATAAAGATATTATTTTAGAATATTATGTTTTAGGATGTTAAGATCTTTTTTAATATTTAGGATATTAATGGTTATTTTGTTTCTTATTATTTAGATTTAGGTTAATATTTTATTTCCTTTTTTTTAATCTTAATCATGTATAAATAGAGGTATTTCTCTCATTGATAAAATAATACAAATTCAGTCACTACAAAAAATATGGCATGTACCTACATTTATTTTGCCACGTTTAATTAATTGTGGCCAACTATTTTGCAATTAGGCCCACTTTTTGCATTTAGGCACGCTTATTAAGCGTGGGAAAAATAGTGTCACATATAAGCGTGACTATGATTCAAAGATAAAATCAGCCACACTAATAAGCGTGGCTAAAGCATCAATTCAGTCATACTAATAAGTGTGGCTAATATTCAATAAAAATATAAAAAAATAAAAAATGAATTCAGCCACATTAATAAGTGTGGCTAAAGGTTAATTAATTAAAAAATATATAAAAATCAATTCATCTTGGCTAAACACAATTGAAAAATAACGCAATCTTCCCCATTTCCTAAATACTCCAATTTTTTTTAATCCTTATTAAGCCCTCATTCAATCTTTCTTCCTTCCTCATTTCCTGTGTTCATTGTTGTTCTTCACTCCTTCACGCCTGATTCTTTAGTCCTCAGTCCCTTATTTCATCTCTGTTTCTTCCTCGCGCGGTGTAGCCACATCCTCCTCTTTCATCTGCCTCACTCCCTCTCCTTCACGTCCTCATGCGGTAACAAGGTATGAAATCTGAAATTTATTTTCTTTTGTTTTATTTTGGTATAAATTTGTATTATCTTTGCTTTTAGGGCTTGTTCTCTATTTTAGGATTTATTTTTGATTTTAGGGTTTGTTCTCTTTTTTGATTTAGGGTTTGCTTTTGGTATTAATCTGTTTTAGGGTTTGGTTTGTTTGAATGGTTAGTTGATTTTGGTATTAATTTGTTTTAGGGTTTGATTTTGGTATTAATTATTATTTGCTTGAATATTTCTTGCTTGAATAATTGATTTGTGAATAATTTTATGCCATGTTTGGGAATAATTGGGAATAATAATTTTATTTGAAAATTTGAAATTGACTTAAATTTATTTTTTGGCAAATTAAAAATTTTTAATTTTGAATTTGGATCAAATTTTAGTTTTTAAAATAGTTAAAGTTGAGAATTTGAGAACGACCACTCAAACCTTGTCATTCTCAAATTCTTTATTTATGATTTCATAATTGAAATCCATAATTTGAAATGAAATACTTGTTCTCAAACAGTAGATTATGAAAAATGAGAAATAGAAGCATTTTTGTTTTATACATGTTTTTCAATATTGATGGTTTATCAGTGTTGCTGTGCTATTGTTAGTGTTTATGTTTTGCAAATATAAGTTCTCTATTTTTGTTTACATATGTTGATGTGGACACTTGGAATGCTGGCATGGGAGCATTGCAGGTTCACTCATCATTTCATTTAATTGAATTGTTAATGGCAAATAATACTTCCATTTGTTTGGAGTCCTTCGAATTACAGTGATTAATAATGATGTTGCAGAGATTAGTGGAAGATAGTGACCCGGCCATATATGAGCTGAAGAATACTAGTATGTTCAAACCTCTTCTGGATTGGTTTTATTAAATTTATATTGGGTTTGTTTTGTATTGGTTTATTTTGTAATGGTTTGGTTAAGTGAAGTATACTTGGATATTTCAATCTCAAACATTATATGGTTCATTTTTGCTAAATTGTGAATTTCATTTAGTTTCAAGAGTTGATTTTGGTCTTTGGATGAGAATTGAGATGGATATGTTACGTTGATAGCTACTTTTAGTTCTCGACTTTAAATTGTTTAATAGTCGTCGTTTCATTATAGAGTGTTAATTTCTATTTATTCGTCTAAATCTAGATTAATTAGCACTAGTAGTACTTACTAGTATTTGATCGGGAATATTGGTGCATCTAAGTTTTGGATTCATGAACTAAAAGGTTCTGTAATAAAATTTTAATACAAAAATTTTGAGTTGTAATGAAGACCAATAATTAAAATATTTTTGAATGTAATTTTTTTATTTAAGTGGGCAAACTCTTTCTTGGTCACTGACTGCTACAATTAGTGCTGCAACACCAGAAAATAGCTGTTTTGATCGGGATGCTTGTGTTGTGAACTTGTGATGTGTTTAGGCCTGTCAAACAGTTTAGTTTGAATGGGGTTTGGGTTCGAATCATATATAAACAGGTCAGAAAACCCTTGACCCAAGCCTATGCCATTTAGTTAAGGGGGTTGAAAATCACAACCTTGACTCGACCTGCAACAGATTTATAATTTTTTTGTTTTCGTTTTAAGGTTTTTAACGTTGATTAAGTCTAATTTTTTAGGCTTTAATTTTAACTTTATGTTTTTTATTGCATATTTTGTAATTACTATGAAAAATAAAAAAATATTAAATGAACTAAGTTTAGCTTATACTTATTGATTTAACTCGAAATTAACACATCTAATTAAATGGGTTATACAGATTTTTTTCAGGTTTAAAATTTTAACCTGAACCTAACCCATTTAATAAACAGATTAGGTCGGGTCGACTCATTTAATTAATTGGGCCAAAAATCTCAACCAAAACCCACTTATTTCGGGTTAGGTTCAAGTCGGGTTAACTTTTGTTAGCCCTAGGTGTGTTTGTATTTGTGTTTTGCACCAGCCTGCTGTTTGGGATCTGCCAGACTGCTGCTTTCTGTTTGTGTCTGTTGAGGTTGTTTTTGGGATCTGCCAGAGCAGCTTGCTGTTTGCATTTTGCCTATGGAGTAAAATGGGGGTTTTTAAGAAGCTAAGAAATGAGTGTAGAAAGAGTGAGTAAAATGGAGTAAAAAATGAGAGAAAAGAAGAGTGATGATTAAATAAGTATTATAAGTATTAGGAGTAGTACACTACATTTCTAATTATGATGGGAATATAGTATATATTTTTGTCAATATATGATATAAAATAACAGATGAATTCATTGTATATGATTGTGATGGGGATATAGTAGTATGTATTGTGTATCTGCTGCTTTTGATTTAGTACTTTGGATCTACCAGCTTGCTATTGGCCTAATCTTGGAGGTTGTTTTTGTTGTGCACCGGCACCAGGCAGTAGATGCAGCTTCTACAGAGGTTCGCTTCAAGGTGTTTATGCTTCTGATGAAAGACCTGCAACTGCTTGCTACTGGGTTTTGGGTCTCAAAATGCTTCGCCTGCTACCGTGTCGTGGCTATGATCATTTGAATGGAAGCTGCTCCGTTTTGAATTGCCTTGGACATACATTTTGTATCTTTGAATGTATTAGTTGCGCTTGGACTTGATTTTGTGTCTTTGGTTTGTATTAGTAATGATGTGGCTTCTAAGTCTTGGACTAGAGTTGTATTAATATGGCTTTTTTATGGCATTTTATCAAATTTATTTTTCCAAAATAAAATAATATTAATAATACTAATAATCATCATCATAATAATAATAACAATAATAATAATTTTTCATAATTGGTTAAAATATTAGTTATGTTCATTAGCCACGCTTATTTATGTGGGAAAAAAAGAAAGAAAAACAATGGTCTATGAAATAATGAAGCCACGCTTATTAGCACCTTTAGCCATGCTTATTAAATGTGCCTAAAAACGCAAGCAGATGCCACACTTAATTAAACGTGGCTAAATCTATCAACCTCACTTGTAAGTGTGCCTAACTGCATTTTTAAGCTTAAGTAGGTGTAACATTTTTTGTAGTGAGTATTCACCAGACTAAACCAAAACCGAATTTCGTATAATAATTATCTACATGGTATCAGAGCCGTAAGGTTTTCTTGGACGGAAAAATTCTATCGGTATTTCATCATTGATCATAATCGATCAAAATCAATCCAGAACAAAAAACGAATCAAAACAAAACCAATCAAAAAAATCAGATGGAAAACATGCTTTTAATTTTTTATTAATAGTTTATTAAAATATATAAATTGTAGTAATGGCTGGAAATTAGGGAAAAGGAAAAGGCTTTTTTAGAGGGTTATTGAGCGGGAATAGTTCTAGGCAGAGTTTATTGGGATCCCCATGAGAGGGGGGTTACGGGTTCTGCAAGGCGAGCCAGGCAGGAACAGGCGGCCAGCCATAATCAGGCCCAACGTTCGAGCACCCTAGACCATGTGCGTAGTCGCTTTGAGCGCCAGACTAGCCTGCGTAGTAATACGGTCGGCTCAGGTGATGATGATACTGATTACGACAAGTCTGTCAGTCAGGAAGAGTCTATCGGTCATGATGAGTCTGTCGGGCATCCTGTTGATTGGACGCTCATCAGAGGGCATGTCGGTCAATTTAAGATTAGAGGGCATGGCACGGCTGACACTTCTGATCACGCAGGAATCAGCTAGGTTGAGGATGCGGCTCCACGGGGGAGGAGGCGCTCACAATCCGCGGATATGGACTGGTTGACACCAGTTTAATACCCAGCTACGGTAGGCACGTAGCGAAGGTTATATTTGAGGGATCGAAATGCACGCCTCCGATTTTGGATTGCCGTCCTAGAAAGAGGACGTTAGAGGAGATAATCAGACTGCAGGACATGTCTGATGAGCTATACGGGGTGTTACCTGCCATTCCTCTAGGTTGTCTACCGTAGATAATGCACCATCACATTGATAGTGCTCTTATTACGGCCTTTGTGGAGAGGTGACAGCCTGATACCAACACCTTCCACATGCCATAGGGGGAGATGACCATAATGTTGCACGACGTGCAACGCATTTTAGGAGTTGGCATTGACGGTTCGCTTCCCGCTGAACCCGCTGATGGTGACTGGAAGCTTGGCCTGGCCGGTCTGTTTGGGGAGCCAATTTCGGAGCTGCTTAAGAAGGGGTACTTCACTCGCGGGAGCATTAACGTTGGTGAAATGTTGCAGCTATGCCACCGTTCTCAGTCTCTGGAGACTCAGGCTACTGCGTATTACATGGCTATAGTGGGTTCCACGTTACTGGTGGATAAGACTAGAGTCGTGATGCGGCCTCACCTTATACTTGATGTGACTACTGATCAGGGTGAGATTGCTTAGGGTGCAGTGACGCTGGCTAACATGTATAGAATCAAATTTCCTATCGGTAACAAATCTATCAGAGTAATCTACATTATCCCCTAGGTTTTCAAAGTCCTGTAAATATAAATTTATTCATAATAATTAAAAGATTAAACTATGTAATATATTAACAATATCAATTAGTTTAATAATTCAAATTTCAATATATTAACAATATCAATAAAAAATATGAAGTAAAAAATTTTACTAAATAAAGTACATATATAAAATAAAATAAATTAAATTAAAATAACATAAATAAATAATTTAAGTAAACACAAAAATATATATAAATATATGAGTATATAAAATAATTTACTATAATATTTAATAAATAATAATAACTTAAAAAATAATTATAATAAATAAAAAGAATTAATTTTTCAAAAAAAAAAAATTCTAGAATCCCCCAGTTGCACAAAAAGTGCGACTTGACCTAGGAGGGGTCGCACATTTTGTGCGACTGGAGGTTCTGGAAATTTTTTTTTTTTTGAAAAATTTCGTATCGATTAATTACTTACTGAATAGCTATCATGCTCGTTTCGGTTTGCCATTTTTGTTCGATGTACACTTTTAGCTTGTTTAAGTTAACATAGTGTTTTTAGAGAGATGTTACAGTTTTTGAGTTCGAAAATTATACAGGGGCAATCTTGAAAATTCATTATATATAGAGTAGCGATAAAATGAATAAGATGACGATATTTAGTGATACCTTTTTTTTTTCAAAATAATTGATTGTGCTTTCCACAAATTTTGTGAGTGGGAGACCGGGGAGGTTATCTAGCGTGGTCGACTGCTCCTCACTTTCTCTTTGGTGGGCTGTCGGTTAAATGTTGCTTACAAGGTCTCAATTCTTGACTTTTTTATTTATTCTTCTCAATTTTATAATACTCGATTTTCCATTCTCACTAATCAGTAATCACCTTGCATATTGCCTAATCAATTATACAACTTTTAATTAACTGGTTAAATGTTTTTTTTATTAAATACTTCTAATAAAGTAATAAAGTTAGTGAAATAAAATACTACTATAAACATTAAAAATTATTAAAATAAATTAAGTGAAAAATATGTAAAAAATTTAAAAATTTTAAAAAATTGAAATTAGGATGACTATGGTTAATTATATTAATAAAATATAATGTAAATAGAAAGATTTTTAGGTTAATAATAAATAAAATTGTTTAAAATGTGAATTTCAAATAGGAAAAAGAGAGTAATAATTACCCTCTACTATTTCTCAACGAGTATAAATATTATAAATTTAATGCAAGTAAAAATATTACTTCCTCCACACCAATATAATTGTCATATTTTTTTATTTGGCAAAATTATATCAATTGTCACATTTCTATTTTTGTCAATCTTTTTTTTACCTAAATATCCTTAATTCACACAAGTAATTACAAATATACCCCCATATACCTTACTTACCCAACTACCCTTTACTACTTACCCTTCACTACTTACCAAACTACCACCTTTTAAATGGACCTCACACCACTTTTAATATCCGTGCCCAAACAAATGGGACATTATATTAATGTGGAGGGAGTACTTCGCATAGAGGGTAAATATCCCAAATTTAATGGGATAAAAAAACAATAGTCTATAATTATATGAGAACATTAAAACAGACCCTAACTAAAAATAGAGTACTCGCTTGTGCTACTTACTTTGCGCCAATTTTTGGTTATGGTTGTTCTATTCAATTTGGATTATTTTTCTTATTTAAAAATGTGTTTTATCATCTCTTTTAATCTATAGAACCTATTTAACTATCGTTAAATTAAAGTCACCAATAATTTGTTCGCCCTCTTCATTAATCAAATTTTTATAATTTTTCTTACTTTCTTAGAACTTACTTCACTTTCTTAAAATCACCATGTTTGTGTTTGAATCATTCTTATTTGTAATAATTTCTAATCAATAACCGTTATTTGTAAATTATCGTAAAAAGACAAAAAATAATAATAAACTAAACAAAATCAAAAAAAGTAAACTGAAATCATAAAAGTCTTATTCTATTAAAACCTACTATATAAGGATGATTTGTTAACTTTATAAATTATTGTTATTTAATAAGACCTCCTCATCTTATTGAATGATAAAAAATGAAAAAGCAAAAAAAAAAAAAAAAAAGAAAGAAAGAAAGAAAGAGCAGACAGTACGGAGTAAAGCCCAAGGCTATAGGTTGGGATTCTGACAACTACACAAGGAGGTTTGAGGTCAGTGGTACTAGTCATCATAATATCCTGATTCCTGTAGCCTGTAGGGCACGTCCCAGTCCCACTAGACTTGATGCTAATGCTATGCTCTTTTGTTGGATGGTCAGAGACTCAGATTTTACTATGTGGGCTCCACCTTTTTTTTTAATACTGTATGAGTCGTCCTTCGACAATTTGGTGTTGGCGGTTGTTTAAATGGGCGTTTGACAATTGTTTGTTGGTTATTGACTTTTTTATTTGATTTATTTGACTAGTTGAAATTGTTAGTTGTTTTTATTGGTTTTAAAGCTAGTTTAAAAATTAGCTATTTGTGAAAATATTTGATAAATTTAGACATTGATTATTAGTTATTTATTATAGAAAAAGTTAGTTAAAAAGTGAAAAGAAAATAGAAAAGCAAGTCATAGTTGATGAATTGTTAGTGGGTCCTACAGTCCTGTGCGCTTTGATTTGATTTTGGCGTAAGTTGTATCTGCCTTGAACTTGGGATACTGCAAATAAAAAGAAGTCTGATTTGTTCTACCAAAAAAATACTTCACAATTTAACAAAGCACAGCACAACAATGGGAATAGAGCAACAATTTTGGATTTACATCAACTCCTCCGCGATTCTCGCACCTCATCTTTCATCTACTACTTCACTCTAACTTTTTCCACATGCTTAATTATTTTACTTGGATATTCACCGATTAGCATGAGGACCCATTTTAGGATCCGGGTCTATTCTAGACTCGTCCACTTTTATTTGGAATGTAAATATCAAATTTTAGGATCTTAAAATCTAAATTTAAGGTCTTAATATCTCTATTAAGAAATACTTTTTCTGTTTTAATTTACTTGTAATATTTGTTTTTGTAAGCAGTCTAATGTACTAATTCAATCGTTAATATTTCTAATTATGTATAATAAAAAATTATAAAAAATTAATACTAATAATCTTTGCAATAAATCGAATCAAACAAGATTTCACTTGACTATATTTTAACTTATAAATTAAAAACTAATCACAACTTAAAAGTGATGAATAAATAGTACCATTTTTCTAATATTGCAACTAATATGAAATGAAGGAAGTAATTTATTATCATATACAAGTATCAATTTATTTTAAATTAAGTCTAAAAGATTAAATCCGCGTAGACGTGAACTTTTGCACTTTTTATTGGATTCGGATCTTTAGGTCAATAAATAGACTCTAACCTTATTTAAAGGGTAGGGATAGAGTAAGATCTTGAACCCTTCATCATGACAATGTTTATTTTGGGCTTGGCAATTTGTCTTGTTTGAAAAACAATTATTCACTCGTAGTTGATTGTTGTTTCACTTGCGCTTAGGTTAGGTTAGCAAGAACTTAGTTCCTCCATCTTTTCACAGGGTCGTTTTTAAGGGTAGTTTTGAGGTGCAATCGCCCAGGGTCAATCTTTTTAGGGGGTTTAAATTGAGTTAACCTTATAATTAAAATTTGTATTTGCATTAGTAGCTTCGAGCAATATGGATCAAACTTGCAGCATTAGGTTTCTCATTTAAGCACATGACTACTGAACTAAATAATTGGAGAAAAAATAACCGAAACTTCACGTATATGAGAGCCTCTTTGTAACATCTCGGAATAACTCGGGTCGTACGAAAAGAGAAGATGACCTTTTAAAAACGAGACAACTATAATCCGAGTCAAACCGGGATGTTTGAAAACAGTTTAAAACGGTTTTGAAGTTAAGGAAAACGTGCGGATCGAGTTCCATTAGCGTTATTATGAACTACTAGATAATAAGAAATTCTTAGCAGCGGATAAGAACGAAAAGTTAAATCTACTTATTACAACTTGAGAACGAAAATTGCCTCATAAAAACCAAATGTTCTTTAAACTAAATTTTGAAGTTCTTATCAAGACTTCTCTATCCTAGTAATTTATTTCTTCAAGGGACAATCCTCACTCCCCAGACCTGCAACTTAACTTACTACTAGTCATTGCCCAGATAGGTAACAACATCATCGCAGGGTCGTTAAGACCAAAAGTACACGTCAGCAAACGTCGCATACCAAATAAATAATAACACAAGAGAAAGTTTTAATTTATTAGCTGACAATTCACAGAACCTTATGCTTCGATCATGCTTATTAAGAATAATTATTTTCATGTAAAGGTTAGTCAGCCATACTGCTGTACTATCCAGCCATACTGCCGGTACACTCCAAACTCCATAAGTGAGACAATACATTAGGGGGAGCTAACCCCTAAGCAAGTCTCTACCATAGACACTCGCCTTACTTCGGTGCCTATGGTTAAGTATGCATACCCCCGCGGTGGCTCGTAATGCCCTCATAAACCGCGAGTAATTCATTTCCACCAATTGACGTCATACTACGTCCACTTTAAAGTTAGTGAGGTCATACTACCTCTGCTTATCAAAACAATGTATAAAAATTATTGATTCGAAAGATAACATTTTTCGTACTATATATACATACTTTACTTTTGTATACCATTATTATATGATACATCGGACTAATGCGAACCACGCTGCGTGTACATACCTTAAGCAAGATAACCAACTCATAAGCGTCTTAATCAATTCCCGGTCACGAATCGACTTCCTACAAGGTTCAATCGTATTCGGGAAATAAGCACACATACACATTTTCCTCAAATCATCCATAACACACATATACAATCACATCCATACCTAGAATACTACACACAACATGAACATCCATCACATACTATAACATGGTAAATACACAAAACAGGACAGCCTATACAATCTGTCCAGAAGCTCAACTTAAAACTGTCAAATTAAAAATCCGACTTCACCGTTGCGTCTGGAAGGCGTCAAAACCCCCGGGTACCAATTTTCATAATTTATAACATAGTATAAGTATTTTTAACTTAATTTCAAAGCCAAAAATTTTCCTAAAACACATTTTTTTCACCATTTTTAAAACCTACGGGATTTTGTCATTCCATTTTTTTTTATCATAAAAACATAAATATCAATGCTTTATTTCTTATTAAATCTAAACAACAAAATTTACATAAAAATAAATTTTAATGAATTATTATTATTATTTTTTTTTATAATTCTTTTTACACAATTGTATACACACATACACATCACATATTTACATGTATATATTTTTTTTACCAACATTATAAATTCCTTCTACTAATCAATAAAAATAAATAAATAAATTCCTAACACCACATACATTTTTTTTTTCTATGAACATCCATTGTTATATATATATATATATATATATATATATATATATATATATTTTTTTTTTTCAATCATCCATCAAACAATTTCTTCACACATATGTAAACATATCCAAAACCCTAAAAAAAACATACATCAATTTAGATAGAAAATACATCATACTTTCACACATGAATTTTTAAATCATGAACAAATCATAAACTATAAAATAACACACATAAAAATCATAGAAATTTAAATTAAAATTTAAAAATAAAAACTAGATTAAGGATTACTCACAATTGCTCAAGAACAAAACACCAAAATTGATGAATCAATGGAGGATTAGGCGTGGGAATTTGAGGGTTTTGGGAGTGTTTTTCTTACTTGCAAATGGTTTGGAATGAAAAGATGTAAGGAAATTAGGAGATTAAGGAAATAAAGAAATTAAGGAAAATTAAGGCAATACTTATGGAAGGCAATTACTCCTTAATCTTTCCATATCCTTAAGAAGTTACAAATCCCCTAATGTTGCTCCATATGGCCGGCCAAATCCAATCACCTTCCCACTTTTATTTATTTATTTTTTTTTAAATTAAAGATAGATTAGAAAAAAGGTTTGGACTTAAAATGGTTTTAATTGCCTTAAAAGTTGAAGTCTCATGATTTAACCTACTAACAAAATAAATAATAAAAAGAAATATATTTTTCTAAAAAGAATAATAATAATAATAATAATAATAATAATAATAATAATAATAATATTACTAGCAAATCATTTAATATATCGGAAAAATATCGGGGTGTTACAGACTAACTCCCTTATTGAGGTTTTGACCCCAAAACCTCAACGTACAAACACAAACACACAACAATCAAACACAAAACACACAACAATCACACACATAAAAACGACAAAACAAGCACACAACAAAAGAAATAGATCAAAATAAACCTCAAAGCGCGCAAAATTCTATCGCTTCCTACCCCCCTTAAAAAGTTACGTCCCCGTAACTTACTAACCTGAGGAAAAAGATACGGATACTTCTCTCGCATTGAAGCTTCTGTTTCCCAAGTTGCCTCTTGTGACCGATGATTTGACCATAGAACCTTAACCATTGCAACATCTTTTCGCCGAGTACTGTGAACCTTTCTATCTAAAATCTGAACAGGTTGCTCTTCATAGGTGAGGCTTTCATCAAGTTTTAACTGGGGGATATGAAAAACGTCATGAACCTTACCCAGCGCATTAGGTAACGCTAACCGGTAAGCTAACCTTCCAATCCGCTCCACAATATCATAGGGGCCAATGAAACGCGGGCTTAACTTCCCACGATCACCAAAACGAACCACACCTTTCATCGGAGACACACGGAGTAGAACTTTGTCGCCCACTTTGTACTCATCAGGCCGACGTCGGAGATCGGCGTACGATTTTTGTCTATCCTGGGCTGCCTTCATTTTATCGCGAATTAACTTTACTTTCTCAGTCATTTGCACAAGCATATTAGGTCCTAAGGTGACAGATTCAGTAAAATCATCCCAACATACAGGACTACGGCACTTACGACCATAAAGTGCTTCAAACGGAGCCATTTGAATTGTTGCCTGATAACTGTTATTATAAGAGAATTCCACTAAATCCAAATGTTCGTCCCATGAACCTTGCCATTCCATGGCTATTGCTCTCAACATGTCTTCTAGTATCTGATTGACACGTTCAGTCTGACCATCCGTCATAGGGTGAAAAGACGTGCTATGAAGAAGAGTGGTTCCCAAAGCCTACTGTAATGATTTCCAAAAATGTGACAAGTATCGAGTATCGCGATCGGAGACAATAGTACGAGGTATTCCGTGATATCGAACAACGTATCTAATATAGGCACGAGCAAGTTGTTCCATATCCCACTTACAGTTCATCGGAATAAACCTTGCAGACTTAGTAAGCCTATCCACAATCACCCAAAGAGTATCATTACCAGCCTTAGTTCGTGGCAACCCTAACACAAAATCCATAGATATGTCATCCCACTTCCATACCGGGACTTCCAGAGGTTGCAGTAACCCAGCTGGTCTTCGATGTTCACTCTTAACCTTTTGACACGTTAAACACTTGGAAACAAAATCAGCAATATTCTTTTTCATACCAGACCACCAAAACATGCATTTTAAATCTTGATACATCTTATCCCCACCAGGATGAATCGAGTATCTAGAATAATGAGCTTCGTTCAATAATTTTTCCTTCAAGGAGTCACACCCATCCGGCACACACCACCGTCCTTTAAAACGAAGACTACCGTCCTCATGAATTGTAAAACCTTCAGCTTTCCCTTCACTGATCTGCTCCCGAAGTTTAATGAACTTTGGGTCTTCTAGTTGCTTAGCCATAATCTCTTCGAAAAAGGTAGTTTAAATAAACAAGGCACTCAACTTGGCTTCCAATTCCCCTTCTTGGATTATCTCCAAGTTCATTCTCCCAAACTCCTTACACAACTCCTCAGAGGTTATTAACGCTGAGACTGAATGCCTCGATTTTCTGCTCAAAGCATCAGCGACTACATTCGCACGGCCTTCGTGATATGAAATCTCCAAATCATAATCACTGATAAGTTCTAACCAACGTCGTTGGCGCAAATTCAACTCGGATTTAGTGAACAAAAATTGCAAGCTTTTATGATCCGTAAAGACCTTGCATTTGACACCATAAAGATAATGTCGCCAGATTTTCAATGCGAAAACCACAGCCGCTAACTCCAAGTCATGTGTTGGATAATTCACCTCATGAGTCCTTAGTTGACGTGAAGCATACGCCACCACTTTCCTATCTTGCATTAAAACACAACCTAATCCATGTTTGGAAGCGTCACTGTAGACGGAGTATTCCAAAGATGGATCAGGTAAGGTCAACACAGGGGCTATAGTTAACTTCTCCTTCAACAACTGAAATGCCCTCTCGCACTCTTCTGTCCATTCGAACTTCTTTTCCTTCTTCATCAAGGCTGTCAGTGGACGAACGATGCGAGAAAAGTCCTTCACAAAACGACGATAGTATCCTGCTAATCCCAAGAAACTCCGGATATCTGTAACATTCCGAGGTGTAGACCAATCCCGAACAGCTGCTACTTTTGCTGGTTCAACGGAAATTCCTTCCTTAGAAACAATGTGACCCAGAAAAGCCACTTGCTCTAACCAAAATTCACACTTCGAAAACTTAGCATACAACTGATTCTCTCGCAGAATCTGCAAGACTATCCTTAAATGCTCTCGATGTTCTTCTTGGTTCTTGGAATATACCAAAATATCATCAATGAACACCACCACACACTTATCGAGGTACGCGTTAAAAACCCGATTCATCAACCCCATAAAAGTTGCAGGTGCGTTGGTCAACCCAAAAGGCATCACGGTAAATTCGAAGTGTCCGTATCTGGTTCTAAAAGCTGATTTACTAATATCCTCCTCCTTGATACGTAACTGATGATACCCGGACCGCAAATCAATCTTAGAAAAGACTCCTGCCCGCTGCAACTGATCAAAAAGATCATCGATCCGTGGTAATGGGTACTTATTCTTAACAGTGACCTTATTAAGTTCTCTGTAATCAATATAGAGACGCATCGTTCCGTCCTTTTCCTTACAAACAACACTGGGGCTCCCCAAGGCGACACACTGGGTCTTATATAACCCATCTCTACAACTCCTCCAATTGGACTTTCAATTCTTCCATCTCCTTTGGGGCCATTCGGTAAGGAGCTTTTGAAATTGGCCCTGTCCCAGGGATTAAATCAATCGAGAAATCCACATCCCTTCTTGGCGGCATACCAGGAAGTTCTTCTGGAAAAACATCTCTAAAATCACAGACTACTGGAATGTTCTCAAGCTGCAACTCCCACTCCCCTTTACTTATACTACACAGAAACCACGGTTGCCTTTGCTTGATTAACTTCCTGACCTTCAATGACGATACAATTTTTATCCTCGGTCCCTTAGGAAAACTCCTATATTTAACCTTCTCCCCCCTAGGTCCACTTAAAGTCACTGACTGTTCTTCACAATCTATTATCGCTTTGTATCTACTTAGCCAATCCATCCCAAGTATTACATTTAAATCATCCATTTCTAGAGAAAATAAATTACTTGGAAATTTTACTTTCCCTATCTTAACCGGCACTTCACGGAACAACGTATTACAATGAAAAGTCTCCCCAGAAGAAGTAGAGACTGAAAAAGATGTTTCCTCGGGGTTCTCCAATTCAAAATCCTTAACTCTAGACTTTGAAACAAACGAGCACGATGCACCAGAATCAAAAAGTACTGTAACGGATTTTGTATTAATACAGAACGTACCTATGACCACATCCGACGCCTGTGCTGCCTCCCTCGAGTTAACTGCTGAAAGCCTGCCGTCGTTTTGGGTAGAAGTAGTAACACCTCCTTGATTACCACGTTGGCTTGAAAAGAAATTCTCGTTTCTAGCATTTCCCGGTCGTTGCTGAACACCGGAGTTATTTCCCGAAAACCTAGGGTTTGAGGCACCTCCTAAGTTTCGGCCAAAACTTCCGCCATTGTGATTCCCCCTACCAGCTTCATTACTACTCCGTCCGTTAGTGAATCTTTGTTGTTGGAAACCTCTATGATTTCCCCCTTGCAACTCTTGTTGTCCTATGCGAGTATAACAATCGTACATTCTATGGCCCGACTTACCACAGTAAGAACAATCCACTAACGCACCCCGGCAGTCCCTTCCTGGGTGGTTCTTTTGGCATCTTCTACAGTTGAAGATTCTTTCCTTCCCATTACGATCATACAAAGGCTTCTGTATTCTAGCCTCAAATCTCGAATTTCCCCCATTCTTGCTGTTTTGACCAGGATGGAAACCTTTCTCCTGAAAGCCTCCAAACGGTTTGTGCTTCTTAAATTGATTTTGGACTTGATTACTCGCATTCGTATCATTCTGAAACACGGGTTCTTTTCTCTTTTCTCCGCTATGGCCCAACTTCTCTTTTTCCTTCCTGATAACATTTCCAACCTGCGCAGCTCTCTTGTATAGCTGGTCCAACGTATCATATCTATCAGTCTCAATGTGTTTTTGGATCTCATACGATAGACCTAACTCAAAACGCTGTATTTTCTTTCCCTCAGTTGGGACATCCTCAGGGCAAAACTTCAAGTATTCCATAAATTTCTGATAATATTCATCTACCGTTAGGTTTCCCATTTCGAACCTAGCAAACTCATTTGATTTGTCCTTCCTAACATGAGGCGGATAAAATTGGTCCCTTAACGCCCCCTTAAATCCTTCCCAGCTTAAGTCACCGTCGTTTTCGGTTATCAACCTCATCTTACTATGTGTCCACCAATAGTCAGCGTCTTCCACTAGGAAAAACGCGGCTTGGTCAACCATAAGCGCAGCAAGACATCTCACCACACTAAAAAGCTTGTCAAATTCTCTCAGCCAGTTTTCCAACATAGAAGGTTCACCTTTTCCACTATAAGTCGAAGGTTTACTCTGGGCTATTCTCTTACTAATTGACGAAGCCTTTTCCTCCAAGGATTTGGGTCTCGGATTCCTTGCGCCAGCTAGGGCCTTAACTAGGTTTCGAAGCACGCGATCAGAGTTTCCTCTTGGCACGGACCTTTTCAAAAAGGGTGGCATGATGGCAGGTATACTGCATTAGGTTAAACAAGGTATGTAAATACATTTCTACAGCGTTTGAGGTTAAGGAAAAACTCATTCTGTTATTGTTCTAAAATAAACAAGGTAGTAGCCTTAAAGGTAAAAAGGTTGAACAATGAGTCTATAATCAAATCTGTTCATTTTTCCATAACTACAATACTGAATCGATTCTACTTACTAATGTTTAGACTTTTAAAAACAAAATTCAAATTCAAAACAATAATTCCATATAGTTCCAATCTAAAAAGGAAATAATTGGGTATAAATTCCCACATAACCACTGTTCAAATACTACAAAGGTCCGAGATAAACAACCAAAACATTTAACCAACAAAATAGTTCACAATTTATTCTACTAAGGAACTAGACATACGAACTCGTACACATGCATAATCAAATAAAGTAAAAACAATCAGGCAAATAAAGGTGACGCATCCAGACGGTCCCGATCCTCCATGTATTGATCAGGGTCAAAATCAGCATCACCAGAGTCATCGCTAGATGCGCTATCGGAATCAGAAGGGGTTCCTACAGATAAGGAATCACTCATAGTAAGTCGCGCTACGGAATCAGAAAGCTCTACAATTATTGGCTCAGGTGGTTCCTCCTCCCACATCATTATCTCACTTTCTTCCTCACTCATGAGATCCTCTCGCCTCACTAGCCAACCCCCTAGAATAATTACTCCGCTATCATTATCATTCAACATTCCATCTCTATCAGCTAGTTCCCCCTCCTGATCAGCATTATATCCATCCCCTAAGTTATCCTCATCAGGCTCTTCTACCACTCCTAAAGAATCCTCCTCCATAAATTCTCCCTGCTCCTCATCAGAATTTTCTTCGAAATCCTCCTCAAATTCTTCTTCTGGGTCCTCATCGGGGTCCTCCTCCGGGTCCTCTTCTGGATCCTCCTCGGGATCCTTCTCGAAATCCAACTTGTCGAAGATTATAAATGACATTGAGTTCGGGTTTACTACTGGAACATCCTCCTCATTACTATCTCTCCTTGCCCCACTAGACTCTGGAACGTCAACTCCGTCCCGACCCTCAGTTTGCACTGCTCTTACCCTTCTGTCAAGCTCTAGGTGAAACTGGTCACTCCTCTCTTTTAGTGCAATCATCTCCTCATCCATTATTTTTTCATACACTTGTTTAGACCTTTTGTAGATCATTTCCATTCGTCGGGTGTAATCCAAATCACTTTCTTCCTCTTTTCTATCCCAAATTCCCAGAGCCTCTATTTCTGCCCAGACTGGGGCATTAACTAAAGCTCTCCAGGGTTCCTCTCGGGTAATACTTCCCTCCTCGGCCGGTCTTTTTCCTTTATCCATGAAAGAAAGTAATAATCAAACTTCCTGACTCACAAAGAAAGAAAACAAGACAATTAATTTTCTGAGATAAGACAAAGATAGATCATTCAGAGCATCAGAGATATAAACACAGAAATCCTATCATGCACACATCAAAGTTATCCAAGACATCATGCTTGAAGACAACAAGCACAACACATCATATCCCCTTAATGTCTACCCCTTTTCTCTCGTCAAATTTTTTTTTTTTTTTTTTCTACGTTAGCCTATCGGTACAGATAAATAACACTAAATAAAACTCCCGCTCTGATACCAGTTGTAACATCTCGGAATAACTCGGGTCGTACGAAAAGAGAAGATGACCTTTTAAAAACGAGACAACTATAATCCGAGTCAAACCGGGATGTTTGAAAACAGTTTAAAACGGTTTTGAAGTTAAGGAAAACGTGCGGATCGAGTTCCATTAGCGTTATTATGAACTACTAGATAATAAGAAATTCTTAGCAGCGGATAAGAACGAAAAGTTAAATCTACTTATTACAACTTGAGAACGAAAATTGCCTCATAAAAACCAAATGTTCTTTAAACTAAATTTTGAAGTTCTTATCAAGACTTCTCTATCCTAGTAATTTATTTCTTCAAGGGACAATCCTCACTCCCCAGACCTGCAACTTAACTTACTACTAGTCATTGCCCAGATAGGTAACAACATCATCGCAGGGTCGTTAAGACCAAAAGTACACGTCAGCAAACGTCGCATACCAAATAAATAATAACACAAGAGAAAGTTTTAATTTATTAGCTGACAATTCACAGAACCTTATGCTTCGATCATGCTTATTAAGAATAATTATTTTCATGTAAAGGTTAGTCAGCCATACTGCTGTACTATCCAGCCATACTGCCGGTACACTCCAAACTCCATAAGTGAGACAATACATTAGGGGGAGCTAACCCCTAAGCAAGTCTCTACCATAGACACTCGCCTTACTTCGGTGCCTATGGTTAAGTATGCATACCCCCGCGGTGGCTCGTAATGCCCTCATAAACCGCGAGTAATTCATTTCCACCAATTGACGTCATACTACGTCCACTTTAAAGTTAGTGAGGTCATACTACCTCTGCTTATCAAAACAATGTATAAAAATTATTGATTCGAAAGATAACATTTTTCGTACTATATATACATACTTTACTTTTGTATACCATTATTATATGATACATCGGACTAATGCGAACCACGCTGCGTGTACATACCTTAAGCAAGATAACCAACTCACAAGCGTCTTAATCAATTCCCGGTCACGAATCGACTTCCTACAAGGTTCAATCGTATTCGGGAAATAAGCACACATACACATTTTCCTCAAATCATCCATAACACACATATACAATCACATCCATACCTAGAATACTACACACAACATGAACATCCATCACATACTATAACATGGTAAATACACAAAACAGGACAGCCTATACAATCTGTCCAGAAGCTCAACTTAAAACTGTCAAATTAAAAATCCGACTTCACCGTTGCGTCTGGAAGGCGTCAAAACCCCCGGGTACCAATTTTCATAATTTATAACATAGTATAAGTATTTTTAACTTAATTTCAAAGCCAAAAATTTTCCTAAAACACATTTTTTTCACCATTTTTAAAACCTACGGGATTTTGTCATTCCATTTTTTTTTATCATAAAAACATAAATATCAATGCTTTATTTCTTATTAAATCTAAACAACAAAATTTACATAAAAATAAATTTTAATGAATTATTATTATTATTTTTTTTTATAATTCTTTTTACACAATTGTATACACACATACACATCACATATTTACATGTATATATTTTTTTTACCAACATTATAAATTCCTTCTACTAATCAATAAAAATAAATAAATAAATTCCTAACACCACATACATTTTTTTTTTCTATGAACATCCATTGTTATATATATATATATATATATATATATATATATATATATATATATATATATATATATATATATATATATATATATATATATATTTTCAATCATCCATCAAACAATTTCTTCACACATATGTAAACATATCCAAAACCCTAAAAAAAACATACATCAATTTAGATAGAAAATACATCATACTTTCACACATGAATTTTTAAATCATGAACAAATCATAAACTATAAAATAACACACATAAAAATCATAGAAATTTAAATTAAAATTTAAAAATAAAAACTAGATTAAGGATTACTCACAATTGCTCAAGAACAAAACACCAAAATTGATGAATCAATGGAGGATTAGGCGTGGGAATTTGAGGGTTTTGGGAGTGTTTTTCTTACTTGCAAATGGTTTGGAATGAAAAGATGTAAGGAAATTAGGAGATTAAGGAAATAAAGAAATTAAGGAAAATTAAGGCAATACTTATGGAAGGCAATTACTCCTTAATCTTTCCATATTCTTAAGAAGTTACAAATCCCCTAATGTTGCTCCATATGGCCGGCCAAATCCAATCACCTTCCCACTTTTATTTATTTATTTTTTTTTAAATTAAAGATAGATTAGGAAAAAGGTTTGGACTTAAAATGGTTTTAATTGCCTTAAATGTTGAAGTCTCATGATTTAACCTACTAACAAAATAAATAATAAAAAGAAATATATTTTTCTAAAAAGAATAATAATAATAATAATAATAATAATAATAATAATAATAATATTACTAGCAAATCATTTAATATATCGGAAAAATATCGGGGTGTTACACTCTTTTTTATTTTTTGCCTAGGGTCCAAAAATTATCAAAAACGACACTGTCTCTCCACCTTTCAACAATGTAATAGGAGTATTGTTTTCATTTTATTTTATTTATTTTTGTTTATATGATAATAAGAGAAAATACATTTATCCATGAGATTACAAAAGAGAAAGTGAGATCAACAAAAAATAAAAATATAAGAAGTATATTAGGGAGACCAAAAAAAAAAAATTATAAAATGAGACGAAAGATAAGCCAATAATATTGCCAATGTAATAATAATAATAATTGTTATTATTAATAAGATCTTCATTAAAGATAGACATAATAATAATAATAATAATAATAACTCAAGCAGCACTAAAGATTGGTTCGGTTCCCATGAGTAACTTGGCCTTTTATTAAGGATTGATTCGTTTTCTCCCCTTTGGAGAGTTAGGTGAAGATGCACTCGATCTTTTATCAAGAATTGATTTGTTTTCTTTGAGTAACTCAAGCATCAACAAGTCTAAGGCATACAGTTTTTAGAGATTATCTTTTTGTATTCAAAAGGGTGTGGGTGCTCAACTTGTTCCTCAACTTTCCTTCAACTTTTTGTAAAGTCTCTTTCTGTAAAATGGAATATAATAATAATAAAATATATATATATATATATATATATATATATATATATATATATATATATATATATATATATAAAATAAAAAATAATAATAATAGTCAAAAGGGTGTGAGCGCTCAGCTTGTTGCTTGGCTCTCTATCAACTTCTTGTAAAATTTGTCTTTATTAAATGAATTACCCTTATAATAAAACATAAATAAATAAAATAATAATAATAAATCCTTATGGTTGCTAAATTAGAAGTGTTATTAGCCCAAGTTGGAGTAGCGTGCATGTTGAGCATGAGCCCAATATCAATGTCCAATAAAAAAAACACAAAAATTTAGACAAGACGGTCATATTATGAGACCGTCAATTTGAACTAGCCCAATTCGTGCGTGTAATAATATTTTAATTTTCTGGGTATTTATCAATTGATACCTTTAATATCAAAATTGTAAAATGCCCAAAAAATAAAAACAATATCCAAATTATTACACACACGAATTGGGCCGGCCCAAATTGACGGTTTCATTATGAATCGTGTCATTCAAGACCAACCTAAAAAAAAAAGCTGAAACGTAATGAGGGCTTTGATCAAAAATTGAGCCCACTATAGTTTTGCACCAAGGGATCCAAACTTGTGCAACAATCGTAATGAAAAAAGTATGGTTAGAAAAAGAGAAAGATAAAAATTATCTTTACTTAACCCAAAAAAATAATAAAAATTTATCTTGTTGACCTTTTCAAAATATATACTCCATTAATAAGTAATATGAAACAAATTTATTCATTTAGAAAGTTAAATACATTTTTATTGCTTGTGAGAGATAGTCCCTTTGGGAAATTATATTTAATTGGTCCAACCCATTATATATTTTTTAAAATATTGTATGTAGGCATTAAGAATAATGTAAGTAGACATTTAAGATGTTGAAAATAGGCATTACGGATACGGTAAATAAGCATTAAGATAATATAAATAGGCAATAAGAATACGGTAAATAGAGATATTAATCTTTAATGGGTTAGATTTGAGATACATTTAGAGACTAACTGTTTTTATTGATATAAATAAACATGTTGTATAAATATGACAAAGAAAAAACGAGCCTAGAAGTAATCAACATTGATAATTAATATGAATAATAATATCCAGATTTCAATGAGAACTTTCGCCATTTCTAAAAATATTATGATAATTAAGCAGATGTGCAGGGAAAAAAGGTTTGCAATAACAGTATTGTTGATTAAGATTGAAGGAGATAATTTTAATATTTAATTTTTATAGTTTGTTTATTGAAACTTAGGTTCGAATTGCATCCGGAAAAATGTGTAACATTGTGAAAAACAAGTATTATATGTAGGCAAATGTAAATCAATTAAGAATTTTCAATTCATGATACATGATTAAAATGCATTCAAAACAATAGTTTTATTATATAGTATTACTTAGATCAGAGAAACAAAGAACATACCTAAAGATAAAACACAAATTCTTGCATGAGACAGTCTTACTGTGAGATAAATAGCCTAATAATTGAAACTTTTAGCTAATGAATTCTTATTTTGAGGTCGTCTCACAGTAAGATGATCTCATACAAGTCGAGCTGAAAATAAAAATCTAAATCTAAAGAAATAAAAATGAAACATCTCTAAAATTAAATTGCAATTAAAGAAATAAAAAGAAGGATAAAACCTAAAAACAAAAAATGGTAGTATGTTGTTTTAAGTTGTATATTTGTAGCCGCGAAGACAATCCATATGAGCAACAGACTTATAATTATGACTATAAAAGTATAAATCTTTATCATGGAGTCTTTCAATAACGACAGTTTTGTTATGATCAGGCGTTGGTTGTTGACAGAACATACAAACAAGATTTATTCAAGGCCTACTTAGCCTTGATCTTGTAACAACAGCAGCAATTTCGATATATAATTAACATTTAATAATAATATCTAATACAAAAATATTGTAAAAATCTCAAAATGTCGAACTGTTAAAAACTTTAAATCATAAAAACTAAAACTGTTTAAAATAAAAATAAAATATTATATCTGATAAGAAATATTGTTTGCTCAAAATGAAAAAAATACATCATCATCAAGTCATTAATAAAGATACAAAAAACAGCTAAGTTCTCGATAAATAGTAATCGTTGGGGCCTGGATTAGAACCTGAAGTCCTGAACTAAATCCTACAAAATGCTGCCATCCATGATACGGATGACAACCGATTGAATCGGTCAGCACTTAACGCCGAGCATAACTTCCTAGCCAGCTTAAAATACGGAAATTATATGCTACATTTACAAAATAATAATTTAAGTACGAACTTATAATTAATTGACACCATCGTATAGGTTTACCATATTCTTTTTCTGTTCTATACTTTTAAGTCATTAAGATATCATTCTAGATCGTGACAGAAGTACGTTATTGCCACTTATACAATTTGGTAGTCTTAACACTTAAGTAAGTTCATTTGATTAATACTCATAATTGTACCATGCATCATTGCATCAACACTAATCAAGTTTATCACTTATCAACAAGCACATCAATATGAGACCTAATATATGTAAGGGTCTGGTTAGGTTAGGACCGCAGTCCTAAACTCTAACTATGGTGGGAGTTGTCACCCCTCTAATACAATTTATGCTCGAGTTCTACAGGATAGGTAGCTAACCCCATATCTTACACCGCATTTTACATACCGGCTAACACGGGCGCCGAGATTTTAAATGCGGGTCCATGGTTCGACATTACCTTACAATTAGGATCATTCAATCAATATTCATTCACACAAGTACATCACATTTTTATTACTACAATTTGACTTTGACTTTGATCAACTTATATGATAACCTCTTTTATTTAATAAAATTCTTAATCATAACGTAAAATTAACCTTTATGTCTTTATAATTCATTATTAAATTTTTACACTTTAAATTTTATGTATAACTTTATTCTTAATAGTTCGCTAAATTCACACTAATAACTTAATATTCTATGAATAGTTTTCAAGTTAATATTTTCCACAACTAGCTACTAAAATCTATTTCTCTTTAAATAACTTCCCAAAATCAACATTTTCAACTTTACAATAAATAAAACTTTATTCTCTAAAAAAATCAAATATTCTAATTAAAATTCAAGTTAAAATTGCATCATTTAGATAAGTTTCCAAAATTCTACAAATTCACCAAAAAATCAATATTTCATGTTTAGAAAAATAAGTAAACTTATTAAGTTTGCAAAAATCAACATTCTAGTTATAAAACAAATAAAACTTACAATTTCACAAAAATTAATATTTCTAGTTTTAAAACAAGTCAAACTTATAATTTTCACAAAAGTCAATATTTCTAGTTATAAAACAAGTAAAACTTGTGATCTCACAAAATTAATATTTCACACATAGTTTGAGTGGCGAGTATACTACAAATACTTTTATATCATTTTACATAAATTTTGGTCAAATAGTTAGCAAATAAAGTATTTTGTACTAATTCGTGATTAGAAGTTACGTTTATTATGAAATCTCATATATTCAAGAAAAACACTTTAATTATTAATAACTTATAAAAAATTTTCAAAAATGTCTTTTTAAATTGTTATTTTATTATTATCACAAAAAAAGCTGTAATAATTTAAACTAGTAAATCAAACTCTTTTTTTATATGATAGTGGTCGAATGGCCTGTGAGTGTTTTGAGCCCTTTTCACATAAAAAGAATGACTTAATTTAATTTATCATACTAAATTTTAGATTTAAATAATTAACATAACTACTTACAAAAATAAAAACTTTACGCAATAACTTAGAAATTTACTATAACCTTAAGGATAAACTTAAATCTCAAAATATAGTATAATAACAATATTCTTAATATAACCATACTTAATAAAAAATATGTTCATAAAATAACTTACAAACTTATAAACTAATTTGAAGGCTAACAAAAACATATTAAATAAAGTTCTAAATAAAAATTCTTAAATATAATAACATTCCTACTGTAACACATAACTCATAAACATACTAACACTAGTTTATAACATGAATCATACTTAATATCACTAGAATATAATTTTGCACTCAACTTCCTAAACTTGTTCAAAGGTTATTAAATTAATTGTTCAAAGATTATTAAATTAACATACTAAAAAATGCTTATAGTATACACATACTTAATATAATCTTGGTCATAATTTCATTAAACTAACTTCCTACTAAAATATATTAGCATATTTCATACTTTGCATATTATAAAGTAAATATAATGTAAAATTCCACAAAAAGAGTAGGGTAAGAAGTTATACCATATTAACACCAAGAATTAGTACTAATTAGGAAAATAATAAGAAATAAGACCCTCTAAGATAGATAATAATGCAATTAATCCAAACTTCCAAAATAATGATGATCTTCTAAGCTTCCAAAATAATTAAATCCAAACTCCAAAGATAATGATACATTAAGTACCCAAAGTAATAACCCAATAATGCTCCATAATGATGATTGTTTAAGCTAAATAAAGAGTGTTCTAAGCTCCATCTTCTTGAATTTCTTCAACCAATAATAAAGGTATTAAGGTAGTAAGATTTTAATGAAGTGCAAATATAAGAAAAAATGTTAAAAAGATTTGATGATGGTGGTGTAAGTGATCTCGTGATTAAGGAGGGTATTTAAAATGGATTTGGGCAACTTTGTAGTTCATTAGATTGTATGAAAAAGACTGTTAGGAGTATAGAAGAAGGTCAACTTGTTTAATGAATGTGTAAGAGTTAGAGTGTGTAAGTGAATGTGTAAGAGTTTGGAGTGTAGAAGAAGGTTAGCTTGTGTAAAGAAATGGTGATAGGTTGTGTAAGTGATGAACATCATGGGTTACTATAAAAATGGAAAAGATAAGTCAAGATAGCATCATCACTTATCTTTTCCATTTTTTAAACCCTAAAATCAAGAACAAGTAAAATCGAAAAACAAACAAATTTAAAATATTAAACTACAAACTTTAATTAGGTTAAACACCAACTTACGTTCCTTCTTTAGTCCCAATTTTATTGTCTTCTTCAACATAATTGTTTTCTATCATTGATGAAGCTTAAAATAAAAAAAATCAGAATATTGGACATTTATAATTACAATCATTTTCAATGGTGAAGATATAAAAAAAATTGAAAAAAAAAACAAAAATGAAAGATTGATAAAACGAAAATGGAGAAGATGCATACCTTTGATGAGAACTAAGCAAATGTTGAAGATGAAATCAAGGAACTAAGCACGCAAATGAAAAGCTTTATGGTCGAAAATGGCGATTGAAGACTGAAATTCAAAGGGTTATTATTTTGCGGTAGTTTCTGGAGTTTTGTCAGAAAAGAGGAATGGAAGTTGAAAAGTTTCCGATGGAATGTGAATGTCTGATTACTTTACACGTATTTCAGTTTATTTTTGTTTTTATTTTTTTTATTTTTTTAAATTGAAAAGTGGGCCGACCCAATATAAGATGTCTTTATTATAGACGGTCTCAACTAAGAGTGTATGTTAATAGATTTATTCAATTCGACTTTAAAAAAAAATTAAAACGATTGAATTTTAAACCCCTAAAAAACAAAAAATAATAAATATGCAAATTCTTGTATGAGATGTTCTCACCGTGAGAGATGCCTCATACTTAAATTATATAGCCTAATAATAAAAACTTTCAGCTTATGGGCTTCTTATTTAGAGATCGTCTCATAGTGAGACGGTTGTAATAAATATGTGCTATTTTTTTGGTTTTTCAATTATTAATATTGTGCCACATGTGAGGGTCAGTAGAGACCCTCTCTCACAATTACAAGTATTCAATGGGCTGCATACGGATGAGGTTGAACTTAAGTAAATATGGATCAGATTGGATAATGGTCCTTTTATATTATAACTTGTTTTGTATAAGACCATTTCATATGTAATTAGCCCATTTCAAGTCTACCCCGACTTGTTTTTATTACAAGAAATTGTTATAATCCTCATTAAACAATTTATAATAATTAAATTGTGGAAATATTAATAATCCTCATCGACATTGTCATTTGTAATAATTAAATCATTTATCAATTTTGTTATTTACATAAGCTCGTTTACGTCTCTTATTAAGCTAATCCACTCCATTTTAATTTTAGTAGGCAGCCCGATTTGTTTTCATCTCTTATTAAACCCTTTTCAAAACAGGCCCGTTGAATACCCTACTCACGATACAAAGTGTTTTAGAGTATATTGAATGATTTTGCATGTACGAAATATAATTGAAGATAAAAAATTTTAAATAATATTTGTAAAGTAAAATTTTAAAAACTTAAATTAAAATGACATTTTTGATTCATTTTTTTCTAAAAATAAATTCAAAAAAACTTAGACGAGACGGTCTCATAATGGGACCGTCAATTTGAACGATCCAATTTGCGTGTAACAACATTTTAATTTTCAGGGCATTTATCAATTTTGACATCAAAGGTATCAATTTTGAAAATTGATATATTTAAGATCAAAATTGAAAAATGCCAAAATAAAAAAAATGCCTAGATGGTTACATGCGCGAATTTGGCCGGACTAAATTGACGGTCTCATTATGAGGCCGTCTCGTCTAAGACCAGCCGAAATAAATTTAAAATTCAACCCGAACGGAATAAACCAATTTCCCTATCATTTAGCATGTATTTAATTATTATTTGTACAAACCAAAAATAAGAAAAAAAAAGAGCCAAAAACAAGAAGGAAAAGTAAAAAAAAAAAAAACTCGGTTTCCTAAGAGATTATTTCTTTGAGAGACGTCTTTGAAGTCCAACCCATTAAAATTTAATCTTATTTTTACTCTATATTTTCCTTTATATGTTGGCCCAATTAAAAATTATCTCAAAAAAATCGTCTCTCATAAAAATTTGTAAAAAAAAGAACGTAAAGAAACTCTAATTTGTTATTTTCAGTTGTGTCCCTTTCTACCATCTTCCTTATTTTATGGTAAATGAACAATAAACTATATATACTTATTCATTGATCATGTCTGGGTGGTCGGCATGCATTTTGTACCTCCACAATATAAGGCTTACATTAGGTATTTATTAAGCTACTCCCCAGTCGCCAATAACGATTGTTCAGGGGAAAAGACTAACACTAATCCAAATTAAGATATTATGAAAATCGGATCTTTTGTTACTGTAATTTCATTCCTATTTTATGCTTGCTCATCTATTCATCATGTATTAATTCAACACTTATTAGTTGAGCCGCACATAATTAAATAATTAAAAATTTTAAAAAGTTAATATTAATAAATTATTAGAAGTTAATTGTAATAAAGTTTATAATGTGACGAATAATAAAATATTTCATTATTCCTTTTAATTCTTAAATATAAATTAAGAATAAAATATAAAACTAAAAAATAAACAAATAAATGAAAAGAATAAGAGGAATCAAATTTTTACTATAAAAGACCACACATGATTAGTTAGGTATAAACTTCAATCTAAAAAATTTGTAGAATCAATAAAATGCACTGCGCAAGTCGATCTCACCACGAGATGCGTTCATATAAGTAAGCCTATTTTTTTAAGTGATCACTTTGAAATTATAAGTGATCACTTTAAGGTTATACATGATAACTTTAAGACTATAAAAATCATCACTTTAAAAATAAATATATATTAAGCCAACCCACTTAAAATGATCTTACAGTAACACCATTTCATATGAAAATTTGCTTAAAACGTTTACTATAGGAGGCCAAACAATATGAGTACTTTTCTTCTAGTCAGGTAAAACTTTAATAATAAAACTTGCGTCTCTTACATCGAACTCAAGCCAAAATTACTACGCTGAACGTCTCGGAAATTATTTCTCTACACATGCAAATTAAACCTGTTTGGAATTCTTGCCGTATTTAATAATAGTACAATTTAAATATTTTCTCTTCTTTTTTTTTTTTTTTTATCAAAGTTTGCTATTTACTTTTTGATTATTACACATTTTCCTTTTAACAATAACGTTATCTATTATTCTCTTTTTATTTCACTTATATATATATTTTTCATCCATCTATTTTTTATCTTGTTTTTCAATTAAAATAGAAAACATATTCCAATCTGCCTCTTGTAAGAAAATCAAATAGACAAATAAATATGAATGTGTTCAATATATTTTTTTAGGTAACTCGTATTTTAACATAAATTATACTAATAATAATCAATAATAATGTATGCGTGTAGTTTTTTAGCAGGTCTTTTATTATTATTTTTTTATAAGAATACTATTTTATACACGTATTTTAATGTTTTCATTTATATCTACTTTGTGTGGAGCATTGTATTTAAAATTTTTAATTAATAGCTTCTAATTCACAATTATCAATCACTTATAAAACTAGGAAATAAAAACAATTCTACAAGTAATTATGTCGAACAATATTTATTTCTTATTTATGGTTTTCTTCAACACCCAATTTTTTCTGGTCGTCTTTAATTAAGAATGTGACTTCTAACTTCCTAGCATGATCTTCTCTTAGTGATTCATGTATAAAAACCTTTGCCACATCCCCTCACAATTCCTTTGGTGCAAACTAATTAAAGCAAAAAATCTCATTCCTTTAGATGATTGAATTGGAATTAATCTTCTAGCTTTTTGGTGTTTAAGAAGTTAATTAAACGACTACGTTTCATACATTATTTGTATTCCTCAATGGCTCCATTGTTTCAATTCCAAGGTACATTTTCTATTTTTCCCTCCTATTTTTTTTTCTTGTTTGTTTATGTGCTTTGTGTGCATGTGATGCTATTAACTATTGAGCAGAGGAATAACTACAACAAAAAGTAAAAGGTAAAGGACATTTTTAATATTCTGCACAAGACAGGATTCGAGTAGAGGGTTTTTTTCCTTAAAAGATGCGAACAAACCATACATGTTCCCCTCAAGGAGGAATTAAAGAGGATGCGCGCAGTCAAAAAACCCCCCAGCTGATAACTGCGCCCAGTAGGAGTCGAACTCATAACTTTCTGCTCAACATGTAGATGCTCTACATATTAAGACAGTTCTATTATATCCGAACGTTACTAAGTTGGTACCACTTATGGTGGGGTATGAGGCAGTCAGATGCACACAATCTTACTTCTTATTAGGTGTCTTCATTATCATCGTCATCATATTACCCCTTATTAGTAATAACATTAATAAAAAAGTTGTTTTCAATTGACCCTTGATAGCAAACACTGTGTGCATCTTTATATAAATAAAAAATATACATAATATTATAAAGCAACTAACCCGAAATTAAACAAATGTAAATCTTCAACCCCAACGAAATAAACGACTAGAGGATCAAAACGTATTAAGTACATTTTGATTTTTTTGTAATGCGCTGCTTATATAATTTGGGTCAAAAACTTTCCAGAGCTTGTCCAAGGATTACTTGGGCTTGGGCTTGGGCTTGTGGTTAACCATATGTTCTTGTACCGAACTTCCTCAACTCATTGCCTTATTAGATATTTACTTTATTTGAAATCTTACAAGAATAAAATGCGAATATGCTAATTGTCACCACCCATCAATTTTCTAACATACCTCTTAAATTATTCCTTCATTTCATTTATAAAAATTAATTATTCTTATAATGTATAATTAATATAAAATTTCTAATGCGTCCATTAAGAAATATTATTTCAAAATACAAAAATTAACCTAATTAAGTATATGTATCCAATTAAATGAGACAATTTTAAATGAGATGAGTTGATAGTCCAAATTAACTAAATATAAGGCAGCTTGATCATATTAGGATATGATTAGTTTTAGTCAAATTTTTTGAATTAGATCTTTTTCGAATTACAAATCAATATTTTTATATTATAATAAGTCATTGATATTTATAGGATTCTTAAATTGATTTGTATGAATGAAGCGTTAATTGGATGGTTTCATTACTTTGATATTTGTTTATTGGATGAAATTTGATATATTTGTTATTTGATTGCTTCACGCCTAATTTGTTGCCACACTTAGTTGGATGTAACAAACCCAAATTTCTCCACATACGACAAAGTCATTCTAATAGTGATACAAGATTAGCTTTAATTGGAAGTATAAGTATACTAAGCTACAAACATTAGAACTTGTTTTAGATTCTAATTAAGGTCAGAGAATTTTCACAAAATTAGATTATTTATTCACCATAGCCCCTCATTTTTCATAATTATTATATTTGTATTAAAACTATCTTATTATACCATCTATTAAAAAAATTGGAAAATTCCATGTATCATTCTCATGGAGCTCGACAAGATGTAATGATTTTATTGGTTATATAATTTACATAACATTGAAAACAAATAATTATATAATTTAAATATCAAAATTAAACCTTTTAAATCATATCATACAATTTAGTAAAAACAAATGATTAAATTAATTTGAATATTACATATCTTTGAAAATCTTATTTATAGTTTTATACTAATATTTTTAAAAGCCAAAAGGGGTAATATATAATTATAAATACTCTTAAAGTTGTTATAATTTTGCAATATTTTCTATTTTCGTGTATCAATTTAGTTTTATAGAAATATTCCCACCACTTTTTTTTATCCAAATCATACAATCTTTCTCATATTTTTTTTAATATTATCAATCCAATGAATCTGAATGTTAATATTTATGTCATTTAATATTTGTTGTGAATTTATATGGAATGAAGGAGTATAATTGTATTAAAATAGGGAAAATTTAATTGTTGAAAAGCAAATTAATGGACCCACTTGACAGATGTGAAATGTGGCAATATTTCCTTGGGCAGCAAGGTTATTGTATCTGTATTCAGTATGGAGTATTCCCAAGACCCCAGGTTTAGATTCTAATTAAGCAAGTTCTGAGAATTTCCGCTAAAATTTTCCATCACTCAATTTTTTAATAGCTTGTTAGACAAGCCAAGAAACAAAACGTGTTAAAGACAGATGAATGCTTAATGTAGTATACTTTGTATTCTTCATATGTCTTGTATGGCCGTTTCATTTGTATTTAATCCCTTGGGATGGAGAGAATATACGTTACCTTTCTATGCGTGTTATTTTGTTTTGGTGGTAATGACTAATGACTTTCTTTATAGCAGAAAATAAAATTAAAAAATAAATAGCTGTGTTACCAATTTATAATACTTTTTTCAGAAAGATTAAATAAAAAATTCCGCTTTATAAGTAATTTACCAATAAAAATCCGTTCTTTTAAATAATATTGAAAAATCCCAACTTTAAAATCAATTTGTTTTTAAAAGATTAAGTTACGTGCTATTTATTTTATAAGTTAACTTTTATTTAAGTGTCCAAAACACTTTTTTTAGAGTACTTGTGTAATTGCTGCATTATGACTTATGAGGTAACATATTTGCCAACTTTTAAATAACAACCTTGGTTTATACCAACTTACGAACATTGAACAATACAGAGGTGACACAGTGGCACCTTAGATGCTAAAAATACATGGGCACAAAGTAAAAAAGACAGAATTGTGCGAGTACAGTACAACTTACAAGGCAGCTAACACAGATGACAGAGCACAACAGGGTTGTTGCATGAGCCAGTAATTGGCAGCTATGTCTTCAACCCTACCCTTTTTGCCCTTTTGGTACCATTTCTACAACTGTCTCCTCATTTCTCATATCTGATCAATCCATTTCTAATGATAAATCTACTAGACATGGTCATGGTTAGGCTGACACGTGGACCAAGGCACGACATGGTCCAGTCCCACTAATCACTACACTAGTCCACATGCGAGCCACATTCACCGTAATTTAAACATGACACGACACGATATATAGTTACTAATATCGGTTCGTCACATAATATTCTAGACTTGCCATTTCGTAACCAATTTTGGTAAAACAAAATTTTTTAAAAATAATTATGTAACCAATTATGTGTCACAAGCGGCATACGAAGACATGGAGCATTATACACATAACCTGCTTTGACATGACCCGTAAAGATCCAATACGATAAATTTCATATTTAATTATTTTTCTCTTTTTTATTTTTTGTTGTGACTCTTTCTTGCTCAAAACCTCATATCCACTTTTGTTTTTTTTGAAAATACTTCATATTTATAAGTAATCAGCTTAATTTCCCACATACATGTACGTGATATCTTTTCAATTACTACTATCAGCTTCTTATAAATAAATCAAATTGATATCATATTTTTAAAAATTATCTATATTAGAGAATAAGTTTCTAATTATCATGAAAAATATGTTGCTTATATATTAATGAAAACACATATTAGCTGATTTGTTGATGAATATTTATATTTTTGTTTTTATGATTACCATATGATTACAACACACGCTATTAGAATTAAAGACAATTTTAGTGTATAGTATAAATAGTTCTTTTTATAAGAGTTTACACAGTAAAAAATAATTTAAAGTGCTAAATTTTCAACTAAATGTCAATGCTCAAGTAATCCCTTATGGCCTTATCCTATCCACAATCTAACACATGATTTTAGAACTTCAAATATACATTTCTTTAGTTTTAATGAAAAACCATGAATATGAGTATGACACATGACTTTCAAAAGTTAGCACTTATTACACAACAATTTTTTACTCAATTATTAGTACTCCATTCACTTATATTTTCATTTTTTATCTTTTTCAAAGCTTGTCATACAACTACAATATTTATTTTACTCAATTATTAAATCACAACTATTTCTTACTCCATATTATAAAATTATGATAATCAAAGAAAACTGGCAGGCTTTAGTATTTGCCTTTATCGTTAAATGTGGGATGTGGGCGAGAAATTGAGTATAAAGGTTAGTATTTTAGCGCATATAAAGCATTTTTTAGAAAGTATTTACGATTTTTTTCAGTTCCTAAAAATCGAGTCTTATTTCAGTTGAATAACAATTATTTTTTTAAAAAAATTAAATTTAATTCTTACGTAATTATCTTTTTCACTGAATCTATTATACAATTATAAAACATCTTTTCTTTTCCAAAAAATAAAAACTACTTGTACGTACTATACCTTGTTTTTCTCTTAAAGAGTATTAAGGCTGGTTATTTAATTTGAAGAAAGAAAAGGTGACAAGATATCATATGCTTGAGGTTGAGGAGTAACCAATGCAAGAGTATTTAATTTGCATGCACATATAGAGATTGTGACAATCCATTTATTCTTTAACTAATAATAGTGCTTTTTTCTGAAAAGAAGAGTTGATACTTCTACTTGGGAAGAAGCTTGTGGTCCAAGCATCTTTATATTGGTAATATAATTTGTTACATTTAAGACATTTCACTTATTAAAAATTCTATTCATAGTAAATAGAAGCAAAAAAAAAAAAAAAAACTAAATGGGTGGATGGAATGAGTGAAAATAAAGAAATATGCATGGTGAGTTATTAAATGATCGAAATGAGGACAGCAAATATGTTTCCATTGCTATTTTAGAAATGTAAATATGAATAAGTGAAACATTGTAAATTAACAATATAGCAAACATTGTAGAATTATAGATTCGTAATTATCAATTAATATACTTAGTACTTTTATGTAATATTAGTTTTTTATAATTTTTAATGTCATAGTATTAACAATTTATAATATAAATTTTATAATTATAATATCAACATTTTATATTTTTGATTTATGCACAATAAAAATAATAAAGATTAAAATGGTGCATTTATTAAGTACGTAATAATAAGAAGTATATGAACTTATTTGAAGAAGAGAAAGTATATGTGAGAGTGTGAAGTCATTCACTAGCTATGTGTTAATTTGATGAATCACATAGACAAGAAGTAAAAATGTAAAAATGTAAAATTTTTAATCTCTTAAATAATACTTCTAAGTTAACTATTAATTTTTGATGTTTTAAATAATACTTCTAAGTACAAATTATAGAATGTTTTATTTATAAATTATGGTAAATGTACAAAAAAGAAAAAAAAAAAAACTTGTTCAGTAAGGATATTTGTAATTGGCATTTAGCATATAATCCTCAATTGTCTTCCTCTATATTCTCCATTTTATTCTTGTCTTAATTCAAAATTGTGATTTTTTTTTTCACCCAAATTACCAAAAAGCAACAAGCAAAGCATCTTCCTTGCACACAATCAACATGACCATCTTTAGCTTGCTTTTCCATGCAAGTATCTAAGCCTTTCCTTCCCTTACAATTAAGAGCTTTTTGGTGTATAAGTATACTATTCTTTTTTCTTATTCTTCTTCTTCATAATACCAAAAAACAGTTATATCCCCAAAAAATGTTCCATATTATACATGTATGAACTTTTTATACCAAAAAAATAATTAATTTAATAAAACCTTTTAAAGTTGGAATCTTTCCTCCGTTCACAATCAAACTCATGTGGTTTTTGGTACTTTCAGTCATATAGAGTACACACTCGTTTTTCCCATAAACCCCACATATTTTCTTGGAAATTTGATTAAATAAACCTTAATTTTTACAAGCTTATATAGTATTCTTACTACAAAAATGCCAACTTTCTGGTCATGTTTCATCATTGTTCTAGTTTTCCTAAGTTGATCTTTTCTGGGTTTTTTTTTTTTTTTTTTGTTATTTCAAAACTTTTTTTTATTCCTTCTATGTTCATGTTTTAGCTCAAAATGTTGAATGTTTGTCTCAAACTTTTGGTTGTTAAACATTAAATGTTCTTGATTTCTTCTACTTCCAAAGTTCATGACATTGAAAAACTCCCTTATTCAATCCCCTGCTTTTGTTATCTTCTATATTCTTGAATTTCGGTTTAATTTTCCCCCCAAATTTTAAATTTTTTTTTTTGTAGTGATTCTCTTCTAGGTTTTTTGTCAATTTCTCCATAACCAAAACAAAACAAGTACAAAAATCCTTTCTTTAATTTGTGGGTTATCAAAAACCCAAATTTTCATTGGTTCGCTCAACCCCTTAACACCATTATCATTACATCATATTCTTTATTAACCCACAAAAAAATTTCCCTTAATCATATTAATTAACAGTGAATTAAACTGAGATTATAAAGTTAAATCCCACTAATAATGGGTGATTTAACAGGAACAACAAGTGATACATCAAATTCTAAATACTGGTTGAATTGGAGGGTTCTACTTTGTGCAATTTGGGTATTAATCTCCATGATTTTTGCCTCATTTCTTATATCAAGAAATGAAGGTCCAAGACATCCTACAAGAACAGCTAATAGCAATAATAATAATGTTGTTACTAGTAGCATTCAAAGCGAAAGCGGAAGAATAACACAGGAAAATCCTGGAATATTGTATGCTGATGAAGTTTGGATGCCTTGTCTTAGAGGAATTCATCCTGGTTGGTTATTAGCTTTCAGAGTTTGTGGTTTCTTTGTGCTCTTGATTCTTCTTATTGTCAATGCAATTTATGATGGTGCCTCCATTTTTTACTACTACACTCAGTAAGTTCATCAAATTTACAATTTTTTTTTTCAATTTTTCATACTAAATAAAGTTTGTCATTCTCAATGTTTATTCTATCATTTTGTGAGTTTACAATTAATATTGATAGATTCTATTCATTTTAGTACTTTTAAATAACTAATATAGCAAATTAAATGAAACAGATAAGTGAATAGGTATACCCATTACTCAATATCAATGATAGTGGTGATGGGAAAACTAGATACATTGTGATAAATTACATCATGCATGCGTATACTCTTAGGTACATTTTTAGTGAAATTTGTTATATACAATAACCGTGATAGCTTTGATTTCAAAAGATAAGGGTCGGTCTAATAATTATTTATGTGGATTAAATTTTGTTATATGATGATGTTAATTAATGAGCATTTGTAATGATTGGCAGGTGGACTTTCACTCTAGTCACAATATATTTTGGGGTAGGTGATTCAGAATTTATTATGTTTCTTCTAATTCATAATTCAATAATTTTGTGTCTTTAATATCTTCAATTACATGAAGTTATACTGATGCATTTCTTGATTGGTATTAATTTGTAGTTAGGAGCTGTATTATCAATGTATGGGTGTTTTGAATATCATCAGAAAATAAGTGGTGATAGAGTTCATAATGATCAAGGGCTTGATGCAGAAACAGGCACTTCTTTGTTTTCTACAAATATTGGAACTCCAAATGCATTTAAAACTTCTTTTAGTGTTCAACAAGTCATTGATCATCCTCGTCCAATTGCTGGTTTTTGGTGTTATGTCTTCCAAATCATTTTTCAGGTAAGAAGAATGATAATAGTTTGAAGATTAGTGTAAGGTGTAATCTAATTTTCCAGCTAATTTGCCTTCAGAATTTGCGCTTTACTCAAAATGATTTTTTCGATTTGCAATTCACCATGTGATTAGCAAATTGTGTGAGGTTGTTTAGTGTATATAAAATTATGTATGCTGCGCTCTAAGGGGCTCTTATATTGCATAATTATTTTTGTATCCATCGATATATTTAAATGTGTTCTTAAGGTTAAGGGAGTTTTGGATGTATGTTGGCTTAGGAAAAACTAATTTTGATTGACTATTGATTGTATAATTATATTTGAAACATGAAAAATTACATCAATCAATGTCATTAACTGAGATTTGTTTAAGTGGGGCTAAGGTGGTCCTTGTAAAAACAAGGGAATACGGCTATATGCAACCTAACTCTTGTAACAGTGCTTCCGATAGAGTTTGACCCTTGATTACATAGTTATTTTTGTATGTCTTGAGTAGTATTTCTAACGAATATTTCTTGATATGCTGGTTGAAACAGATGAATGCAGGGGCTGTGATGCTCACAGATTGTGTATTTTGGTTCATAATTGTTCCATTTCTCGCAAACACAACCAAAAACTATGATCTCAACTTTGTAAGTAAACAATATCTCTGGTTAAAACTGGTGGCTCTGAATTTGCTATAGTTCTCATTTTCTACATTTAACAGTTCCTCATAAACATGCACTCAATCAACCTTATTTTCTTGCTCGGCGATACCGCCTTGAATTGCTTGGTAAGCAATCTATAACTCCACATTTTCTTCCTCATTATGAGCAAAATTTTTATCACTAATACATATGAATTTCACTTTCAGAGATTTCCTTGGTTTCGGATGGCATATTTCATCCTTTGGACAGCATTTTTTGTCATTTTTCAATGGGTTCTTCATGCTTGTATATCAATTTGGTAGGTCATTATAATCCTTCTTTTGCCATTATGACTCTTCATTAAGCACAAGATTTTCCTTGTGTTTCTCATCATCTAATGGGTCTTTTTCATACAAAAAACGTTATAATAGGTGGCCATATCCATTTTTGGACTTATCTTCCTCATTTTCTCCCTTATGGTATGCATCTTCTTGATCCTTACCCTCTTTAGATTTGTATATTACTCCCTCCTATTCATTTTACTTGTTCCATTTACTTTTTATCACTATTTACGAATCTCTTTTAATTTGTATTTTATTCTTAATCTATAAGTTAAAATATAGTGAAGTAGGGTTTTCTTGTATTCGTCTCAATGTAAGGATTATTAATATGAACTTTTCTTAATTTTTGATTAAGCATAATTAGAGATATTAAAAGTCAAAATGTTACCTCGACAAGTGTGAAAAAGTAAATGGGACAAGTAAAGTGATTAGGAGCGAGTATTATTTCTACATGAATTTGGATAGGTATCATTTTCATGTATATATTTTGGTCTATTTCAAACTATTAAATCATGTGTACTTATTTATGTAAAGTTGTAAATAGTGTGTGTTTGTTATCAAAGTCCAATTCAAAATAACCTTCCTTGTTTATATAAGGGGTAACATTGTGCAAAATGGATCCTTTTAAATCTCACTTAATCTCAACTAATTAAGTGAATGGAAGTCACTTAATAATATTACGGTAACATAATATAGTTGTTCGTTCTAATTTAAAGTGTGACATATTAGATTGTATACAATATTTGGCAATGTATTACATCTTGAATGGTATTATGATGAGTTCTAATAAACTCAATTGATGGCTTGGTGGATGTAGGTATTCTTCAGTGGCAATAATGCATTTCCCATGCTATGGGATCTTCTACTTGATAATAAAGCTCAAGCATAATCTATGGTCAAGATGTTTTCCTCAGTCTTACCAATGCTCCCAATGATCAACATAACAAATCTTGTCCAGTGTAAATAAATCCCCCAAAAAAATTCATAATTTTGAACATTTTTTTTTTCATTTTTCTAAAAGGTAAAGGATAGGTAGAAATTTTAGAGCTAAACATACATGATGTCATTAGATATTTGAAGTTAAATTCATTGACAAGTTTTGTTTTTTGGTGATTGTTTAAGTGAAAACCATTCATGTAAAACAAAATGGAAGAATTATATGTGTTATATATATAGTTTTTGTATAAAGATGTAAATTCAGATGAAAATATACTTTTCTTTTTTCTTTTAAAATAACGCTAAGGTACTTATTATTTCTCAAAAGTCTCTTTTTCATAGCTAAACTTCTCCGTTTTATATTAGAATTTTTCGAGAGAATTGTAGCTATTAAAAAGAAATCGATGAAAATAAAAAAATAAACTCAATATAGCTTGTTGTATTGTTGCATGTTAGCTTAGAAAAGGTAGGTTATCTAAAGTACTCCTAACACATAATTACTGTACGTTGTTCTTTGGCGCGTTAAGGACTGTAACTATATTTAAGAATTGGCAGAAACTTTAAGTATGGATCATGGATGGATCACTGAAACTTGAAGTTGAAGCTATGGAATTATTTAGATAAAGTAGATCAAATAAAGTGGAATCAGATTCTTTTACTGTTCAAGAAGGTAACTTTTTTATTACAGGGTTCTATGCGGGGAGAGAGGAATTAGGTAAAAATTGAACCTATAACTTTATCTGAAAAGAAATAATTATTCCAACTAAAACAAGATTCTATACTCCAGAATAGTAATTTAATTAGAGGTTAAATATTGAATAAATTAAAGTTAACATAGTTTTTCTATATGAATGTCACTTGATGACATTGAAATAAGATCCTTTTAGTTTAGTATGAGAGCGTTGAAGTTATCTGATACGAAAATAGAACTGTTCTAATTCAATAGGCTTGATCTAAATATGATTGAACCCTACTCAAGATAAATTATATATAAAAATGAGCTTAATTGACATATTAATTAATAACGCACTAAAAAGCTAAACATTATTAAATTTTATGCATCATACTCAAAATCTGATAAAACATCTGAATGGATGCCTCTATAAAACAAAAAGATAACAAGATTCTCATCATAACAAGTTCTCAAACTGAAGACTAGAAAAATCTTATGAAAACTGAGGTGGGTCAAAAACCAGAGTTGTATAAGGTATGGCTAAAAGAAGAAAATCCAATCATAGAGCATATTATATTATGAAAGTTTGATGCTCAATGTTAGTGAAGATAGGTAACTAAAGTGCCAAATGATGGTAAATTGGGCCATATATGTCCTGTAATTTTTGCTTTACAAGGATTCTCTTATATTGGTGTAGGAGAAAAATAAAGGTTATACTTATAGATGTAAGAGTTTCGAGCTGCTGCCTAGTGCCTGCTTTATACTAGTAGTACACAACTATAAGGGTGGAGTAAAAATTGAAAAATTCTTTAAAAGTCCTGTTTAATTTAAAAAATTATATTTTTTTAATAATTTTATATTTTTAAACACTTAATATATACTACATAATTTAATATTTAATATTAAAACCTTTAATCTTTTGGGCCTATATGATTAAATATGTTAAACATGCTCAGAACCTTCCAAAAGGACTTCTTATGTATCATGTTACGATGCTTTTGTACTACAAAAGAATTTATACTACATAGCTGTATAAGGATACAATTTTTGAATGGTTTACCATGCAAATTATCATACAAGAACCTAAATGTACAAGCATAAAATAATCATGTTTTTTTTAGAAAAAGTTAAATAATATAGAGTTATTTTAAAATTTTGACCAATTTTAAAGAGCATAACGAAACATAAAATTAATAAGACTCAAACCTTTAACTTCTAACAAATGTGATTATTAATGGTAAATTGGTAATGAACACTAAAAGCAGGACCAAAATCAGTATATATATTATTTATGTAGCATTCAATTGTGATGCTTTGAATATGCAACAATTTTAGTGCAGTGTAAAAATTCTTCATATGAAATCATGATGTTAAAGGCTTAAAGACTCAAACAGTGGAAACCAATATAGCACTTTATGCAACTAGTGAAGTAATCATGTAATTAATTAATTACTCTTTACAGACTCCAACCGACAGTCAGATGATTTAAAAAAAAAAAAAAAAAAAAAAAAAAAAAAAAAAAAAAAATCTATTTTCAAGATATTGACCATTTTCTGTAATTAACTGCTTTAAGCAATAAGTAAAACTTTTAGATAATGCTCAATCCATTACAAAATTTTGCCCCATTGCACTTTCTTATGTCAGCTTTTGGAAAATTTGATACAAGCATTTGGAAACATAAGTAAAATTAATATATCGGAATACAATTAGGTGTTTATTTGGATCTTCCATAGGCTTTCGAGTGTTAGTATTGTGTATTTGAATTAGATAACTTTTCCTTTTTTGTGTGCGAAATTAGTACTACCCATATCAAATTAATATGATTTGATGTAGTTTTCACGTAGGATTTCAACTGTTCAAATTCAAATTCAAATCATTCTAATGTAATTCAAACGAGGTGATAGTCATTCAGGCAACATACTACTTTCGTTTCTATAATAATGTGACGCTAAATTCAAATGTGTTGTAGATTTAAAGAGACGGAGGGTTATGTACTTACTATTATACAAGAACAGAACTAGAAAAAGATAAGTCAAATGCTTAAAGAAAAAAAACTACATTTATTTACCTACTCTCTAATGAATGCCTTGATTTGAGAGTATTATTAAGTGTAGATACAACAGACAACTTGTGATCTTAATAATCTGAGATTGACTAAATGAGTCAATACAAATCAACATGAAGGATTGACTTTGACTTAGATTACGCTTTGTTTGGCCCTATTATTGTACTAGTATTAATCTACAATTAATAGTCACTTTGACAAGCGTTTATATAAATTCTTGTCTTTCATTCATTCTTATTCTCATATGCTCCAGCAAATTTCAGTTCTTCATTCATTATTTTCTATAATTATCTAAGCTTCTCTGAATTCAGCCTTTTACTTTTCTAATGAATTTGTTTTCTTTGAAGATGACCAAAGTCATAGATGGTTTTCTCTTATTTTGTTTTCAAAATACGAGTCTCCTACACTCTTATCTTTATTTTGAATTGTGCGTACATTCATCCATCTTGACGTAAATCGTAATACCCAAATTTTCTCCCTTCCTTTACGATTTCTAGTTCGAAGAATAACCCGTGTCATACTGTTATCTTTCGATCTTGTAGCTCTTATTATCTTTTGTAAACTTTGGTTGTATATGTTTTATTATGAGGCCTTGTATCCTTCCTTGTATATTTGTATTTCCGCTGCATAGTTTATAACTCTATATGGTTTTAAGGAGTTAAGTCTTTAAAACGCAAGCGTCGACACTGGAACCACAATCCATGCTTTGGCATGTCAATTTGAGAAGCCGACAAATCATTCCGCCGTGGTGTGAGATTTTAAAGGCAATGATGCTTTAGATTAGTTTAATGTTTTTATTGTGCTAATTGCTCTACCACATGTTCAATTTTTAGAAGAGATGCTGCGAAATTTTCACTCACCTTTTTAAAGTTAATATTTAACGTTTATCTAAATTCTTTTCCTTTTTCTTTTGTGTAACACCTGAATCTCGTCCCGTCTTTTACGGTTTTGGTTAGGGGTCGGAAATTCAGGGGTGTTACATAAGCATATCACCTATCAGCTAATATCATTCTTCTACAATAATCTACTCTAAAAACCAAAATTTTTTACTCAAATTCAAGTGCTAGTGTAATGGGATTTCAATATAATTGTCTTTTACCTATAATGATACGACTCCAATGCAGAATATTTAGGCTGCCACTCTCTATTTGAGCCACATAGTTCTCAAGATCTTGATTGATATCTCCGCAATTCGGTGAAAATTTTGAGTCCACTCGAGAAGGCGATTTTTGGTTTGCTATGATCCCCCGTGCCAAAATCATAGTCCATATACTTTGTCTAACTTTGAAATATAATTTATTATACCCTTAAATTCTAAGGCTTGCTTAGCATTGATCTCAATTCTGGTTTTGTCCATTCAATATCCTCAGTGAACTACATAGACCATAAAATGAATTTCTGGATATCCCATTTGGATTAATCACAACAGGAAAGATCTCATAGAGGAAACTAATTTATGATTTGAAAACCTTGCATTGATCATGTTTTAACATTGGTTTGCACTTCCACACACCACATCTTCGACTATACCAATTTCCTCATCTGACATACTATCTTTTCCAAAATCCACCATATAATTATATTGATACTTTGTCATATGGTTTCTTCAAAAAAATCAAATGTATATCCTTTTTTTTTTTTTTTTTTTTTTTTTTTTTAGTAGTATGATACTCCATTGTTCTCATGATACATCATCCTAGCAGCTAATGAACATAGCTAAAGATATAATGACGACAAAGCCTCCATCCGAACAATATGAGTCCCCATATTAACCAAATAAATCAATCCTCAGTTTATTCACTCGTATCTTTAATACTAATTAACAACTACATAACTCGATTGCAATGGTTATTCACATATATTCTCCTATGTTCGTTCGTATCTATTGACATATGCTCGTGCAAATATCTATTCATCATGTTGTTCTTAACTCTTGTGATCCTTTTCTAATGGAAGTATTTGAAACTACGTACTTTCAAAATAAAGTGATAAAATAGTGCAATGGCAATTCAAGCAGTTTCTAACTTATTTTTCTATTTCCTTGTTCCCGCTTTCAAATTAAGGAACAAAACAATGGAAGCCAAATGAATTTTCTTTAGGTATAATGGCATTAGAGTAGTAGAATATTTTATAAAGAATGAAAAATTCAATTTGAAGCATCACAGGCGAAGCGCTAGAAAAGATTCTACAATGTCGGAAACCTGCTATTGAGTTCCTTTATATACAAATATCTTTTTCCGTCTTGTGCAGAGCAAAAGGCTTAAATAGATAGTTTTATAAAATGAAATCAAAGGCAAGATGAAAAGCTCACATCTCTTTCTTCAATTGTTTGCGAATGAATTCCTTTGAATGAGCAGTCACTTACTCAGTTTTGTTGCAAACAATGAGTAAAGGAATCCTCTTCTTTACAACACTAGCCTTAGTTAGAATATCGTACAAGTACTTTGTTGATAACAAATAGGAAGTCAGAAATAGTGTTCAAAAGGGGGTAGAACATAATTCACAGCAGAATAAGCAATTACTCAGCGGCTGAGCGGCAATTAGGTAAGAACTCCAAAGAATCAACAACGAAAATAACACCAGCTAATTGACACATATTTTTTCCATAAACTCCTAACACTACAAGAAAAAGCATTGGGGTGTCGCCCAAAGTGAGGGCAACAAATCTAAAAAGTGACGCGGCATGTGTGTCCTATCAATGCCGCCCATGCTTGGGCGACACTTTGATCCACGATACCCATAGTTCGTTCCATTGGACGACACATAACCATGTAGCCCATATTTGAGTTTTGGGCGACACTTTCAATAGGCAGCCTATAGTCAGTTTTTATGTATGGGCGACATAACAATGTTTGTTGCACATTTTTTGTTGGTTTAGGCGACAAAATTATTTGCGTAGCCCAGAGATAGTTGTTTTGGGCGACACAACTATATGTGTAGCCCACAAATCACTTTATAATATGACCTATATTTGTGTTATTTGGGTACTTATTGTCATGAATCCATAATTTTTTATTGCAAAATAATAATAATAATAATAATAATAATAATAATAATAATAATAATAATAATAATAATAATAATAATAATAATGCTAATTATACAAAAGAGCAAATAATTTGCTTGTATATGTATATACATATAATTTGAGTTCTTTTCGTAAAAGATGGAAACAAACCTTGAAAACTAGCTGTAATAGCAGCTCAGTGGGTGAAATCGGGCGACATAGTGGTAGAGAATGGAGAAAAAGAGTGGTGCAGTAGGAGAAGAAAAGTAGAAGCAAACAGATTTTTTTTTGTGTTTTTAGGGTTTTACTTTAGGAGATGGCAGGCTAGAATATTAGATGGGGTTGGTAAAGGTAGAAATTGGATTTTTACCATTTTTAAGTTTTTAGGGGTAAATGTGGGATGTGGAGGACAAGAGTTATTATATGTGGCCCATATATTATTGTGGGCGACAACAGTAATGTGACCCATATAACATTTTGGGCAACACAATTTATATATGTCGCCTAAACTTTACCTTTCTTCGCTTGTATTAGAGTGACGCCCTAAGTAAACCTTGCCACACACGCTGACACGCATATATGACGTACATAATTTAAAATTTTTGACCCCCAAAACTAAGTGTAACTTAATATCATTTTGGGTGATGTATTTAATGGTTGTACAGAGCCCTCATAACACTTCAAACAAAACAATTGGCAAACTAAAGCTAAACCCATTTTATTTCATTTAAAAATGAATGAAAGTCCCACCGACCTTCAAGTACTCAAATCACGTCCATGCTCAATCACTACAGTTAAATATTTAAGTTTCGCCAAAAAATTTGCTCCAAAAAAAATATAATTTCGAGTGCTAGTAATAATGAAGGAACACTTTAACGTTCTATTAACAAATTAACAGTGAAAAATGAAAAAACTCATCAACTCGAAAAAGATCCACACACATGAAAGAATCAGCCCAACACGAATAAAATAATTGATTAAAGAAACGTGATACCATAAGCAATTGCTAAACTATAAAGAACGAAACAAAATTTCAAAAATATATGAATAGAAATTTTAAAAAAATACAAGACTTAAAGTAGATAACAATGATATATGAGAAAAATTAGGGTTAAGAACGAATCTAAATTACAATTTTGCAAATTAATGGAAGATGAAGATTAATTGGAAACATGAAAAAGACGTACCAAAGAGAACAGAAGAGAACTTACTAAAGCTTTGCGGGATTTGCACCAGTCAAAGTCCACTCTTCCCTATCTCTTTCATTTGACTTTTTATAGATATAAAAAAAAATTATAGAAGTATTTTGGTGGCGAATACCCAATCCTTAAACTTCGCCACCATTTTTATTATATCGCCACCCTTTTTAATAAAATTACTAAAATGCTCTTAATTCTATTTAATTATAAAATCAACCATTATTATTACTAAACTAAATTTATTAATAATATTAAATTAAAATAAAAAATATTAATTTTAAAAAAGAAAATGGTTTTTTGAAATCGGAAAATAAACTTAATCGCATATTTTGTGTTGAAATTTGATACATAATTACTCTTTTGGCCGAAACTTTTGATAGGAAAATCACATTACTGTAATAGTTGTGGCTTTAGAACCTGGACTTCAATATCTTTCCAATGATATATTATATGCCCAACTCAGATAACCGAGCGAGAAATGACGATCGTTTAAAATTTGTTTGTGCTGAAATTTGATACATGTTCAATCTTTTGGGCATAATTTTTTATAGAAAAATTGTATTAACGCAAAGTTTGTGGCATTAGAAACTACACTTAAAGAGCTTTTCACGATATATTATATGCCCAATTCTGACAATCAAACGAGAATTGACGACCGTTTAAAGTTTACAGTAATTTCTAACATTCAGTCGCGCACGACCGTACTGCGGTATGGTCACGTAAAACGCGCAACTGGACCGCGATGGAGTCGCGCATTTTACGCGACCATACTGCGGTCCGGTTGCGCGAGACTGAATGTTAGAAATCACTACAAACTTTAAACGGTTGTCATTTCTCGCTTGATTGTCAGAATTGGGTATACAATATGTTGTTGGAAAGCTTTTGAAGCTTAGTTTCAAATGCCGCAAATCTTGCATTAATACGCTTTTTCTATAAAAAGTTAAGCCCAATAGATTGAACATGTATCAAATTTCAGCACAAACAAATTTTAAACGATCGTTATTTCTCACTCAGTTATCGAAATTGGGCATATGATATATCATAGGAAAGATCTTGAAGTCTAGGTTCTGATGCTGCAAACATTGCAATAATATGAATTTTCTATTTAATGTTATAGCCAAAAGAGTTAACATGTATCAAATTTTAACACAATCATATTGATGCTCATTTTCGTTGGCCATTGTAATTCGATTTTAGTCTTAGCTTGTTTTAGTTTAATGAGTGTTCAGATAGAGTTTTTAGAGAGATATTAGAGATTGAAGGTTTGAAAAGTAACCAGGGGAAATCTTGAAAGTTCAATTTATAAGGGGTGGCGACAAAATGAAAAGGGTGGCAAAGTTTAATAATGCCCTTTTTAATAAATTGAAATTTGATCTAAGTATTTCCCGCCTTATCTTGTGAGTTGTGAGTCGTTGACTCGTATTATGTGAGGCGGTATCACGGTAAGATTTTTCTCATACATGGATTTAGGAGCCTTACTAATATTATTATTAGCATATGAATTTCTTGTTTTAAGATTATCTTATTGAGAGAGAGTCTTTCATAAAAGTAGCATTCGATTCAAACTTAATTCAACCTCATTAAAAATATTATTAGTAGGTTATAAGCCACAAATTTTACAAGTCTCAAATCATAAATAAACTCCATCAAACTTAATCACTAATTTATAAGGTCTAAATTTAAATAAGTCGAAACATAATAAGTTTGAATTTGAATTTGAGGCTAAGCAGTAAAAATATAATCTGAGTGGTGAATCTGAATTAAAATTTTAAGATCCAAATATGATCTTACCCAATAATCATAGGTATGAATATTATATTTTGCATATTAATATTTGAATAAACTCTAAATTTCTTTAACTATTACTCAATGATAATAGTATAATATTCAAAACCCTATTTCAAATCAAATAATGATCGAATAAAAATTTGAAAACATAGTTAACTCATTGAAGCTCCTATAATATTACAAATAAAATATTTAGCGTTATACATGAAGAGAGCATATATTACATTTATAATTTTAATCCACTAAATTCCTATGAAAAAGAGTACATAAAATAAGAACATATTTTAGAGTTACTATCAAAATTTTAAACTAATAATTAAGATTCAAAATACACTCTATGGCTACTTAAGCTCTTAAAGAAGTAAGAAATAAAATAAGTTATTTATAAATTATAACCTTTATTATCTTAATCTAAAAAAGTGATTACATTATTAAAGACCAAAGATTCCTTAACATTGTAAGAAACTTGGAATAAAGTTTTCCCTTACTATCTCAAGCAAAGTATCCATCATAAACCATAGCATTATAGCTTATAGCTTGATCATACCATATGATTCATTTGCTAATCTTCAAAACCTGCCATTTTCTACACTCTTCTAACTTCCCTTTAGCTAATCATGCAGTCCCTACTATCAACTATCCTCTTAATTACACTTTTAATCCCATCATTATTACTAATTCAGGTTGGTTCGGGTTTTAATCATATAAATACGTGTAGGTCCTATTGTGGAAATATATCTATTGACTACCCATTTGGGCTCAAATACGGGTGTGGGCATCCAGGTTACCGAGATCTGTTATATTGCATAAATGATGTTCTTATGTTTCATGTAGCTTCTGGGTCATACAGAGTTTCAGATATTGATTATACCTACCAAACACTCACGTTACACGACCCAAATTTATCGACATGCAAATCGATCGTGCTTGGGTCTCGAGGTAATGGGTTTGTGGTCGAGCCATGGCGGGCTCCGTATTTGAACCCGGCACCCGATAATGCATTTATGCTAATCGGGTGCTCTTCTAAGTCTCCACTCTTCCAAGGACTCCCAAGTTCCAAGCACTTGCCTTGTAGGAACATTTCAGGTTTGGGTTGTGAAGATTATTACAAGTGTCCAGCTTGGGGATCTATTGGGCCTACTGAATTTGGGCTTGTATATGGGTCAGGCCCACCCGAATGTTGTGCAGTGTCGTTTGATCAACTTGGGCCTAGTCAAGGTGTAAATCTAACTAAATTGGATTGTCAAGGGTATAGCAGTGCTTATAGCTTGGCACCCCTAAAAATTGATGGGCCACACGAGTGGTTGTATGGCATACGTGTGAAGTATTCAGTTCAAGGACATGATGCATTTTGTAACACGTGTGAGGCAACTCGCGGCACATGTGGGTATAAGGGTGATAATGATGACGAAATTACCGAGTTGTGCTTTTGTGGGAATTGGAATTCCACATCAAATTGTGACTCCATTTCAGGTGAGCAAGGCAACATTTATCCTAAATTGGAATTACTGTTAATTTTGCTATATATCAAAATTAATATTATCTCATATGTATGCTTTATGTTATTAATATATAAAAATTAAAATAGTTTCATTTATGCTTTTAATTTTGCTATATTTAAAGCGGGTAATTGAAAGTACTATTAATTTGATTTTAAAATATTCTTTATCTTAATTTAATTAAGATAAAAAAGTTTAATTTCTGTTAAATTTTGGTAAAAATCATAAATACCCTAATAAATGTCAATTTTTTTCCACAAAATAGCATTCAACTCTTGAAAATTAACTACAGTAACATTTCCATAAAGTTTAATTTCCGTTAAGTTGGGTTTTACATTTGGGATATATTAGGGGCATTTATGACTTTTACTAAAATTTAATGGAAATTAAATGTTTTTACCTCTATAATATTACTGTGCTATTTTGCGAAAAAAATTTAAAATTTGCTCCTACTAAATACTTCACCGTACACTTGACCTTACATTTATATATGCGTTAAATTAGGTGTTCAGACTTCAGAGTGTTCCAAAGGCCAAAACCATATAATAATGAAAAAAGAGTTTCAATAACTAATAAGGATGCATTATAAAAAGTAGTGTCTATCATTAATATAAAACGAAAATTAGTAAAAAAAAAAAAAAAAAAAATTGATTGACTCCTACATGCAAAACTTATACTAGTAAATCTTTTATATTGTTCTATGACCAAACATATATTTGTATGATTTTTACAGTTGAATCAATGACAGCTTCTGAAACCACTATGATGAGGGTCTCACCATATGCAATGTTGATAGCAGGTGAAATTTCTATCAAATACTTTCAATATGTTTATTAAATGTCATTATATTTATAGTTTATACTTCTATTATTACTTTAAGTAATGTATATCCTAAATTTTGCAGGATTTGTTATGTATATGATCTCATGGACAAAAGGTTGAATTGAAATGCAAATGGCCAATGGGAGCTTCCTCTTCAATCCTTTTCATTTGTACACATTTCCAAACAACCTTATACAAGAAAAAGAAAATGTTTTAATTTGAATAGTTTAGAGAAAGTAAATGGTAAAACCATACAGAATCGAATTTTTTTTTTTTTTTTTTTTTTTTAAGATTATAGGTTTGATTCTCACTTAAGCTAATAATTAATTTATAAAAAGGTAAAACCTTTGAGAATTTTGCCATAGACTTGATGTGCTAAGAGTATATATGAGCTTGTTATTCATAATGATTTTATGGCCTTGTAGATTGGTCTATGTTGATAGACTTGATGGTGAAAGTGGATCAATTCTACATTTTGTCATTTGGGATAAAATAAATGGATGAAAATAAGTTTATTATAAGCATTAGTAAAATATATTTAATTTTCGTCCTCAATTTTGACATTGATACTCATTCCTGTAATTGATCTTTCATTTCTATTGGATCTACATGATATATTTTTAAGTTTTGTTTTATCCCTAACTAATCAATAAACTGAGACGATAAATTATAAATATATTACTACATAGTACATAATAAGCAAGGGTACATACTAATTTTAAGACTTAAAAGGACAATTCAAAGACTTAAAATTTCAATTTTAAAACTTAAAAGGTTAATTTCAAAAGTTTTTAATATCTACTTTAATATTTGAGTCATCGTATTTTAAAGTTGAGATGAGAACTTAATATCCTGTAATTGATTTTGTAAGTATTGAAATTGACCTTTTAAGTCTTAAAGCTGTCAAATTTCATGATTTAAAATGTTAATTTTAAAATCCTAAAATTAGTCTTTTAAGTTTTTATATTGATCCTTTAACTATTGAAATTGGTAAAAAAAAAATAATTAGACCGATCTAATAAAACGCGTCTCATCACCCAAATTTTTGGGATAATTAATTTTAGGAAATAGTGAATAGACCATTATTAGAAGATGAATAGCACAACACACCACATTATTTTACCATTGCACATGAATACATGATCTATTTACTATTATAGCAGAGTCAAAACGATCCAACATGATACTAATTTCATTTTTTGTCCCCGCTAATAAATCCGAATTAACCGCCAGAATAGACCGAGGCGATGGCGACAGAATACTGATTCCTAACTACTGACTAATGCCCACTGAGTACTGCATTAGCTGCCAAGCTTCCATGCTTTTCACGTCATGATCTTTAATAAATCTTTCAAATAAATACATTCAACAAACAACAAAAAACTGTTCTGCTTCAACAACAATGGCGTTTATTCATTCCCAAACTTCACCAATTTCTTTATCCCTCACCCCAAATTCTTCCTCTAAAACTTCTTCACTTCAATCTCGATTTTACTTCCCTAAAATCAATCAAACGACGCTGTTTTCTTCTTCAAAACTGTTCCTCAATAGTCCTCATTTCACAAGTCAATTGGGTTGTAAATATTCTTCTGAATCTTTCAGTGAGGTTAGTTTTCTTTTAGTTATTTTATTTTATGTATTTAACTAATGGGTTTTGTTTTAATTTTCATATTAATATATATTTGTTCCTTTGTGTAGGTGATTATGAGTTCAATGATTTTTGTATTTTAAGTTTGATGGGTTTTGGTTTAATTTTCATAAATTAATTTTATTCTTATAAAGATTTTTGCATTTTTAGTTATGGGTTTTTGTTTAATTTTCATAAAGTTATTTACTTTAATGCTTTGTGTACTAATCAAGTTTTAAGGTACTCTCACCGACCTATTGAATTTGAAGCATTTTTTTATTTTGGTTCGTCCTATTTAATTTATTTTATTTCTATTTTTGGACAATAATTTATCATTTTCTTTTAATCTTATCCACATATTTTAACTATTTTTTAATTTCGTTTACACAATTTATTTTCTTTTCTCATTAATTATTACTTTCTTAAAAATCTAGCTCTTTCTGTTTAATGCAATTCTATAACATGAGTATTTGTATTTTTAGTTTGAAGGGTGTTGATACAATTAATAATAATTTTTAGGGAATTATGAGTTTAATGACTACACAATTCAAATAATATTCTATTTAATTATAATCATTTTTTATATATTAGTCATAACATATAAAATAAATATAATATATAAAATAAATTTAAATAACAATGTAAATAATTGTAATATAGCAAATATTTTAGGAGGGAAAAAAATAAAAGCTCATAAATCATAATATAGAGCGTCCGTATGTGCATTTTCATAAATTTAATTGATTAATTAATTGTGCAGGTGCTTGAGGGATTAATTAATAACAATGATTTGTCAGAAAAGGAAGCTGAGAATTCGTTGAATTTCTTGCTTGATGATCCGGATGAAGCTCTTATCAGTGCTTTTCTTGTTTTGTTGAGAGCTAAAGGTGAAACTTTTGAAGAAGTAAGGATTTTAATTCTTCTTTTTACTCATTATTAAAGTCAATTTTGTTATTGTTTAACACAACAAAATCCCAAAGTTTTCATGGATTTAACTCTCTAAGTAGTTTTTTTTTTTATTCTGGAGCAAGGATAATTGTTAAGTTATAGGTCTTAGAGTATATAACGTATTATTAACTATTAAGTCTATTAACTTAAGTTTTTTGGTTGAGTTGATTTGTTGACAATAACTCTTATATGCAACTAGAGCAAGTGAAAATTGTTTTTTCAATAGATGGTGAAACTTAAATCCGAACAAAAAAGCCATTAGGTAAAAATGGAATCTTTCAACCACTAGATTCATTGTCTAAGTAGTTTTGACATTCTAGTAAGTTGCTTTTTTGGACAGTGAAGTCAAAGTTTGAATAGTAAATGTGACTTCACCTGACTTGAAAAAGCCTGTTAAAACATACTTTAATGGCTAGGCACAAGTATAAAATTTCATCCTAAAACCAAATTTTAATAGAAGAAGTAGCTCATCAAGTTTATATATTAGTCAAGCTCTCTCTATTTTATCGATGTGGGATCACGTGTGAGTTATTTTCCAATACAGTTTTAATCAAGATTGTAATTCTCTACACTGTTATAGGATGGGCCGAAGGCTCATATGTACATGCGGAATGATCATTCTTCTTATTAGTAGGATTTTAATCAAATGACCTGAGAAACCTGGCCTCCCTTGTTTTTCACATCATCTCGAGATTTGTATTTGCTTCTCAGAAAATACAGAATTAAAATCAGATTCTCAATGCATAAGATTTGTATGATCTGAGTTACACCAGTGACCAGCCCATATTTATACCAGTTGATTTCTATAGTAATTCAAGACTTGTAAAATTTACAATTCTACTTACATTTGGACTTCCAGTCTATCTAAGACTGATTAACTAGAAATTTAACGCAAAACTAATTTCAAGTAATTAAAACTAGAACTAGCAAGTAAAAACAAAGCCCCCCTTGACTTGCTAACTGAAAAATCAGCCTTTGACGATCTCATCACTTGATGAGTCGTCAAGGCTACTGTCTCTGCCTGCTTAACTGAGCTTGCTCGGTTGCGGTAGCGCACATATAACCAATTAACCATGCAAAGTACGTCTTAGCCAACCTCGAACTGTAATATTGGTCAAACCCTTATGTTATAGGGACTGATTAGTTTCATTTTGTTACCATGTATGTGATACCCCGGGTTAAGAACTCCATAGTTAAGCATATTTGGAGGGGAACAATCTTAGGATGGGTGACCTCCTGGGAAGTTTTGTTGTGTGCGCACGAGTGAGGACAAAGTGCTCTGAGAAGACTTATGTTAGTCTGTGGGGCCAGTCTACAGTCTAAATGGATAGTCACCAGCGGTCCGAGAAGCCAGGGTGTTACAATGTACCCATGCATATTGGAGCAGATTTGATTAGTAAGATGGTCTACATATGTTTAATATACTCTAGCTAGGTGTTTTGTTGCTAATCACTTGATTAGACTCATCAATTCTCTCTCCAAAACCCAAGCTTGTGATTAGTTTAGTTGTAATCTTGAAGTTGATTAAAAGTATACTTGTTTGCTCATTCATTAATGTAAATTAACAGATTGTTGGACTGGCAAATGCAATGATGAAACACTGCAAGAGTGTTGAGGGTTTGGATGACATGATTGATATCGTTGGTACCGGAGGAGATGGCGCAAACACGGTGAATATATCTACTGGCGCCTCCGTACTAGCTGCCGCCAGTGGTGCAAAAGTAGCTAAGGTTCATTATTTCCTTTGCTAAAGTAGAAGGAAAAGTTGTGGTCCTCCTTTCCATTTGGGGATAGGGGAAGAGCTAAGTAATAAATTTGTTATTGGGCTTGTATACAAGATCTACGTAAGAAGAGAGTTGACTACACATAAATATAATGAGATCCATCCTAAAACTAATTGGAATTAGGAGGAGTAATTCATCAAGTATATATGTTTGTCAACCTCTCTTTAATTCTTCAATGTGGGATCACATTTGGGTTATTTTTCAACATAAAGTTCAAATAGTGAAATAATGATACATATGGATTGCATATGAATGTTTTGGCTGTGATTTATTCATTGTTTGTGTGTTTTTTGGGATCTGCATTGCAGCAAGGGAACAGATCAAGCTCTTCAGCTTGTGGAAGTGCAGATGTTTTAGAGGAATTAGGGGTTGCCATTGAGTTGGAACCTGAGGTGTGTTCTGATATTTATACCACTTTTGTGTTCTTTATTTTCTGATGTGCTATGTGTTTGGTCCTTACTTGACTTTCGTAAACTCCATTATTGAATCATTTATGAGCATTAGGTAGTTGTTAGTTCTAGTTTATGCATGAAATAAAGAACACTAAATAATGAACACTCATTAAGCTTTCATGTGGACGACCATTAGAACTGATATATTGATTTATGTACCTGACCCAAATCTTTCGGGATTAAGGTTCTGGCATTTTGGATATGATGAATTTTCATGATATCTTGATCTAATCTTTTTCTCCGTATTATTAGGGAATAAAAAGATGTTTGAAAGAAGCAGGAATCGGTTTCATGATGTCGCCAACTTACCATCCGTCCATGAAGGTTGTTAGACCAGTAAGGAAGCAGCTCAAAATAAAAACCGTGTTTAACATATTAGGTCCAATGTTAAATCCAGCTCGAGTTCCTTTTGCCGTTGTTGGAGTTTATTCTGAAGATATTGTAAGTCCGCTCCTTGGCAAATGATTCGTCGCTCTTAAAAAATCGTTTTATTTTCATTGTTGATGTGTTTTATGTTTCTCCTTTACCCCTAGGTTGATAAGATGGCCAAGGCCCTTCAGAGATTCGGTATGAAGAGGGCATTGGTAGTGCATTCTGAAGGACTTGATGAAATGAGCCCTATGGGTGATGCTCTTGTTTTATGAGTTTTTTTTGTACAAAACCTATTGTCGAATCACATATTCTCAAATGAGACTCTTTTACGTTGAAATCATTTCTATTGGGTTGGCTCAATGTACACTTACCGTTTTAAATTGGCTAAATTATATGGGCTAGTCTCATGGGGAGACAGTCTCGTACAAGACTTGCTGTTGTCGAATTTGCGTTAGCTAGAGTCTGTAAAATACTACTAACTGCAGTGATTAAAAATGCAGGCCCAGGAATGATTCTTGACGTGACTCCGGAAAGAATAGAACAGTTTTCTTTTAATCCATGTAGGAGTTATACTCATAAGTTTTGCTGTATGTCTCTTTTGCTGATAGAACCAAATCTCACAACCGTGTCTTGTGTAAATTAAACAGTGGAATTCGGCATTCCACGATGCACGGTGAAAGATTTGCGAGGAGGTGGACCGGAATACAATGCAGAGGTTTTGAAGCGTGTGCTAGGAGGGGAGACGGGATCTATAGCAGATGCATTTGTGAGTTTAGCCTTTTAAATCCTAGTAATTTACATTTTCACATTAGGAGCATAGTGCTAAAATGTAAGTCACGGTAACTCCATGGTGGCGCGGTAACAAGAGTGGTATTGTTACCGAAACTGATTATCGGCCGAAAATATGAAATACACTTAAGACAGCCCAAAACGTGGGATTTTTTTCACCTTTACTATGCAGAAGATATCAGTTTTGTTTTGTTGAAAACCTTCACTACTCGGTCGTTACCATGCGGGCTGCGTCCTAATTTTTGCACTATAATTAGGAGTACGCTATTTATATTGAAGTTTGTTTGTGTTACGAAATTAGGTCTTAAATGCGGCTGCTGCGCTCTTGGTTAGTGGACAAGTCAAGACGCTAGCTGATGGAGTAGCCCTTGCTCGTGAAACACAGCAATCTGGCAAAGCTTTAAGAACTTTGGAATCATGGATAGATATATCAAATGTAAGGAAACATGAATATTAAGGTGTTCCTACACTCTTTTCTTCTTGTTTATCATCTTCAGTTTTAATACAAATTATATATTTTTATTTTTTTTTGTGTTGCAGAAAATGAAAAAAGCAAAGGCCATAGCTGCTTAGTCCTCAATCAAATGGCTCATGCTAGCATCAAAAATTTATTATTATTTGTTTTTCAAAAGATAATAAATTATACTCAAAGACTTGTTAAAGCACGTGCACTTAATATTTATGAGTTGCGAAATAACCTTTTTGTAACTACACAAAATCTTGTCTAAATGGGAGCCAATGCATAACATTGGGTTAATAAAATGGTTGTCTGTTTTCATTACAAGATAATCATGTTTAGCCCAACTCGATTTCAATGAGTCACAAGTTGAGCCCATTTTTGAAAATTCCCAACTCGTTGCTTTGGGCTTTGAATTTGCAACACTGAAAAGAAAAAAAAGTCTCCAGTGTATGGTCACAATTTTATAATCGGCTACTCTTATGAGAGACTGTCTCTCGAAGATACGACTTTAAAACAACAAGCCCATATTCTTATTTTCTCTTTAATTTGTATTAATAAAGCTATTTAACCCATAAATCTAATGCGTCTCTCGGAGAGACTGTCTCCCACAATAAATTACTCTTTATAATACTTTAAAACAATCAATTAACTCCACCTCGAGTAAAATTCGAGGAAAAGGCAGAGGTACTTAATAACGGAGATAGCATTTATTCCAAGTTGTTAATCTCTTCAAAAGTTCAACAACTATCATACTTCCATGTCTCTTGCACAATTTCTAAACGGGGGTTCAGAATATTTTACACTACACCATTATTAACATTAGAAACCTTAAAATTTACAGCATTTTTGTCTTCTCATGCTCCAGCATAGAACTTCCTAAGCCTTTTGCTCAGCATTAACTGCTTTAACCTCGATCAGCATGGGTACGAGCTGCCCTTGGTTGTGTTTCTCCATAACAGCTGCAAGGAAAGAAACACAAGTACACAACACAATTAAGAGATAGAAATCCGACAATAATCTTAGCAGAAGAGAGAAAATGGCGAAAGAGTTAGGTTAGTACCATCACAACCGCCAATGTGCTTTCCGCCAATGAAGACATTCGGCACAGTTCTCTGTCCTGTCCACTCCAGAAGTGCTGCTTGGATTGCATCTCCATCCGCTGCCAAAACAAACACGACGTGTTTGAAATCACAAGTATCATTACAGAACGTTTAAAATTGTCAGACTAGTGACTAAAATTAATCGCCCTGTACTCTTCGATTTATAAATAAGTTCTGTGAAAATCAGTAGTGATTGAAAACGGAACATCTAGTCTGCAAATAATGCAAAAGCTTTAATCTCAAAATATGCTTCCAATTAGCAAAATTAGCTTTAATCAATGTAAATCATTAATTGTCCAGTCTACTTGTGTAAGACAGCATCGTTATTACTCGTGATAACCCTTTTCGTTCATGGTTTAATTTCATGTTTAACCCATAGTTACCAGAAACCAAGAACTTTCCATCATATCCCGTTTTATAACCTTTGTTTCCGAAACTCTAGATTAACATTTCCAAAACTACATTTCTCAAATTTGGTTTTCAAGCCCAAAACCATATATCTTAGAGCAAGCACCAAATCACCCATGTGGAGGGTCTTTAGGGTGCCGAGATGAGGGTACAACGAATAACAAGGTTGGCGTGAAGTAGCAGCAGCAAGTCAGCAGCCCAAAGAGGAGAGGCAAATACATTAGAGAAGCTAGGGCACTAGCCATTAGAGTGTTTTCTTTGTATTAGTGTCATTTGTGGAATTTCACCATTAAAGGTGAAACCTTTATGGGTTAAGAGTGAGCTCTTAACTATTGTAAGTTGAGTCATTAGTGTAATTGAGATTATATTAATGATATGATACTTTATTTTGAGGGGAGGTATCATTAGATACCTCATAAACACATTGTTATTGTTGTTGTTTGTTGTGTCTCTTGTTTATTTCTCTGTTTTTTCACTTATCTTCTACTCATAGTTCTACCATTGTTAGGTCCGAGTCATTCTCTTTCAATATATAATACCAAAGCCTTTCTTTTCTTTTCTTTTCTTTTTCTTAGCTTATCTTTTTAGTCATTGTACCTACCTTTCCTACGTCATTAAAACTTTAAAATTAATGTTTCTTATTTCCATTTTCATTTCTCATATCAAATCGAATATTGGTTCAACCAATCCATAAGAAAATTAGCAAGAAATAAGTGCTATATTGAATTCAGCAAGCAGCAGTACAGTACTCACCTTCCTTGTCCAATTCCATGACCTGAAAATTGGCATCAAGTTGTTTGAGCAGTTTCTTGACCCTATCGCAAAATCCACAGTATGTCTTGCTGCAAAACCAGCATTAAACAAACAGTTATATATTCGATTAAGCTAAAGGTGTTGTCATGATTAGGATAAAAAATTAAAAAAAATATGAAGTTCAATGAAAGTCATGAAATAATATCATAATTGCAATTAAGAAAAGCTATTAGATAACATAGGCATCAAAATATGCTTTAGGCAAATCATTATTTGCACTTAAGGATAAAAGACTGAAAAGAAGAGAGATTCCATCTAAGTGATAACAATGATTAAATTCTGCAAACAGCAAGTTACCACACATAAAATTACTACTTTTTTTAACGAGAATAGGCCATAAAAAGAGTCGATTGAAAATGCACGACATCTTTGGTTCTCAAAACTCAAGACACGTAACTGACACACCACAAATTTACAAATTTTCAAATGAGACTGTTTCTACAAATTTTGACTGTTTCAAGGTGAGACTATATACTTACAATTTTGAAATGATCACTTAAAATTTTAAAGTAATTATTTAAAGTAATTATTTATAACCTTAAAGTGCATTCACAATCTTAAGGTGACTAATTATAACCTTAAATTAAACAATTACGGTTTTTAAAGAGATCACTTATAACCTTAAATGATTACTTACCATCTTAAAGTGATCAATCAAAAAATGGGTTGTGGCTCCGTCTCATTATGAGACAGTCATATACAAAGACTTGCTGGACTATGTCCCAATCAACAAAGTGGAGGAATTTGTGCTCTACAAAGAATATTTATGATAGGAAAGGTGACAACTGACAAGTTCAGCTCTAATCCTTGAATAGGATGAAGACTCATTTTTTAAAAACAAATTTTCTGATAAAATGAGGTTTATTTTGTAAATCATGTTAACATTACCTTCGCCTGGTTTAGAAAACAATAATTGCGATCTTCGTACTATTATCTAAAAGAAATAAGAATCAAATCCCATTACATAAGCCTTGAAAACATGACAAAAGAAGCACAATGTTAAGTGTATGCGGATACACTATGGTCTGTGTTACTCAAACTCATTGATTAATTTTGAATACATGGATCAGATCATCAACATTAGAACAAGGGTTGGAATATTTCATATATAGTGGAGTCTCAAACATGACAAATACCCGAATCGGATATGAATTCTCAAGTTCGAGTAGCATAGTTGATTTAAGTGAGCATTAATAAAGATTAAGATGAACAATAAACCACTAAGGTAAATCATTAATATTCTTTAGCAGATTATAATATAGTAGTATATACCTTGTTAATTTGATAACTTCATTATATCATAACACTTTCCTACATGTACACCACAAAGCAGAATAATTGAGACATTACACAATGTTCGATTCAACAAACCTAAAACTTGAAAATTACCAAACAAAAACCTAAATCATTAGCATTACATTTACTAGTCCAATAAAAGTCGCCAAATTCTTCTTATGAAAACATACAGACCCAATCTCACTGAAAGATCAATTAGACCAATATCCAAAAGGATTCAAAATTCCAGACAAAAAAGAATTGATCAAAACAATCATATACTATACCCTGTTATTTGTTAATTTAACATTTTCATCATAACCACAAAGAAGAACAATAAAACATTACACAATGTTCAATTTAACAAACCCAACTTGTGCATCCATCACCAAGCAAAACCCAGAATCATCACGATAAAAGTCACCAAATTCTTCTGATATATAATTCATGACAAAATCTCACAAGTTAATCAATTAAACCAATTTCCCAAAACAATTCAGATTTCAGACAAAATAAGTCAAAAGAGAATTTATCAAAAAAATAAAAAAAATATATAATCAAAAAAATTATAACCAGCCGAACAAAAAACAAAAACTCCCAAAAAGTGAAAGAGAAAAACAAAGGGAAAAAAAAAAGAAAAGAACCTGAAAACCATGACAGGATTTGAAGAAACCAGATTTTGAGCTTTCTCTAACGCCATCTTAGTCTCTGCTTCGCTGCAACTTCTTTTGCTAAATGAACTCAAAATTCCTCCCATCTTTTTATGATGTTGTTTATTTATATACACATCTCGAACGAGTGAATTTTTAGGATGGGAATGAGAGAAAATGGCGATTTACGACAACCGTTCACGCTTTGGTTTTTCCGCGTGTTTACCACGCTATTTTTCAACCTCTACTTTGAAGAGAGTATTTGTTTTGGCGAATGGACGCAGATATTTAGGAGTATCCCTCCTATTTTCGCCCAAGTTGATTTTGAACGTATACACTAAGATACATAATGATTTTTGACAATATTTATTATTTAAACTTATTTTATATATTGCGGTTGATGTGTAAAAAAAAATATAATCAAGTGGGATTTTATCGTCTAATCGCATACTTTTATAACATTAAATTTTTATAATTTTTAGATGTATATAGTTCAATATATAAATGATCAAAATAATATATTAGATTGCATTAAAAAAGTCAAATATAGCAAATATAGTGAAACCGAGGAAATATACAACATGTGAACAATCTTTAATTTAAAAAATGTAAGTTAAAGCGTTTGATTTGTAGAATGGAGAATGATGAGGTGGACTAGCAAATTAAATATTAAAAAATGGTGCACCAATAATATGGACTAAATTTAATTTAAATTTAAATTTTATGTACGTATTCTTTTTTCGTCTCATTCACTTATTTTTTCCTACTATTTTTATCGTAATTTTAATGAGTGACTAATATTCTTAAAAACAAGACATTCGAGAACAATTAATGAATGGAGAAGATAATAGAATAATACAAAGCATAATTAAGATGGTGAGAGACAAAATTGTAGTGAGAAGTGTTTTTAAATCTTTTTAATTTTAAAATTAAATTGTATAATTTATAACACAAAACCTTAGACGAGATCAACACAAGCTAAAATGAAGTGTGGGCCGGCCTTTTTCACGTGCGTGTAACAACATTTTAATTTTTTGGGTATTTATCAATTTTGATCTTAAAAGTCAAAATTGATACCCTTAAAATTAAAATTGATACTTTTTAAGATCAAAATTTAGAAAATACCCGAAAAATGAAAAAAAATATCTAAGTTAGTACACATGTGAATTAAGCCGACCCAAATTGACGGAATAAGAATATCTAGCGGGTAATTGGGTACATAGAGTCATGATGTCATCGTTTACAATTGTAATTGGAATCAAGAGGAAGCTTCACATTAAACCCCAAACCCAAACTAAGACAAAAAGTATGAGGTTGAAATTAAAGAATTTATTTTTACTTTTATTGGTCGTGTTATCTAATAAAGTGACCCTACTACATCTATTTATTTTCTTCTCCTATAACTTTCAAGTTATCTTATTTATTTATTTAAAAAAAATTTTAAAAAAATTGAATGATAAATAGTTGTTATTCAAAATAATGGTTGGTGCTTAGTTTTATTTAGGGCCATTAAATCGGTGACCAAATTCTAAAAACTTAAGTTATATGTATGTAATTTGAATATTGATTAAAATACATTATGACATGTAATATTTCTGAAACTTGATATAAACGTGTGAATCTAAGAATGATGCTGACCCGATATCAAAACATTGCTCACTCAACATTAGTTGATGAACATGCAAGCATGACAGAAAATTCACAGATAAACAACTTTAATAATTGGAAAAGGTTCATAAACCTGGATTGATGAATTACAATTGTAAAAATTATACTATTTTACATTGATATTTTTACTTGGATGCAAATATGGCTTCCAAATCTTTGTATAAACTCTTTGGTCTTGACCTATAATCAGATGATGGAGGCTTCGACGATGAACTTCCACTCCATTTCCCACTTAACAACTCGCTCCATCGTGTATTACTGCTTGAAGGATCATTTCCAATGTTCGAATTGCCATCTCTAAAGCTGGCCTTAGCCATTTCTCTGAGTTGTTTCAACCATGGCTTATCGGTTGTGCTTGAACTCATACTCGTTGAGTTTCGGTTATTTCTACTACTTGGTGAATTCAGCCTACTAATTTCCCTGTTATCGCGATCCTTTATATCTTCTGGCATCCATTTTTCGAGGTTCTTTATCATTTTCTCGGGAACAAACAACAGGAAGAATCCTACAAAAGCAGTTTTTAAGCTCACCAGGAAGGACTTCTTTGAAGTGTTGAGCTTTCGTACTTGCTTAAACAAAGCGTACCACTCGTTGCAAATTAGTGTAAGAAAACCCAATAGAAAAAGACACAGCATGAATATGCCAATTGCCCTCTCAGATTCAGTAGAGATATCTCGGTCCAAGATAGCCAAACAAGTAGCAAACAAGCCGACTTCACAAGCAATAGACGTGATCTCAACTAGTTGCACCTTTTTCTTGATGAAAGGCTTCTTAAGAACTAGGAAGAAAAGTTGGAAAGCAGTAATGCATAGCAAGATAGTAGTAGGACACTTAGAATATGACTTCCGAGAGTATAAACCAGCAAATATTCCTAGTAGAAACCGCCTTATAGATTCGAGTAACGTGTAGTAGATTCTCAAGATACCAAACAGTTTTTGAATGAAAGGTGCCTCAGCATCCTCTGTCTCGTCTTCAGAGGCGATGATTCTGTCAACAGGCATGTGGGTCCCACTGGTGATCATCGAGAGCATGTACTGTGGTGGGCCTCGGAGATCTTCAAATAAAGGACCGAACTTTTCCAAGTATGCCGAGTTGGTTTGCTTTTTCCATGTCCATTGCCCTCGTTTACCAGGACCTAAGGTTACACGGATCAGTTCTTGATACCAATGGTATTTCCGGCCTACTTGATGAATTTCCTTGTACTGAAGTAACCATCCCAATGTGATCCCGTATGAGAGGAACACGAACAAAGCAAATTGCAGAGAAGATGTGAGAATCAATAGTAGAACACCTAATATAGTCCCAAGAGTCGTGTTCCCTTTTATAAACGAAAGATAGATAGAGTCAAGTATCGAAAATGCGAAGCTGCGAGTATAAAGAAACAAAAAGGCCTTAAAAAACACCTTTGATTATGGTAGCTGCAGCATAACAGATGCCAGGTACAGCGAGAATCGTAAGGAATAGCTCAAAGCGAGGAAAAACTAGAGCTCCATAATTCTTTGTTTTTGAGGAACTCCTTCTTAACTTTAGTACTACAAGAAGAAAAAGATGGACTAGAATCAAGCTACCACCGATTATACCTAACCAGAACATGCTCCTCTTGAAATCCATCCATCTAGTTAGTAAGCAGTAAAAGGAAAAAAAAACAATCAAAACATGTATCTCTACAGTATGCGAAACTCAATAACAATACCAAAACCTTATTCCCAACATATAGGATCCGCTACATGAACCAAAACAATCAACGTAAGAGATCATGGGTAATAATCTCTATGTTGGCTGTTGTAGTGTAGACTCGTTCATCGAGTTTCAACATTTTGTGATCAATAATTCGCCTTAAAACAATATGCCATACCTGGTTGTCTTTTTGGAATCCGTTATGTATTCAGCTTCCGGAATGAAATTTTGGCCCTGAAACTATGAAAAGTACATCTTAAGGAAAAATGAAAGACTTGATAAATTTGTCATTGGCTGATTGCATACAAATCCGATGAAGTTTCATCCTAAAACAAATTGATAGTTGGAAGACTAGCCCATCAAGTTTATATCTTAGTCAACCTCTTTGTAATTTTTCGATGTGGGATCACATGTAGATTATTTTTCTTACAATACTGACTAAAAAAGTAACATAAAATATTGCTACCGACCTCAAAGAAGGATCTGTACTCCATTGCAGTGAGTGGAGCGCCATAAACTACTCCAGCTTTATTCGAGTTGCCTTTGTCAAACTGTACTATTTGGGCAATGCTACCGAGTCCCTTCTTGAAGAAATGTGAACTTACAGAGGAGTTTGGACTGAAAACCATGGGTCGATAATGATCAGTTTCCCAAGGAAGAGAGAAGTAGGGAACGCTCCATTGTATGCTTCGAGTGAATTCGTAATACTCGACAGGCAACGTAACTGCCAGCCACCTTGAAAAGGCGAACACTTGAATGTAACATGCAATTCTCTACATCACATTCAGAAGTATCATTTTAGTGTTGTTTGCAACTACATCACCTAAGGAGGGTTCGGGGGGCTGGATGTATGCAACCTAACCCTTGTTAGTGATACAAAGAGGTTGTTTCCGATTGATCCTTGGTAGCAAATAACATTTATAACTTCATACAAATAAGAAGTGTGGCAAGAAGACTTAATCTCCAACCTCTAGATCCTAGGTTCAAGAATTGCTACCAACAACACATAAATAAGAACAACACATAAATAAGTACACATGATTTGATAAACCATTTCTTAACAGCATGAAATTTTTACTTTTATTTTACGTTTTTATTGAAAAAAGGAGGTAGGCCTTTCTTACAAAAAGATTCTTTGTAGGTTCAGAAGTCAGTGAAGATGATGATCTCGGAAATGCTCCAGCAGACTGCAGATTTGCTGAGGATATAGTGAGAAAACCCGACACCAGACAAGTTGACACGAACAATGCAGTGACGAAGATGCCTATAATAGTTGATATCAAAGGCATAGAATCTGCAAACAATATTTGACATCGTGATCTTCAGACAGGATTCCATAAAGGGAAGAAAAGACGAGGAAAATAACGCACGTTAAATAAAAAAACAAACGAAAATACAAGATATTCAATATCCTTACAGTTCCTCACTTGTAAGACATTAGAAGGCAAATTTGTATTCTCTGCAACATCTGTGGTCATATTTTCCGGAACTCTGATAGACAAGAGACCTTCATAGGCTTGTATCAGTGCAACGTACAAATTTCTAGTCAGTTGTTCAAAGCTGCAGACGGGAAATTGTTGAATTGAATCGGCTGCAAAATAGTACAAATGCAAGTGCAAAGATGAAACTTTAAGAATCTATACACTTGCCTCTCCAAACGACCTCCAGAAATAGAAAGGTGACTAGAATTGAAACCAAACACCGGCTTCACAAACTTAATTGAGACGGTAATACTATTATCTCTGGTTTTCATTCTGGAGGTTGTGCTCAATCTCACTGATGGCCTCTTTGTATCTGAAAATCAGTACACACTATCTTTCAGCAAAAAATAACAGAAATGACATAATTTACTCTTTTGTCACAAAATAATTGCAGTAATGTTACCTACCATATAGCTAGATGCTGGGGTATAAAAACAATATATTATTTTTCCTTCATCCTCAATGTATTATCAGAAGAATAGGCGACTTTTAAAATGTAGTCTTTATCTTGAATTCGACGTTTCCTCAACGTATTATATAGGCGACTTTTAAAATGTAGTCTTTACCTTGAATTCGACGTTAAGACCTTATCGTGACGAATAAGATCTAAGCATAAAAACTACATTTTAAAAGTCGCCTATTCTTTTTATAATACTCCATTTTCTCAATGTCATTAAGACCTAGTCAGTGGTTTGGGGGATTTGAATATTTGTAATCTTACTCTTGTAACAAAAAAAGGTTGTTTCGGATAGACCCTGGAATCTGGATATAACAACAACAACGTTCATTACCTTAATGCCATTAAGTAGCTTCCACAGTATCACCTAAGGTGGGGTTTGGGTTGTTGGGGGGTTTGGGGGTTTGGATGTATGCAACCTTACCGTTGTTAGTGATAACAAAGAGGTTGTTTCTAATTGATCCTTGTTAACAAAGATCATCTACAACTTCATATAAATAAGAAGTCCGCATGATTTAATGAACCATTTTACTACAGTCCATTATTATTTGAAACCAAAGCACTACATTTTTGGTCAACTTCACACAAAAAAAGATACGAAACTATAGTCTGATAAGATACGAAACTAAAATTTTTTACTCGTCGAGAATTGAGTATGACATATAATTCTGAGATGATCTAAAATAAAAGTGTTTTGAGGTGGGGGGTAAACAGAAACTGCCAATTTAACATGTAAAATTTCAAGTTACCATAAAGGAACGTAACAGGAGCCACTGGAGAAACAGGGGAACCCTGTCTACTGATGACTAGTCTTGAGTTAAGGCTGATTGTCACAACAGTAAAATTCGGTATTTTATCAAACTGCAAACAGAAAATGGCACAAAAGAGAAACTCAGATAGACTACAATAACATGTGCAGATCAGATTTTTCACATATATAAATCCACTGAATTCTAATCAGCACTCACCATGTATCCAAATCTTCTGTTTTCAAGGTTACTTCCATTAATAGGGCGAAGCATTCCTTCTGTTGTATCGATCGAGCTCAAAATTTCAGTCGAAGTGTTTAAAACAGGCTCCATGAAGTATAGATAGACCTTGAGATTCTTGAAACTATTAGTTGCCAGCACAGTTCTAGTTTCACCACCAACCTGAACTAATCTTTCAGGAACATGTGTTCTTAGGCTAACTAAATCACTCCTTCTATCTGCATTAATATAAGAAATTTAGTTCAAAGTTGATACTAAAGTAATTACAAAAAGGAAACAAAAGGTAATTTGATTCATATGCTCACCAAAATGTACAACTAAACTCGAATTTTGTGGCCGAATAAAATGATTTCCAGCGTTGTCAGTGCAAAAACCTTTATCCATAGCAAGTATCACCCTTCCATATTGAATATCAGTAGATAAGCTGACAACTACAGAATACTCTAGGTTTGGCTTGATAGTTTGAAGGGAACTTGGTATTACTTGTCCATCATCATACACAAGAAGCTGTGAGGATTCATATTTTATCAGTGAAATGTCTTGTACAATTAAGAAAGCCATATTATTACAAGTTTACCTTCGTTACCTGGACACATAACCAAGTGTGGGTGTCCGAAATATATTAAGAGAGTCAGACTTGTCAATGTCTGAAATTATGATAGACGAGGACATACTACAAATTTAAACATGAACACGGACATGGACATATGTTAAGAGAGTCGGACTTGTCCGACATGTGTTAAGAGAGTCGGACTTGAAACGAACAAAACCTAAAGATAGAAAGGATTACTCCTTGTTTTACCCAAAGATTTGGCAAACGATAAAAAAACTAGTTATCATGTCGGACTGCGGGGGGCCAAGCCCAACAAATGTTCGTGCCTGCGTCGTGTTGACATGTGTCATGCCAAACAAACATAGATCTATCTAACAAGGGAAAGAGAAAAAAAGAGAAGCATAATTTTATGCTCTGACCCAAGTCATACAAAAGTAAATTAGCTGACCAACAACTCACATGACAGTTTTCAACAGTAGAGCATTTGAAGCCGCCTTCACCGGTACAAGGTTCACTGAAGGAAATGTATACAGTAACATTGGGAGCATTTGTGAATGATGTTGAAGCAGAAATGTATGCAGTAGGATGAACTGTATCTGCATAAATCAAAAACAACAAAAAAAAAAAAGAAAAATAAAATCAGATAGAGTTTCATTTGGGAATCAGAAGCATAATCATGTACAGAACTTAATTTGGTATCATCCTAAAACCCTACTTCTTCAATCATGCAAGCAGAAGCATAATGAGGTATATGTTCAATTCACAAAAGAGAAGAGAAAATTATTTTAACTTTTATCAACCGAAATATATCGATGTGGACGACAATTGGAAATGATATATTGGCTCATGTAGAAGACCTCAATCTTTTGGGGTCAATGCTCTGAACATGTAATTCTATATTTTATTCGAAAATTGCAATATGTCTAACACTAACTCACCAAGACTCTTCTTTGCAGCTCAACTATCAATGTTAGACCCTTGAAATGCCTCCATGGATAAAACCATTTTACACTGTATTTTACACAAAGTCATGGGAAAAAATAACAGAGTCCGACACTTTGACTAATGAAGGGGCAAAAACAAAATACTAGTTTAGTATGGACCCAAGACTCATCTCTACATGTGTACAAAACCAACTTGACTGTTATTTTTTCTGTGTTATATTTTATACAATTCAATATTAATTGGATTTTAAATTAAATAACTCGGGTCATGGCTTAGGCAGGTTCGAGCCTAGATTAACCCCTGCAGTCATACCCATATCTGAGTATCATTGAGAAAAGAGACACATAAATTTAATTTTTCCTAAAAGTAGTTAAATGCTAATCTAAGTGAAAGGAAAAGAGTGTTTTATTTACCAATAGTCCAGTTATAGCTAGCACAACCAACTCCTTGAGATGGATTGGCGCAGACCTGCAAGCTATGAATTCCATCCTGCAAACCTAAATAAGAAACATTCCTTCTCCCACAATCTGAGGAAACACCATCATCTAACTGCAAGAAATTTGCCAAAAATAGCAGCTCTCTTAGCACTTTTTCCTTGATGAACTAAATATTCAATTATTAGACTATATAAAATAGACAATTGAAGGAATATTATTATATGGCTTCATTGGTTTTCTTGGTTCAGCTTTATAATTCATGACAACATCATAACAGAATATACTAGCCATGTAATGTGTAGAAACTCTTTTACATAGATCAAGGAAAAAAAGTCTGATCCTCCAATAAAACTAGAAACATGGTGCATGCAACATAAATAATCCCTTTGTCCCCTGAATTTTGCTACACTTTCCATTTTGGTGTCCTTTTTATTTTTCTAGATTTCTATTTTGGTTATGGTTTCACATAAACGGCTCTAATCTCATCCACAAACTCATGCTCTCTTTTCATCTTATCCACATATTTCTTCCCTCCACTTTTTTTTTTCCTTATTTTCCCACTACAAACTTGAGTAATATGAGCATAAACTATTTGAAATCAGCTAAAAGTCAGAAAGTAACCATCAATCACTTTTTCACTACCCAATGCCATAAAGTGGCTACTACAGTGAGATTTGAACGCTAGATCTACGCAACTTTACCCTTGTGTGATGATAAATAGGTTGTTTTCCGATCACCACGAACCATGGTCCACATTAATTAGATTAGAAATTGAGATTTAAAAAATTTTACAAAACTGAAAGGAATAAAAAAAGACAATGTATCATAGGATTACATTTCAACAAACCTTGCAATTGTAACTACATCCAGAGCATATTTGTGTTGTGTTTGATACAAAAGCTTCAAAAGAAAATTTAGCAGAGTTGAGATGTGAGAACAGAGGAGGTTGCTGCAAGAATTTAACAGAGAACTGTGGTTGACAGTGAGCTTTCAAACACATAATGCAGAAAACCCAACTCAGTAAAAGACCTTGCCATGGAATCCTCCTGAAACCCATTTTCAAGAATCAATATTATGCTCAAAAAGGTAAACTTTTTGGTAAGATTATGACATAATAAGCATATTAATGAGCTTAAGAGTAAGCAATTGTCACAAATTTGAAGACTTTCTGTTAGGCATTTGCATGGAGTTAGCTGGGCATATTTTGGGTGTGATGAACTGATGATTGGTGGGATAAAAGAGGGAAAAGGACATGTGGGCATGTGGCACATAAAAGAGAGAGATAGAGAGAAGATAACTAAAGTGAAAGAGATAAAATACCATAAAAGAAATACAATTTAGAGGTTTAGATTAATATTTTTCTGAAATTGGATATCAAACACATGAAAGTGGTAGTTATAAAGCCCAGAGGCAATTCTTAAACCCAGTATATATCGTTTCAAAATAAAACAGAGAAAAGAGAAGTAGACAACTTAGTAGCAATCACTGTAAGTCACAGCTCTTGAACGGAAAATAAAGTTTGTTTGTATCTGCAATTTGATTGTCATATCTCATAATTGAACTAAGTCACTCTCTTAAGGATTTTTTTTTTTTTCTTATACATAAATGTAACACTAATATCACCTCTAAGTCACCATCTAAAAATCTCCATTAATTTTTTTAAAAATATTTTTTATGAAACATAAAATTTAGCCTTCATACATGCATGTTAAAATTTAGCCTTCATACATGCATGTTAGCTTTACTTTGGCATTCATCATTGATCTCAAGGTTGAATAAAGGAGAAGGATTACAGTAGACACGTAACATAACAAGTAACAACAAATGTGAAATTAGAACATTATTTCATATAACACGAGTTGAAAATTGATTAAACTCATACACTTTGGCCTTTGTATTTTAAAATAGAATTGACTGTTGAGTTACAGGGTGATCAGTTAACTTTATGCTAGAATAAATAGAAAAGAGAAAAGAGAAAGTAATGTTCACTTGAGGAGATTTAATGCAATTATCAATTCCTTTTTGGAATTAACTTTTTCCAAACATAAGTCAAAATTTTCTATGATAAGTTAAACTTTGTACAAAGTTCATAATTGTTGTGTTCATAAAAGTATAAAAATAGAACCTTAAAGGTAAACTCAAGTTGTTATCAATATACTCCTCAGCCGGCCCCGCCCTTGTGAAAAACCTCTCACATTGGAGGGGTTTGGAGTGCTCTCAGTAAACTACAGGGAGTAAATGTCAAGAATCCTAAAAGTATACAATAAGATATTAGACAATTACATTTTCAAGTGCAATTGATAAACTATGATTGATCATATTTCAATAAATAAAATGGGCTTTTGAAACTTATTTATTTACTACTGTAGTCAGTTACTTTGTTAGAGACTTAGAGTATATAATACATCTTGGGGCCTCAACCATTAACTTCAACTTTTGGTTGAGTCGGTTCTTTGACATGGTATCAAAAAGTAAAGTGACAAGAGGTCACGGGTTCAAATCTCAACCATTCCTCGTTTAAGTGGAATATTCAGCGCCTATGTGCATCCACACTTTTAGCCCGATGGGCTCTTGTGTAAGGGAGCGTGCTAGAGTATATATCATATCCTGGAGCCTCAAACATTAGCTTAAGCTTTTAGTTGAGTTGGTTCCTTGACACACTTGTCCACTATAACAGCCATGGATCGCTCCTTGGGCAATTTAGTTTTAGGGGGCCAGCCGATGGACACTATTCCGACTCAGTAAGATGGCATCCGACGCGAACTATATAGTAATAAATATGACCTTCAAAAAATCTATGTCAAGTTCAACAGTAGGTACAAGGTCTAGGTAAGCCAAAAATTTCTCTAGCTTGATTAAATCCATGTCTGAAACACCACAATCCAAAAAACTTTGATAATTTAGCTAGCTCAGTGAATGGTGCATATTTCAGGACCACTCAACATTAATAATACTTCAATGTCATTGTCCTTGGTCCACTTCACTTAAATTATTTCATGGTAATGGGAAAATGACCTTATGAACATAGATAGATTTTTTACCAAAACTAGGAAATAAAAACCAGCATGACTTGTTTGTGTAAAAATCAAGCAGATTTTACTGTACTAATAACTACTTCCAAAATTTGCTCCAAGATGTCCCATGACAGCAGGGTGAATATTCAGAGACCAATAGTTATACACAGCACACATGCATAAAAAAGGAGCCACATATTTAATTTTACACTCTTGTTGAAAAAGACAACCAGCCCACAAAACAGAATTGAACCAAAGTAAAAGCAGGTTTTACAGTGGCTGGGCCAAGGAAGGGTATCTGATATGATTATGGATTGCAAAGGTTTGATCGAGCTGAGGGTCACATGGGCCGTAACCTCCTTATTTCCTTTGATACAGGTATGGTCTACCGTCATCCAACCCTCCCTTAATCCTGACCATAGCTTTCTAAGATGTACTAGTTTCACATGATTATGACCATAGCTTTCACATGGGCCGTAACCTTACTTGATATAATAATGATGTACTAGTTTCAAAGGTATGTATAAATGATAGTAACGGTATAAATTTGTGTTTAGTTTTGAAAATTAAGTCCCATCTCAAAATCAATAACATTTCAACTTCACAGGGTTGCGAGTTTAATCTTAAACGACAGCGTCAAAATTTCTCGATACATAACATGAACTCTTATCTCCATTTATTTCCGCCTACCAAATGGTTAAGAGTCCAAATTGAACAAGTCTAACGGCAGAAACATACAAGCATAAGAGTAAAGACAAAGGAAGTGGTTACGGTATCACCCACCCACAATTGTCTTGAGGCTAAAAATGGGTGATTGTTGCAGTATGGACTAACTGTTGTGTTCTAGCCTCAAAAACATTATCTTTCTCTTTCAACGGTCCCCATTGCTCAAATTGCTTGCTTCTGAAGTTTGCACATTAATTTCAAACTCTCCTACATAAAATTTATGAGTAAATTACTTTGAGCAGCTTCATTTTTCAATCAATTAGACGCCAATTTGCTCTATTTTTCTTGGCAGTTTGTAGAGACAAAAAGTGAGCTCCTATTCTGAATTTTGCATATAAATCTTAATGAAACTGTCCCTACTTCCTACCCACTAGCAACTTTGAGGGTACATGATACAAATAAAAAAAAATTGTCTTTATTTATTCATGACCACTAAAAAACATCCTCTCACAAAGAAATTATGTGATCATTAGAAGAAAAATCAAAGAGTTAATTAGTTCCAATAGCCATACCTAGTCTCAGATGACTTGGAAACTTGATTAAAAATCCCAGTATGATACAATCTGAAGTCAGAACCACGACCTCAAGCAAGAATATCTGCCCAGAAGACGGTCATAAAACGAGCAAGTGTCCACCACACTACCATCTATCTTGCCTTCCGGATCGAGCCTGTTTCTCTGACAATCAGCTCCATAGCTAAGAAAGTCATGCTTATTATATGTCTCGATCACTTCAGGACTCTTAACGATTGTATTAACAATGGAAAAATCGCTGTGCATACAAGCTGTCAAAACGAGTCCGCTGCGAAGATGATTCTTAATCTTCAATCCCCACCTCCTAATTAGATGGAAGTTCCATCGACACATTTTGAGATAGACCGGACATCCCATATCCTCAAATACTCATCACAGCTACAAGTAAAGAATATGGATTGTTAGGGTTCTTCAAAATGCAACAAATTTCAGTTTTGTGAGCCTTAGAGATTTGAAATGCTGGTAATGAAGTATCGCCTCTTGAATCCCAACCAATGAATTTGAAATCGTCTAATCCAGTATATACAAACAGCTGCTTAAAGGGGGTCAAAGGAAGCCACCAAAACATCTAAGATATTAGCTTTAAATTGTTGATCTTCAAGGAGATTTTGTAACGAATATAAGAGATGCAACAGAGACCGAACCATCAGAAAACACTACTGCAAGTGAAGTGGCCAAGGGAATCCAATCCAAAAAAACGCCATTCGAGGAGCTGATATGAACACCAAAATTCTCTTTTAAGGCCCCTGCATTGCAAAAGATGTCAAATTCACAACATTCTGTATTATCAAATTTAACTTTGCAAAAACAATATCATTGTGCATTATTATCTCTGTCCCCTCTGGCAGATCCATGAAAGAAGCCAACACTTGACCATTTCCAGTCTACACTCTAGGAAATTATTTCAAAAGACACATTTTACTCTGTACTCCTTTGAGAAATTGATACCCCAAAAAACACATTTTCAAAATATTGATTTGTAAACAAAATTTGGAGACAAACTGTCTATGTAAGAAATAAATCAGCAGAAAGCTGTGCTCTTACCTGAGAAGATCATAATATATGTTGCAGCAACAATAATATGTTCATTACACATGAGAAAAAGCAAAAACTAAGATGACTTTATTTACTTAATTACTACCTAAAATCAATGGCTCCTAGAGGATGTGAATTACATTCAGGATTACAGGATAAATCATGGAAAAAAAAGTTAGGAAAACTAGAAGAGTCAAAGAACGATCAAATTAACCTGTCAAACTTGTTCCATCCGAATAACACTAGAGTTAATGAATCCTCGAGCTCCCTTCAGTATCGGCAAAAGACTCGTTCCATCCTGAATCGGGTTCCATTCAATATCAATAATACCAGAAGTGTCGACATTGCCAATTCAATTAATACTACAGTTACTACCATTAACATCTAACAGTGATCAACCTGGCTGATAAGCCTCTTGTAAGAAATAAGTTAAAAGAGTGTTCAAGAACTCATCGTGGGGACAGCACTCTGACAACATCAGCATTGATATCACAACAGTAGCCCAACATCCTTTATGATTCCTTAGTGTTTAGGATACTGCAATTAGTCAATCAAAACTCAAACGTAGACACATAAATTTCATCGAAGCATTTCATCAAACAGGATATGTACATTATAGCACATGAATTCTAAATACCCCATTAAGTCAATTTTCAAGGAATTCAATCGAGACAACTTGTCCTAGATTCCAAAATGTCTGACTCCAGTTCAATTCAAATTGATTCATTTGTACACACTTGTAAATTGGTTAAGAACTTTTGGAAATACCTTCGATACTAACCCTAGTCCCATGCTTATTGTTTAAAACTCTAATAAAACTCCTATAATTTTATGCTTTATTGTCTCTTTTACTCATCATTATCAAATTATCTCCAAATTTAAAGTTATTAAGCAAGAATAAAAATGTAATTACAAATAATCGGTCAATTTTATTCACGTAAAAACTTGAACTGAAGTTGTAGAGCTTTACCCTCAAAAAGGGAGCCCTTTCAGAAATTCTCGACGGCCCAGGTCAAGCCAAGGCCGAAGAGGGGGTTTGGAAATAGTTTTCAACCAGCAATTGACGCGCCTCGGTGTTACCTCACTAGCTACGTCATTGCCCCAAGCGCAAAGATAAATTTAGCGCTAGCTCTCCCCTTGTTTTTATAGTTTATTCGATCTACGAGTTATTCTTTCTGGCCGATGTGGGACAAAACTTTTCATAGGTTTTCCTTCCTTTACCCCTGCCAAATACTGCTTCTCTAGCTTTTTTATTGACAAATAAGAATTTCAGCCCATTTTTTCAAAACATACTACTGCCATGTGCAGTTATTATTATTATTATTATTATTATTATTATTATTATTATTATTATTATTATTATCCCAATTCAGAAGTGTCTTATATAATAAATAAGATTGTTTTAATTAGGCCTGTTTTTCTCATTCTATATACATTTTATTTTCTTGACTATGTTAAATTTATGTTTAATTACTTATTTTATAATATTTTTGCTTTGAATGTAAACACTCAAATGGAAGAGAATAGGATGAATACAAGAGAAAAACATAACCAAGTAAGAACAAACATGAAACTTAGCACACAAGATTTGATGGTATCTTAAGGTACCTTCCCCACAAAAAATAATATGTATTTCTAATGAGTTTGGATTCAACAGTTATGATGAGAATATACTTATAAAATGCTCACTCTCTTGAGTTTACAAGAAATTCAATGGAGTTTATCTCCAGAGACAAGAAAAGCTCTCTCACAAGGATCAATAATCACTCTAAGCTTACTTACATTCTACCAAATTTCTTATTCTAATCCAAAAAAAACTTTATTAATGGACTTCAGAAGGTCATACAAGCTAACACATGTGGCTCCTCAAAAGATATGCACGCGTCGATCGGGAGCAAACACGAGGACTGACATGCTATGCTCGAGCGAGTGCACTCTTTGCTCGAGCAAAACATATAAGCTTAAGATTGATATAAAATAATACACTGTAGATATGAGGCAATTTGGAAATGGGGCGAGTTGATGTGGGGCGGGTATAACTTTTCATATCCATATTCATCCACTTTCCACCCAAATTCATATTCATACCCGCCCTAGCTAAAGATGCCATCCTTACCCCTAGTGCCTTCACCATGCGAGCTATAATATAAATTATCTTACCAAATGCTCAAAAGCCCCATCATAATTGGATGATTTAGTTATGAATTCAACTATTATCAACAAGTTATATATTTTTTAAAATGTTAATGAAACTTGTTTGTTTTAATAAATTTTTTATATTTTTTATTCTTTATAACTACTCATCAACTAAAATAAAACTCGTTCATGTCGATGATTGGACCAACTAATACCAACAAACAAAGTTAAAGGTGTCTTTCTCGTCTGGTGGCAATGGATTGTTGTTGATGGAGCTTTAGAGTCGCTATCTAGTATGCTTGTAGTGTTTAAACATACACAAGGAACAAACGAGCGCCAAAAAGGGTTCTCTGGGAACTAACTATGATGCCCAAGTCAATAAATGACTAATAAAGGTGCCTAATCCTTTTACTTGAGTGTCCAGTGGCCTTTCACTTAAAGAGAAAAAGAGATTAGGACTTGTGTTTTGGAGGCGAGGTCCTTTGCGTGAGTATGGTGCAAAAGCTTAATAGGAGTTTGAATGCCTTTTTTCTAAGTGTCATGCAATAGTAAATGATAACACACCTTTGTATTTGTGCAAGAAGTAGAATTTATAGTTTAGGTTAAAAGGGGAATGCTTTTAAACCTAATTATCATGACCAATAAGATTTACTTTCGTATGGCATTAGGGTGTTTTTCAGAGCACATAAATTTGTATGCACGATAACTTTTATGCACGTGACTAGAGTTGTCTTTCTTCTGATATACAATTCTTGATTATTAATGACACTGAGGTGTTTTCTGGAGCACATAAATTCGACATAATATGTCTAGAACATGGCGACTTGTTGCTAAATACATATTCTGTTCTAGGTAAGTATCAGTTGGAGGTCCAGACGTTCTGAGACTTTTAGATTAGGGTCATTCGATCCTTGTAAACACTTGTGTACCATTGTCAGAAGACTGAGACCTACCGGATGATCAGAATAAGTTATTTGTTGTGTACACGAGTGCCCACAAGAATGGGTGTCTTTAGAAAATGAACGTTGGCCGTTGACCTTTTTAGTTTCTTGTCTAATTGACCGAAAATATTCAGTTGTTTTTAGTTGAATTTTAAAGTAGCTAGATAAGTCATTTTAAGGGATTATTTAATTAAATTAGTCATTAATTACTGACTATTTATTAGAAAATATATACCAACAAACCAGAATAATCTTTTACTTAAATTAAAAAAAATATTTTAGCATGAAAGCCAACTTTTAATCACGTGAAAAGATTCACTAAAAAAACCATTGTTCAACCACTCCCAACAACAATTTGCCATAACAATGGATTTCCTAACTCAGTAACTTAAACTGATATATTACTTAGCACCAAGCAACTAATTGCCCACAAGGCCACAAGAATCAATTTCCTAATTCATTAACCTCAACTGATCACTACTAGTTACTAGTTAGTACATCACACCCGACTTCAACTGACCCATCAATTGCGGAATATTCGAATTCGGATCCAGATCTGGAGAATTTCAAATTTCGAGCAAGAAACATGGTTCCTATTTGGTTTGTTGCAGAGCAACTTGATCTGTCAACTTACATCACTGGTAACTACCATTGTTTCTAAAGTTTGACCCGATAACCGCAATTGGTGAACAACTCGCCCCAAATATGGCAGGTTCGGTTTCATCCGGGTCACCCTCCCATTTTCGTGACGTATACTACCTTTATTTTATTATATTTGCTAGTGCTAATAATAATTTTCCTGTACTATTATTATAATTGGATGCAAGTATTTCAAAATTGTGTAAGAATTATTATTTTTAATGACAGATGTGTTTATCAATGAAAAAACCGTCCTTGTATTCTCACGTGCATAAAATGTGTATGTCACGTGACCTTTGATATGGTATAAATTTGATTTTCTCTCTCTTAGGTTTTATATAAAAAGTTTTTTATTTTTTTATTTTTTTGTATGCTTTTTAGAATTTAGGGTTTGTCCGCTTTGTATTTTAATTGATAATTGATTAAAATTTTTTGGGATTGATGGCATTGTATTGTTGTTGCTCTCTTGAATTTGTATAGATTTTAATTTTCTTTTTAAAATATTTCTAATAGCAAATGTGCTATGAAGTGGGTTTTTGATTTTGATGTGTTGGATTTGTAAAATAACAGTAAAGGTTTGCAGCTTAACTGATATATTGTATTTGAAGATGTAGATCTTGATTTGGTTGGATCTTATGTTGTTGGGCAATACTCTAGGAATTGTAGTTAAGATCTAATCTTTAACATGTTTTAAGCATAATTGAGTTTGAAGGTTGTTAGGAGGATGTGTTCAAGGAAAGGAAGGAGTGATCAAGTAGGTCTCCCTTCTTTGTTTAAGAAGAAAAGGAAGCACAAGAACATAAATAATACTTTCTTTCTAAGGTGTGTTTGGCAAATAGTTGATAGCTAATAGCTGATTACATTGGCTGATTTGACCAGTTGGTTTTATTAATTGGTCTAACCAACTGACTTTGAACCCGCTGCTAAAGGCAGCTTGTTTAAAAATACCTTATTCATAATAATAAGCCATTTCAGCTAACTAAGTTACCTAACATTAGCATCAAATGGTTTGACCACTTAACCCTCTCTTTATATCAAAATAAACTAAAATTGTATAAGAAACCATTTTACCAAATACCCCATAAATCTTTATGCATTTAGATAGCTTTGATTATTTTCAAAATAGAGAATTTGATCCCTTCAAATACTCCTTCCAAATATCCTAAGGGTTTTTTTCATTATATAAGCTTATTATTTATTATATTTAAAAAAATAATTCATCATCAACCCAATTAGTCTCGCTCAGAGGTAGGGTATGGGGAGGGTGGGAAAGAAGGCAAACCAATATCCTCATCACGAGGAGGTCGCAATCGAAGAGAGACCTTCAACTCAAGTGTTGTCTGGCATATGAGGTCTTTGCAAAGTAAAAACAGGTAAAAGAAAACAAAAAACTAAAAAACAAACAACACAGAAATATACAAACACAAAACCATCAAGGAAAAACAAAAACTAACTACACTACAAGCTGACAAAACGACTAAAACACACTGGGAAAAATGGCCGCAAGAAACTAATGAGACTCACGTACACATATACGACGTCTCAAACTACTCCTATCCCAAATCAAGTCCCTTAAGAGGTGCAACCCACCCATGTTTTTCCTAATTTGTTCTTCCTACGTTTTCTTATTTCTTCTTTAACCTCCTTTACCATCAATTGTGATGCTTTCCATCCTTCTCATTAATGCATCACTAGTTTTCCTTTGCACATGAGCAAAACCATCTTATTCTACCTTCACGCAACTTTGTAGAAATTAGAGCAACCCTTAGCCTCACTCTAATAACCTCATTCCTGATCCTATCCATCCTGGTGTGGTCGCACATCCATCTCAGCATATGCATCTTTGCAACTTCTATCTTTTCTCATAGATTTTATCAATGGGCTAACATTCCGTCCCATATAACAAGGCGACCTTACTGCTACATGGTAGAATTTACCTTTTAGTTTAGGCGGAAACTTCTTATCGCACTACACCCTAGTAATTGCTCTCCATTTAAGCCATTAGACTTGTACTTGATGCGTTAACTCTTCATCTATATCCCTATCACCTCGGATAATTGAGCCTAAATACTTGAACTTAGTCGATCCAACAACCTCATTTCCCAATGGTCACCCGTGTATCTCTCACTTGTTCCTCTCCACTAAAATTGCATCTTAGGTACTCTGTTTTGGTGCAACTTATGCGCAACCCTTTTCCTTTAAAGGCTACTCTCCACTCCTTTAATTTCACATTGATTTCTTCTCTGGATTCTGCTACGAGCACAATGTCTTCAACAAATAACATGCACTAAGGTACAATATATGTCCTTGGAAAGTTCATCAAGGATAGCAACAAATACGAAAGGGCTTAGAGCTGAAACCTGGTATAGACCCACTTGAACGGTTTTGTTAGCCATATCGTGTTTGGATGCTAAACATAGCTCCCTCATACATGTAATAGATCCCCTTAATGTACCTCAATTGAATTCCTTTTTCTCCAAGGCTATCCCAGGTAATGTCGCATGGGACGCCATCATATGCTTTTTTCCAAATCGACGAACATCATATGTAGATCTCTCTTTCGGCCCCTGTACTTCTCAATCAACCTCCTCAAGGCATGGAGTGCTTTAGTACTAGATCCTTTTAGCATGAACCTAAATTGGTTCTCTCTGATCGTCGACAACTGTCTAATTTTACTCTTGATTACTCTTTCCCACTGTTTCATGATGTGGCTAAAGAGTTTGATTCCCTTATAGTTACCTACATGATGGACAAAACCTTTGTTTTTAAAAATTGGGATGAGTGTGCTACCCGTTCATTCGTTCGGCATCTCAGCTATCTTAATAATAACATTGAAGAGGTTTATCAACCAATAAATCTACTCGTCTCCCAAACAACTCCACACCTCAGTAGGTATATTATCGGGCCAATTGTAAATCACAAAAAGCGAGTTATGTTTGATTTTGGGCTATTTTTGGGCCATTTTGTACGAATAGCAAATTCAAAAAGCGATTTACTTACTAAACTGTGTAACACCGATTAGGCGTGTTGCTAAAGATGAGCGATGTGATTACTCAAGGCGAGCACTTAAGTTGAGTGCCTTAGAGTGCCTTCTGATTTAGTCACTAAAAGTCCTCTAATTTTTTATTTAGGCACCCATGACCCACCTACCAAGTTTGTTTTAAGTAATTTTCTTCATCATGTCTCTTCTTTTTTTATAGATCTATATTTTATTTCTCTTCTCGTGGTTCTACATTTCAAAGTAGTGAGAATATCCAATAAGATGTAACTTATTAAATTGTGAGTGAAAAAATGGAGAGTAACTAAATGAATATTATGTGATCGAAGTATGTCCTATGAGTTGAAGGACACGTTTTATGAACGACTATTACTACTATATGCATCAATGTTGGGCTTTTACAAGGGATCATAGTAGGAAGATAAGAATAGCAGATATGAGAATGCTTCGATGGATGAGTGGACATACCTTAAGGAATATATTTTGAAATGAAAATACAAGAAAGGTTGGGAGTTGCAAATACTGAGGATAAGATGAAAGTGAATCGTTAAATGGGTTGAGCATGTAGAAAGATAAAAAGTTGGAGCTGGGGAGACTTAAAAAGAAGGTGAAAAAGACCGAATATGACTTAGATTGGAGGCGAAAAGGACATGATAGATCTAGTCTTGCAAATTGAGGTGGTAGAAAATCAAAATGAATGGAGAAGAATAATTCACGTGGACAACCATTGGAAATGATATATTAATTCATGTAGTCAACCCTAATCTTTTTAAATTAAGACTTTGGTATTATTGTTTTTGTTGTTGGTCTTTTTTTCTTTTTTGATTTTTGAATCATATTATTGGATTTTGGGATGCCTCACATCTAAAGACAAGTGCCTATGGTCTTTAGATACCTTAAGGCCTTAGGGCAAAGTGCCTTTCAAAACTAAGTTTTTGTTAAGTAAAAGCTTTTGTTAGATGCATGTCTATATATTTCCACGGAAATATCATCTATGGATATGGTGATCCATAACAATTGGTATAAGAGACGTTCGATTATTGGTGATTGAAGACGAGCCAAAGTTTGAGAAATTCAAAATCTGGATTTTGACGGAACATTAAATTTTGTGGTTGGAATCATCCTAGAGTTCAACAATTTCATGAAACTGTCATAAGAAATATATCGAATAAGATTAAGGAGTTAACTGCTATAAGAATAACTCGGGTTGCGTTCTCATTAGGAATAATGTTAATATATACAAGATTATAACTATACTTTAGGAAACTAAATATTTTCCTAATATTCTATACAATCATAAAGATTTTACAAAATGGGCAAGTAATCAAAAAGATATTATTCTATTGTATTCTAAGACACCCCCGCAGTCGCATCGGGAGGTTTAGAAACGCTGAGACTGGAACGAAAATCATCAAATAATACTTGAGGAAGGCCTTTGGTGAAAATGTCAGCAATCTGATAACGAGTTGGAACATTAAGCACCCCAATGTCACCGCGTTTCACTTTTTCACGAACAAAGTGAATGTCGATCTCAATATGCTTAGTGCGCTGATGATGGAGAGGATTACTAGCTAAATATACGGCACTAACATTGTCACAATAGACAAGAGTAACTGTAGAAATAAGACAGTGTAGCTCAAGAAGTAAATTGCGAATCCAACAAGTTTCAGAAACAACATTAGCAACTCCACGATATTCAGCTTCAGCAATAGATTTGGAAACAGTGGGTTGTCGTTTAGCGGGCTATGAAATTAAATTATCACCCAGAAAAACACAGTAACCAGAAGTGGAGCGGCGAGTGTCAGGACAGCCACCCCAATCAGCATCGGTATAGGACAAAAGAGTCGAAATATTAGAACGATATAACTGCAGTCCAAAGTGAATAATGCCTTTGACATAGCGAAGAATGCAGTGAATAGCATGACACAAAAACCCATAGATGAGTTTATGTAGGAGACTTACGATATAGAATATGAGTGGGAGTGAGATTACCAAGAAGTTTAGAAGGAAGAATATTGAGGAGATAAGTAGCCGTGTTTAAGGCGTGAGGCCAAAAAGACCGGGGAAGTGAAGCATGACACAAAAGAGTGCGAATGATGTTATTGATGGAGTGAATTTTGCGTTCGGATTTACCATTTTGAGAGGATGTGTAAGGACAAGAAAAACGAAGTGAAATGCCCCGACTAGTACAAAATTGATGAAACATATTATTGTCAAATTCAACCCCGTTATCACATTGGGAAGATTTTATACTAAGCTCAAATTGGGTTTTAACAAAAATATTGAAATTCACAAACACATCATAAACTTGAGATTTGCGAAATAAAGGAAAAGTCCACAAAAAATTAGTATAATTATCAAGAAAAAGAACATAATATTTGTAACCCGATGGACTAGAAATAGGATATGTCCATAAATCACTATGAATAATATTAAAGGGTTTAGAACTCATAAACATAGAATTAACAAAAGGTAATTGAATGTGTTTCCCTAAAGGACAAGAATGACAAACAAAATGAGGATCTTTATTACAATGAATTAAACGAGAAAATACAAGGAACTTAAAATCGCATTGCCCGGATGTCCTAAACGGGAATGCCAAATACTAGAAGAAAAAACTGAAAAAGCCGATGATGTGGAAGACAAAGGAGTAGCTCCATGTGCGGATGGAAAAGGATAAAAATCACCCGTGCTATTAGATCTCAGAACGATGTTCCCCGTGGCCAAATCCTTCATAGAAAACCCAAAAGGATCAAATTCAAAGGAAACCATATTATCCTGAGTGAATTTACGAACAAAATTAAGGTTTTTAATAAGTTTAGGTGCATGTAAGACATTTTGAGGGTAAGGGATTTTTGGGAAGAAGGAAAAGAAATATGCCCGTGACTAAGAACTGAAATTAAATTACCATTACCAACAACAATAGCATTATTGAATTGATGCTTTAAAGGAAAATAAGGAAGTAAAGTACCTTGAGAGCGAGTCATGTGAGATGTGGCACCGGTATCCATATAAAATTGCTTATCCGGAGTAGATAAAGAGAGTGTTCATAGCATGATCGATGTCCGTAGAAATATAATTCATAGAAGCATTAGTCCCGGTGTGATAACTTTGTGCCGGACGTGGACCAAGAAGACCATCAGAAAATCCATTGTGTGAAAAAGGAGCCTAAGATGTAATGGGAAAGGGGGCAGCAGGCTAGGCCCAAGTGTTGCCAGCCCAAGAAGACCATCCAGAAGAATAAGGAGAAGGAGAAGAAGGTGGGCCAGACCATATTCTGTTGGGCCGAAATTCAGGAAAGGAATTCGGCCTGGAAGAATGCGGCTGCCAGGGGCCATGAGTACTGGTGGAGCCATGGTGGCTGCCACGGTGGGTCCGGCCATCACGACGAGAGTGGCGGTGACCACCACGGTGATGGGAAGAGCCGTGATTGTTAAAATGAGCGGAACTTTCAGAAAACGAAACTTTGGTTGTGGTAGGAGAGGCCATGGAAGAGAAAGAATAAAGAAAAGGAGGAGGAAGAATGATGGTGGCAGCCGCGAGAGGAGCTGACCGGCAGCAAGGGAAAGTAAAGAAAGAGTCGGGATAAAAAACCGAAGCTTTTGATACCATGTAAGAATGACTCGGGTTGCGTTCTCATTAGGAATAATGCTAATATATACAAGATTATAAGTATATTTTAGGAAACTAAATATTTTCCTAATATTCTATACAATCATAAAGATTTTACAAAATAGGCAAGTAATCAAACATATATTATTCTATTATATTCTAAGAGCTGCAAGAATCAAGGAAACTCAAAATCATTGAAGAGGTTGAACAAATTAGAAACAAGATTATTGAGAAGAATAAAAAATCAAATAGTGTTAGTATACTATAATCAGATAATGAATAAGAGAAATCAGGAGGCATAAATTAATGAAAGGAAGATTGAAGAGGTTGCTGAAAAAAACGAAAAACACAACGGATCTATACTAGTCGACGAACAAGATTGAGGAGAGATTGAGTATTCTTTGAAAATTAAAGAAAAAGAAGCCAATTCAGAAAAATTCAAAGAATCTGAAAAAATTAAGATATGTTGTATTGTTGCAGAGGCTCTCCTAGAGTAAAGAGATTACAAACTCTGGCATGGTGTTCGTATATTGGTCGGAAGATTTGTAGTGAGACCAAAATTAGGGTTTAGAAGAAGAAGAAAGAAGAGAAACAAGAAAGACGAGAAGGGAGAGGACAAAAGGGAGGAACATACGTGGTGGTTGGCCGAAAAATTTGTTTTTGGTTATAGGTTTGAATTCAATTTTCAGTAGAAAAAACCAAAAGATGAACCAAAACGAATTTTGGAATGCATATGGTTAAGACTTGAAAGCATGAGTCAAAAAAGAAAATTACTTGAGCTTTAAATTGTTTTCCTTCTGTTCCAATCAAATATTCCATTTGGTTTTGCAGACTTATCGATGCACTAATTCAATTCTAAATATCCCTAATTATGCTTAGTTAAAAATTATAAGAAATGGATATTAATAAAACCTACATTGAGATAATTCGAACAAAATTCAACCCGACTATGTTTTAGCTTATAGATTGAGAATAACGTACAAACTTAAGTGTGACTGTGTGATCAGTGAATAATGCCAAAAATATATAGACAGTTAGACGTTTGATTCAATAGGAGGGAATAATAATTAATAATTAGTTGGAACTTTTAATTTTGGTTTAGTTTGGATGCTTTGAACTTTGAATTTTTGGTATATCAAACTTTTGATCTTTTATTTGAGATTTTGTTAATTGTTGCATTTTTAATATTTGGTTGATCTAATTTTCTTTTATTGTTTGATTTGCTTTTCTGCATTGTAATTTGGTTTGGTTTAGTAGAAATTTGTTTGGATCTCGATTGAATATGAAAAACTGAATTAAGTTTGGTTTGATTTGGTTTTGTATCAAACCGAAACTAAAATCCGAACTTACCCCTCTATTCAGTCTCACCGGTCATGTGATACTAAAGATTGGTTCTTAGTGTAGCTGTGAGCTCTCTGATTGTTTTGTTTTGATGATATTTAATGTAATTGAAGATATTTTTTGTGTGATTGGTTCAGGTTGTGTCCAAAATACATGATCTAGTATAAGGCAGAAAAGTGAAAATGGAAGAAGTTGATGTTAGTCGTGTGAAGTCAGAAGAAGAATTCAATGGATCTTTAATGCAACATGCAGATAACTACTCTTCTTATCTGGCCCCTCCTGGGTGGGATGTCCGACCTAGAGCACAAGAATCTAACAATAATAGTTCTAATCCTTTAAGCACTCACAAAGACAGGACCAGTATATTAGAAACAATGGAAACTCCTGTTATAGATATGGATTTCTCTGCATCACCTATATGTCCAGCGCCAATATGTCGACAATTTTGGAAGGCTGGAAACTATGAAGATATCCTTACGTCTAAATCTCAAGTTCAAAGTTAGTCATTAGTAGTTTACATACATTAGATAAAAAGTTAATAAATATGCAATGGAGTACAGAGGTTTCTGACATTATCTGTATTTTGCTTGCTGCAGTTGGGAATAATTATCTGCATGTTCACCCCAAGTTCCTTCACTCAAATGCAACTTCTCATAAGTGGGCTTTTGGAGGTTCAGTTTGTAGTTTGCTAAATGACATGGTTTATTGGTTGTAAAAATATATTTGATGTTGCATTGTTTTTCACAATATCTGATTCTTTTGTTTGCTTTTGTGTAGCTGTTGCCGAACTTCTTGACAATGCAATCGATGAGGTTAGGATTGCCTAATACTGTAAATGTTTCTATGTTTGCTGTTGGTAGACTAATGAGTATGCTATGCGACATTCATCATATCCTTACCAATTGTATCTTTAGTTGTAGTGATTTTGTTTCCATGGGTTATTATGAAATGAGTTATCTTATATTTCCTCATTGAAAAGTGCTGTTACATTTCTTGCTTTTAGCATTATCACTGTCCATCACAGTGATGCTGACCGATTCAAACTACGGAGTATTCGTTTTATGATGATCTTATCAAATTTGAATGGTTCAGTGAACATCGCGGCACACGTAACACCGTATACCCTTTTTTTAGTTTGCCTTAATGTACTTGACAAGCGAACAAAAGTCAAAAACCGAGAATGTTTGAATTATACTACATCTTAAATTGGTTTGTTTAATGTTTTTTTTGTTTCGAGATTAGTTTTCCTTAACATATTAAAATTTGGGAACATTGACATGAGGTCCTATCTAATGTGCAATTCTTATACCTCTTAACAAGACATAATTTCTTCACCATAAAAACTTCTACTATCTATTCTTTGGGTATCAGATAGTAGTTGCCTATGGGCTACATAGGAATCGCAAGTTTTTCTTTTTTCTTTTTGCTAACTGAATAGATACAAAATGGAACCTTATTTGTGATTGTGCATAAAATTTCAATTTCTTGGGCTACTTAGGATATTGCAAGTCACTTAATATTTTTCTTTGTGTTTGTTCAACTGAATAGGTACAAAACGGAGCCTCTTTTGTAATTTTAGATAAGATTTCAAATCCAAGGGATGGATCTCCTGCTTTGTTGACTCAAGGTATATTTGATATATGGTTCTGAAGAAGCATATTCATATGATTTCTTTTATTTTTTATGCTTCTCATGCGAGTTCGTAAGATGAATACTTTATGGCAGATGATGGAGGTGGAATGGATGCAGAAGCAATTCGGCGTTGTATGAGTTTTGGTTTTTCAGACAAAAACTCTAAATCAACAATAGGACGCTGTAAGTCAAGTCTATAATTTCTTGGTCTTTCATGTCTTTCCTTAATTCCTTATTATGATGTAGTTGACTGTTAATCTTTTAGATGGGAATGGATTCAAGACCAGTACCATGAGACTTGGAGCTGATGTTATAGTCTTCAGTCGGCATTTGAACAACAGGTATGCTTAGCTAATTGAGTCATTATCTTCTTCAAACATGTCAGTTTTGGTCATCTGATCTTCGTATTTCAGGGTGAAAAAATTTCAACTAAAATCTCAATTTGAAGTTAGTTTGGATAGATCCACGGGTTCACCTGGTTAAGCTCACATTTTTTGCTTTTATTATAAAATTTTATGAGGTGAACTCCTCTTTAGCTAAAAATTTCAACTAGTACAACATTTTTTATTATCGAGATTTGATAAGTTGAGCTTAAATGGTTTGCAATATGTACTCACTATTTGTAACAACCATTCTCGGTGAACTTCATTGGGTTTACTTGTGCCGCTGCCTCCTACTGCCCCTTTCTTTCCGTGTGTGTCTATTGGGGGAAAGGGGTTGAGTTATGTTGGTTTGAGTTTATTGATGTTTTCAGATCTCCCCTTTTCGATCTTGTTTGTTTCAGTTGATCTATAATATATTTTCTTGTTCTGGTTTTATACTTATGCTTGTGCTTTTCTTTCATGCTCAGGACCTTGACTCAAAGCATTGGTCTCTTGTCCTACACTTATTTGTCACGAACGGGTCTAGATAGGATAGTTGTACCTATGGTAAGCACCGATCTATTGTTATGCTTTGACTGATAATTTTCATGTATTCATCAGTTTTAGGTAGGTTTGTCCAATTACATATAAGTTTGATCATTATGATTAGCCCTTTGTTCTCTATCAATATTTAGTTTAAATGCCATGATATTTTCTGGATAAACTTAGCTCCTGTGAATTGTATTTGAAATAAGAATTTTTTTTTCCTGCCTTCTCAATCATCCCGTCTGGGCTTTCTTGCTAATCGAACATATTAATTATCATCGTTAAGCAAGGTAAGGTTTCTTTGTCTAGGTCGAATAGTCATCCCTTTTCTTGAGTTCTAAATTATGTTAGCTAATGCTTTTATTCTGTTTTATGATATTAGTCAGTTAAAATGGATGCTAACTCATTGGAATATTTACTTTATTAGGTCGATTATGAGTACAATGTTTCAACTAATACCTTTCAACCTCTACATCGCCACAACGAAGAGTATATTAAGTCAAACTTATCCGTTATTTTGCAATGGTCACCATATCAAACTGAAGTTGAGCTAATGAAGCAGGTGAACTCGTGTTGTTTACTGCTTTTTATTCCTTGCATTCAATCTTAAAGATGTAATTATGCCATTATGTCTCCTGAACTAGAGAATAATGATATGGATTAAAGATACTTTATTTTTAGCAGTTATTACCGCAACTGTAGCTGAGACGACAACTGGGAAAAGGAATGAGTTCATTGTTATACTTCTCACTATGCTCTATTGTTCTATTATGAATTTATGTTGAGCTCTTAACATGACTTTTAAGCCTATTGATTGCCCTTTAATTAACTTTCTATCCACTGATCTTACTCATTAATGAACATGGATAATTCTGGTGTATTGGAGCTGAATCAACTGTTTGTTTTACTTTTATATTTAGTGTCCTAGTTCTTGTGGTAGTTTATAGTTGTATACTGTATCACCTCAAGGGTCAGCTTAGATATCTTTTTTTCTTCATTTTGCTTGTATACTGTATAATGCAATGGAAATAATGGAATTCATGTATGGGTGTGGCACTGTAAAATGTTTTGTGTGTCAGGCAGTCAGTTGCTTTTTAGCAAGTTCTTTTGTTTCATTTGTACTTGAATTTATGGCAGTTTGAAGACATTGGGTCACATGGAACCAAAATTATAATTTTCAACTTATGGTTTGCTGATGACGGGACATTAGAGTTTGATTTTGACAGTGATCCTGAGGTTAATTCTTCACTTTTTACTTGATTTAACAGAAGTAAAGTTAGCTGATCTATTTTACTGACCATATTTTCTATGTTTTCGTCCTCAGGATATTCGCCTGCGAAAATCTGATGATTCTATGAAAATTCGATCAAATATGTTGAAAAGTGAAGAGCACATTGGCAACCAATATCGTTACTCCCTCCGTGTAGGTTTTTGTCTTTACATGGTTGTTAAAATTATGCTATGTATCACACATTAAGATCTCACTATTTTCTGCAGGCATACTTGTCCATCTTGTATTTGCGAATTCCACAATATTTCTGTATCATATTGCGTGGGAAGGTTGTGGAGCATCACATTATAGCACATGATCTCAAATATCAGGAGTTCATCATGTACAGACCTCAAATTGGGGGTTACAAGGAGGTAACTTCTCAAGTTTTTATTTATTTTTATTCTTGATCATCAAGCTCATTGGGCCGGTGTTTCATCGATGACCCAACCTGGTCTTTAACTTTTCAATGTGAGATTTTGGTGAAGAGAAACCTTGTGGAACAGAGATCATTTTCATGAGATAGGATATAAATTAAGTTTATTTATCTAGTTAATTATGTGTTTGCTTTTTGTTGAAATCTGAAGAAGACCATGCTAGTAAAACCAAAAAGTTTACTATGCTAGACGGGTCACTTTAGCTTAAAGTCTAAACTCTAGAGTCTAGACCATCACTTAAAATGTTTCTCAAAGACTCTAAAGTTACAATCTAGCAAAGCACATGAAAGAAAGAAGAATGATGTTCATTGAATTTTTGTTTCCTCTTTGCTGCTGAACAAGTATCTCAAGCTGGATTCTAACAATAGCCTTCATGTTTCGCCAGAACCACCATTTAACATGTTAAGATTGACTATTATTGATTCAGTTCGACACCAACTATGTATAAGATGTGAACCTCATTGGTTCTTGATCTTGAACATTTTGTTCCATTTGACCGTTAATATTGACTAATAGAGTTTTGACAATAGTATCTTAATGGCCGTAAGGTTTTCATTTTAAAATTTTCTGACAATTTTTATATAATTTGTTGATTATATGATTCTATAACTATTTGTGAAGTATGCAAGCTGAATATGGATTCTTATGTCTAAGTTTGTGACAAAACTTCATAGCTGGCGGCAGCGCAGAGTGCGAAGAGTTTTTCCTTTTGACAATCAGTGTTTCTTTGTAAATGTGTTTTTTGCATCATATGATCTGATGTCTTCAAGTGTTGAATCTCCCTGTAGTAAACTTATTATGCTTCTCAAATGTTGACATCTATCTCTAACTCTGCACACGTGTGTGGTATTTTTGGCTGCTTGTTGCAGGAAATAATGACTACAATAGGCTTTTTGAAGGAAGCCCCCAATGTCTATATCCATGGCTTCAATGTCTACCATAAGAACCGTCTTATACTGGTTACTCCATTGATTTTTTTTTGAGTTAATACAAGCTTTGTATGTGACTGTATATGCTGTGATACTAGGACTTATAAACTCATAGGAGTATTAAACTTGGTTATTCAATGTGGACATTCCATGTTTTGGGTCAAATAATTGGTGACAATAATTAATAGCGTGTTAGAAAGTGTGTATCATTGTTGGAGAGTTCAGGATCTAGAGTACTTGATGTAAAAAGCAAAAAACAAGCCATTACCCAATTCCAAGGGGCTTGCACCTAGACAGGGTTTGTGGGTAGGATGTACGTGACCTTACTGGCTTACTCTTTTAATAACGAAGAAATGTTTTCGATCGACCCTCAATTGCAAACATCATTTGAAATTATTATAAGTATGAAATAACGAGTGTGTGAGTTTGTCTTGACCTTATTAATTTGACAAAAAAATTACGGTGACATAAATTTGTCATTGCTCTGTCAATTAAAAGATGTGATAGACTGATAATATTTAAGGATGTTTTTGTTGTACTTATGCAGTGCCGCTTTAGGCTGATGATCCTATATGCTTACATTTTTATGCAGCCATTTTGGCAAGTCGTGAGCTATTTGAACAGTAAAGGAAGAGGGGTTGTAGGTAATTTCTCTTATTCTTTTGTTTAACTTGCACAGTTTCACTTATAATCTGCTTATTGTCATTGTTGCTTTGTTTGGTAGGGGTGTTGGAAGCAAACTTTGTTGAGCCTACTCACAATAAACAAGATTTTGAGAGGACTTCGCTTTTCCAAAAGCTTGAAACTAGGTTGAAGGAAATGACTTTGGAGTATTGGTAGGCATTATTGTGCTCATTATTGTACTTTTAATTTTAGATAATTTTTTGAGTTCTGCTATTTAAAATTTGATTTTCTCCCTCTTAAGCCAAATGGAAGACACATCTAGGTGTTATAACACCGCCAAACGTATTTTCATTCATGTCTAGGCATTTTGGTTTTCACTCTTTTAGTTCTGATGAACCACATGCTAACTAGCGTTTTCTGAATAAATTGTAGGGATTACCACTGTGGGCTTATTGGGTATCACGTTCAAAAGAAGGTTCCATCGCGTGTAGCCTCACTTGCATCATTCTGTGACGGTTCCAATATTCCTAGACCTATAAGTGTGGATAAAAGTTCAAAACTAAGTCCATCACTAGTTGGTCGGGCTGATCCTATGTTTAATTTATCTGCTAGAGATCTTTTAGCTGTTCAAAAGAGCATCCAGCGGGAGTCTGGTATGCTTTTCGTTTTCTGTTCATTATAAATGTAATATTGCAAGTTTGCATCTACACATGATAATATCATGTGTCTACTTATTAATTTGCAGGAGCTAAGACGTTGCAAGACGTTCTTTTGCCTGCTCTTGGAAGGAGAAGAAGGACAAGCAGATTAGAACCTAAGGGTCCATGTGGTGGGTTTACTATGGAAATTCAGGTATGAAACTACTTGTATGCAATTTTTAATTTGGATGTTTAAGACTCCAATGATTTGGCTTACACTTTCGGAATTTGTCCATGATAGCTGCTTTTGCATCTCAAATATGGCCTCTTGATGAGAGTTTATACAAGCAAATAGTGTGTGACTGACTTATTTGACCCTGTTGGGTTGATGGGCTCCATAGACAACTTTGCACGTGCTCTTTTCGATTTAAGTATCATGGTGACAGCTTAACCTAGCATCTATGGGCTATGTAATGCAATTAAAGTCGAGATCATAAGAAAAATGCATGTATATTTGGTTATTATGTACTCTCTCCAGTCTCCATCCCAATATTATGTTCCACTTTCTTATTTGAGTTATTCTTTTATTCATTCGACATTTCCACTTTCCTTTCATAGAAAGATTTATAGACCCCACGTGGTTTCACTTTCTTTGTTATTTGTACTTTTCCACTAATATTTTCGATTATGTGATTATGTCTGTTTGCCCCTGACTCTGCTGATTCATGCTAAATGCCCTCTTCCTTTTTCAACTGTATATAATCATTTGGATTGCAAACAACTTCTTTGTTATCACTAACAAGGGTATGGTTGCGTATATCTGATCTGTCCCCCTAAACTCCGCTTAGGTAGGAGCCACTTAATGACACTAGGTAATAAGATGTGTATACAATGATTTGGTAAATTTAACATTGTTGCTCTTAACTCGAGATGATTTCTGGTTTAACAACAAGTTTCTTTGTGTTTCTGATTATATTTTCTGTATTTCATTCAATAGTGATGATGATAATATATACAAGAATTTTAAGTAACTGCTTCTAATGAAGAATAATCGTCCTAACTGTCCTATTAACTGCTACATTAATAAAATAACTGTCCTATACATGTAACTGCAATACCTAGTCTAACACGAGACATTACTCTTTAGCAGCCTCTAGCTTTTTCGGCAATGCCATCGAATCAACAAGAGGCTATGGCGGTGAGACAGGATCACAAAAAGCTTCGAGAAAAGTTAGTTTTCTAGAAAATGTAGCATATATTTTATAAAGTGGCCGAGTAAAGGCTCAAACTGAAGCATACTTATCTTGTTCTTATTTTGATTTTATGTTTTTGGTAAGTTTCAGATGTTTAGATAATGAGAAATCTGAGGAAGCTCTCAAGTACAAGGTATGATCACTTAATTAGTACTTCCACCCTCCCAATTATTTGTGGGTTCTTCCTTTGGGTTGTTCAAACCTTTATGCAAAATGTGTAAATATTCATTGATTCAATATGAATTGGGGTCTTGATAAGCACAAGTGAATAGTGATAGCTTATAAATGATTATGAATTGTTTTTTGTTAGCTTTTAAGTTATAATGATGTATATGATCTATGAAGGTATCACAACTTTTAAAGGAGCTACAAGATGCACGGTTACATTATAAGAAGATGTTGGTGGAGCTTGAGGCACTTGAACATGTCAAGGCTGAAAACACTGTAAGCCTTCATTGCCTTTTCTTAACCCTGTAAGAGAAGCAGTTTCCGTTTCTGAAGGATCTGGAAATGCTTTCAGACCATGTTAACCTCAAAAGGAACAGAATACCTATATTTTTTTGGTATTGAGTGCTCTCGTTATTTGAGAATAGATGGCATCCGGGCATTGGCTGAACCTGTAAGAAATTTAAGGGGCAAAGGCTTTACCCGCCCTAAGCTTAGGCTAAAAAATGAGGGGGCAAACGTTTGAAGTTTGAACTCTTTGACCTCTTTGTTATAAAGAATTAACTCCACTAAATCAATTGTTATTATATGCTTTTTAAAGGTGTGAACATATATTATATCTATTAGTCTATTAGATAATAATGTTTGGAGGGCAATGCCCCTCCTGTCCTAGTATCTTCATCACTGCATTCGGGTCATCTGGTTGGATTTTGGGTTTTTCGTGTGTACCTTAGTTAACATGTTCTCTAGTTTTCATTCTTATGTTCGGGTCATTTTTAGGGCTTTGTCGGGTCATGGTTGTCAGGGTCGACTTTTGAACATTTGCACACCTCTATTTTGGGAGTTTTCCTCAGTTGTTTATACACATTTATCAAGGAAACTACAAAAGTTTTATGCCTGATGCCTACAATTGAAATTCCCCTAAGCAGAAAATTTTTCATCTGTACTAGTAACTTATCACAACTATTATATCCACTGTCAAATCTGAATTTTTTTTAAAAAATAATATTGACTGATAAAAGTTGAGATTTTTTTGGAGTTGAAGTCAGTTGATTAAAAATATATCAAGTGTCTTGAGCAATTTTCTTATGAGCAGCCATATTGTCTGTAATGGTGAAGCATGTTCCGTTGTCATAATTTTTTGAAGGTTTTTCTGTGTTTAATATAAGGTCAGTTGAAGGGAAGAGTCAATGGTATACCTATATACTTCTGTTGTAGGAGTAACATCTTTGTCCCATATTTCACGAGCACTAGGGTTAGATGGTTGCCTGGTTACTGGTTTGGTGTTCCGTCTCTCGGACCTGAGGTTTCGGATTTGCTTCCTCGCCAAAATAACTTTTAAGGAACTTGTTACCTGACAAAGGAAGGTCAAAGTGGGGGCGCACATTACGAACAATCGTAGAGAAGTTATGTTAAGTTGTCATAGTATCTTCATATAAGTAGTATGATATCAAGTAAAAATTCTTATGTGCTATGTTCTGAATCATCTAAAGCCCATTATTATAAATACTTCTGAAAAAGCAGGGACCTCACTGAACCATCGGTAATGGACCAGACGAGGAGACAGGAGTCGCTGTTTGTCTAGCATTAGCTCAATGCCGAACTAAGACAAAGCTTGCTAAGTTAGAAGCCTTTTTATACTCATTGCGCAAGGGATTCTACCGAGCTATATCTGACCTTGCTGAAGAGAGTGAGCGCTTGCAAAGTTGAGGCCAGTTATGATGGGATTGAACGAGGCTATATCTAATCTTGTGTATAGCGTTGCAAACCACAATGTAAAACTAGATCAAGTATTGCTTTTTAGACTTGTGCAACGGGCTAGATATAGCCTTAGCCGGTCCAAATATAAGCCGCATGGTTTAGATTGGACCATCTAAAGGAAAAGGCTTGATAGTCCAATCTAAAGGAAAAGGCTTGATAGTTCAACCTATTCAACTTGTTTTGACTTTGACTTGTATATAATCATCACTTCTCAAATATTGTAACCTACACCATTTTTATACAAAATCATATTTGAAAACACAACTATGTCCTATGTTACGTTATTCTCAAATACTCCTCTTATACTTTTAAATTTGTTACTGAGAGCGATATTTTTCCTCACAACATATTATTTTTAGTAGCAAATTCAAGGGGATTGATGAATATGTGCTAATATATGCATGATCGAAATTCTAAAGTTCAAATCACTTCATGATTGAAATTCTAAAGTCCAAATCACGTGCAACGCACACACCTATTTTATAGAGTAGTTAATCTAACTATAAAGTTTAACTCTCTCCTTTCCACCCTCATTTTTCCATTTGATTTTAACCATTTTTAGGGAAAGTGTGGTGACTATATGAATATAGTGACCTCATATGCTAATGAAGGATTAACCAGGAAGAATGTGGGGATCACATGAATAGTGACTCATATGAATTATGAAGTATATTGATCCAAAATGATATATTTATTATTACCTAAAATGAGAACAAAAGCTTGTTCATAAATTAAAATAAGAAATTGCTGAATTGGAAAGAGTATTATTTTCCATTCATCATTAAACACATTATCTTGCAAAAATGGAAAAAATATGAAAGATATGATACATTTTTCATTTTTTAAATTGCTCGATTGCAAACAACAAATATTTCAATTTCATTGCCTGATATACATGTTATCTTTGATTTGCATCAATATTGAATCGCACATTTATACTACTTATTTTGCTATACTTTAAATTTGTTAATAAAATTATATTTTATCGTTTAATTTTATTTATACATTTCTTCTTTTTAACATTTTTTCTATTATTTTCAATACAAATTAATAAAAGTTAAAACACAAAATTGAGATGGAGTATATCAAAATGAAATGGACAAAAAAGTATTAAGAGTATTATATATTTGAAAATTATGAGTTGATTTATTAGTTAGATATTTTTCATTTTATAGGAGTTTAATTTTCACCACCTATATAAACATTAATTTTCTCTCTACTTTATCCATACAAGATTTTCTAGCCTTTATCACAAAAATATTACTTCCTCCATTTTTTAATGAAGTTCTTATCAGGAATGTTCACGGAAATTAAGAAAAATAGAATCTTTTAGATAGTAAATAAGAAGTATTATTTTATTGAAATTAATTTGATGGAGGAACTGAGGATATAAACATTAAAGAATATTAAAATAAAATTATTAGAAAAAATATAGAAACCGCAACTAATAAAAATATATTTTTATAAAATTAATAGAAACACATGAAAATCATAAGCATTATTAAACTATTAAAATGAAAATGAAAACAACAAATGAAATATCTAAAAACTTTTTTAAAAAACTTAAGCGAGTATATTATGAATCACAAATAAGATACTTTGCACTTACCCATATAAACACACATATTAGGAAGTGCAACTTGTCAATTTCGTTAAAAACTATGTGCAACTTGCAATTGATAATAATAATATAAAATTCAATTCACCATCCAAACCCTACACAGCCTCAAGTTAGTATCCCTTGCAAGAAGGTTTAGGCCTCAATTTTGCTTCCTTGAATCTTCTTCTATATATCTCCCTCATCCCATCCTTTTCCTTGCATCTTCCGTCTTTTTACATTCTAGCTTTTCTACTATCTTCCTCTACTTTTATGCTCTTCAATCTTCGTTTTAGCATGTTTTACGAGTTTGTATTGATTTAAATGTTGCAAACTGAAACATAATGAGTTTTTCTATTTGTTCAATTAATGGTCATTTAAGTTTTGAGTTAAAAAGTTTATTATAATGTTTTTCATTAGTTTTCATAATAATAATATGCTTCTTGAAGTTTTGAGTAAATTAAGTTTATGAATATTTTCTTGATTTTTCAATTTTTTTAAATTTTTTAAATTTCTTTTTTATGGTGTATGAATGAATGATGTAGTGATGTTATATGTGTAATTGGTATGAATGTTGTGCAAAAGACTTCCATCCGCATGTTACAAAGTTTGGATGAGCATAGCGGCCATATTTTTGCACATAGTGAAGTATAGAAAGTACATAAATTAATAACATGTTCTTTTTGCTCTTCTAAGATGTTTATTGCATACTAATTGCATAAATAATTTGGAAATCAGAGCATACATCTATTTCTTAAAAAAAGAATTATATTCATATGGATTTTTCATTTTTTTTAATTTTTAGGTGCAAAAGAAACTTTTTAGTTTTTCCATCAACAATTACATTTTAGATTTTATTTAGACTTTAGTGAAAGGAATGTCCTTTTCAGTTCATTTAGTTTATATCATCTATGTATTAAAAATAAAGTATAAAAGAAATTAAATCGACAAATAAAAGTAAAAATAATAAATACAAAAGACTAAAAAAAACTAATTATTCTTATGAGAGACCGTCTTATCGTATAGGGCGTGTGTTTTCTCATAATTTATATTAACTGGACAATTAAACTTATGTTCATATATAAAATACTTTTCGGAGTGAAATTGCCTATAACAAAATGAATGAAAATATAATAAATTTATCAAGAAAAACCAGGACAAACTCATTAAAACGCAATAAAAAAGTCAGACGCAGATAAGTACAAGTTATCCCATCTACTCCATTATTGAGGATTATGAGAAAAAATCTGAACGTAAATAAAGCGATAAGCCTTTTTCAAACTCAAAACTTCAAGTTGCCCAAAAAATGACCTAGTTTGGGGATGTTCTTGTACACATTCTGCTGGTGCATGAGAATTGGGCTTTTCTGTTTTGGCCCAATACTATAATTGTACTTAGATGAAAATTTGAAAAAAAAAAAAAGTTTTTAACAAAATTGGTCAAAAAAAAAGCTTTCGTCAAACTTTTATCCCAAAATATGCGTGCTTGCCTCTAAAGCTAGATTCGGTATCTAATCGCTGTTATTAACAGCAAACTAAGAGAGTGCTAAAATTTAAATCAAGGGTTAGTTCGCTGTTAGTAACAGAGAATTGAGATTTTGAGTTTTTTTGACCAAGTTTTTGTTTGCTGTTAGTAACAGTGACTAACACAACCCTAAATACAGCAGCTCTCCTTCTTCCTAATTCAAAGCATAGAAAAAAAGTCAACAAAAGTTAAATATTTGTTCGCTGTTACTAACAACGAACAAACCTGGTTAAAGCAGGTCGAGCTTTTGTTCGCTGTTAGTAACAAAGAACAAAGGTTTGACCCGCTTTGACCATGTTTGCTTTTGTTCGTTGTTACTAACAGGTAACAGCGAACAGATTTGACTATTTTTTGACCAGTTCTCTTAATTCGTTGTTAGTAACGGCGAGTATATACCATACCTAGTTTTGGAGCCAAACACGCTTATTTTGGGATAAAAAGTTTGGCTGAAGCTTAATTTTTCACAACCTTTGTTAAAAAGTCTTAATTTTTTCAAATTTTCTACTTAAATTGGGTCAGTTCAACTAATTAAATTCACATATTCTCATTTATAACCGTTTTATTTTGAGAGAATTTAAATTGTAAATTAAGCTAAATAGTAAAACCATATCAATTAAAATTATTTTTTTATTTAAAATATGACATCATGTCATTTCATACTTTAAATTGACTTTCCGAATAATAAAATAATTATTTTAGTTCAAAAAATCACTAGAATGTTAAAAAATATTCACTTTAGTTGTTTAGCGTTTATTTTAAAACCTAAAGTGACTATTCAATATTCATAGGCATTCTAAACCTATATCTTTAAATTGAAAATTTTCAAAGTTCGTATAAATAGGTTAATATGCACTTAAATTTTTAACTCGTCTTATATAATAGTAGCTGTTAATTTTTTTAAAAATCTATATGCAAATGGTTTTAGTCATACGCAAAAAAGTCAAATTGGTCTTTGGTGGTGCAAGACAAATACATACGAGCTTATAGTAGTCAAACCAAGGAAAATTTGTTCAAAAATAATCTTTTCATAGAAGATTTTAAGATTAAGCTTAATTTAAAAGTAATTGGTCTCTGCATCCATGCCTATGAACGGGCTTTGGTCGTTGGTAAGAGCAACTAAGCACAAAAAATCTAGCGTAAAGTCAAATAAAATTTTGTTCACCGTAGCGAATAAGTCTTCATTATTATTAATATATATATATATATATATATATATATATATATATATATATATATATATATACCACATGAATAAGTCTTCATGATATACCACTGAGTTTCTTCGAAATTCACCATATACCACATGAAATGTTTTAATTCACCATATACCATTGAGTTTACGTCCGTTAGCACAGAATACCATTGAGTTTACGGCCCGCATCAATGGAAAGATTTTTGCCTCTCGGCCCGGCCCGGTGTTTGATCACCTCTATGAAAGAAGTGTCCTTGTTAAATACAATAACCAAGTAGAGCAAAGAAAACAAAACTATGGCATGGGTTGCATTAAATTAAGATACTGTGAAGCTGCATATCTTATATATGATTGGTATACTATACTAGTATTAAGTAGTAGTATTAACTAATACTACATTAGTTACTTGATTACTATGTACACAAAATTGAGACCCCAAGGAAAAACAATCTGGGGAATTTAAACTAGTATACTATGCAACTGGAAACCATAAGTATGAATCATGGTTCAAGAGCATGAGCAGTAGGCTGTGTGTGAGTATGAGGCGTAACCAATTCAGTACCTTCACTATTGTTCCCATTTACGCTACTCTCTCTTTCGTTTTCTTCAAGAGATCTTCCTTTAGTCTCTGGAGTAAACAAGAAAGTAACAACTGCTCCCACCAAAGAAATTACTCCCAAAATGTTCAACGAGGCCTTCATTCCTATACCTTTATCATCCTTATGATGCTGATCTTGAGAAACCCAGAAAAATGTGGTTGATCCAATAATGGCCCCTGCTTTTCCTGCAGCACCTGAAATGCCATGGCAGGTTGTACGGAACCTAGCTGGAAACAGCTCAGCAGGAACAATGAAGGTAGTGGTATTTGGGCCGAAGTTGGAGAAGAAGAATGTACATCCAAAGAGAAACATAAAAACAATATTTCTCTTACCGACTTCACTATAATGATCGTAAAGTCTGGCAATGGAGATCAAGATAATAGCCAAGAAAGTGAAACCCATGATTTGGATGCTCCTTCTCCCAAATCGATCAATCAAAAAGACTGTACAAAAGTATCCAGGAATTGTGGAGCATACGGCAAAGATTCCCTGCAGCTTAGCTACATGGTAAGCTTGTTGAAAAGGGTTGAGGGAATCAAATTTGTGGGGGAGGTAGGGTTTGTATATACGAGACTGGGAGAGGTTGCTGCTGTAGAAGACAATGTCGAGGAGGAACCACGTAGCTGCGCAGGAGAAGAGATCTCGGCCATGACGACGGAGGAAATGCTTTGAGAAAAGAGGATAAGAATTTGGTGGTGATCGGGCGGAGGATGGGATGGAAGAGGCAGCATCATCCACAATATGAGTCATTTTTACATCTAAGACCTTCTCCATGTCCTTTGCTGCTTGTACAACATTGTGCTCCACCAAAGCTGTGTACCTAATTAAGAGTAACACAAGTATATGTTTTTCACTTGATTTGCTTATGATGTTACACTTTACAAGCACCAACTATCATCTAGCTAGAGGCCTTATAACAATTGGGCATGCTGATGCAATTTAGTAGTGCAATTTGCAACACAAATATATCCTTCACACCAAATATATACATATATTAGCTTGGAAATTCGTGCAATACACGAATTTATTAGTGTGAAATACATAAAAGTATAACTTCAATTAATAATGCAAGTATATAGTATCGTGATCAAATTTATCGAATTCATGACTTTTTAATTTAAAGCATAAATTTAATATTGGTGTTTTATAAATTATTTACTGAATACATCACTTTTTAATTCAATTAAAAATATCAAATTATAGGTTGAGTATATAAAATTGCTATAATAAATCATATAAATACTTTATCTAATTTAGCTTTAACTAAAAAATATCAGATTCTAAATTAAATAAATATGATCATATAATCAAATATGATCCATTAAAATAATTCAATCTATCAAGAATGATATTTATAATTTTCCAATAGTATTTGTGATATGATTATGATTGGCCAAAGTCGGGAACTTGATGCACGTGGAAAAGGGAAATAGAGTATTAGGTGGAAAGGGTACAAGTTTCTGATAAATGATACTTAAGCACTTATTTTATATATGTTCTAATAGGAGTACTATTAACAGTTGAACTTCATGAATGGAGAAACGTATAAGTTGTGCTCTACTGAAAACAACTGAATCGATTCTGAAACTAAAGTGAACATTTTAACAGTTGGAAGAACGCGTCCAAAGAACCTAATTGACTTAAAATGGTGCATTTTATCTTTTAAGGTTGACCAAGTCAAATTCACTAATCAAGAAATTGGACATGAAAATTTTTTCTTCATGAAATGAAAGATTGAGATCAAGAATTAGCACATATACTAGACAAGAAAGCGGGTAAAATAGATACCTAGCTGTTTCAGGCATCATCATACGCCAATAGAAAGTGATGGAAGCAGGAACAGCCCCAAGCATAAGTATAATCCGCCAAGCTAAATCAGCAGCCATGACATGTGTTCTATGATCTTTATACGCATTAGTAGCACGACCAAAAACAGCGCACACAATCATAATAACCACAGCGCTGAAAAATATACCAAACCCTTGCATTGAGAACACGGCCGCGATAAACGCTCCACGAGTCTGCTTGTTAGCAAACTCAGACATAATCGTGGCAGAAAGAGGGTAGTCTCCTCCAATTCCAATCCCTAAGAGGAATCTAAAAAAGCCTAAACTAAGAAGAACACACGTCTTAGAAGTACAAATTGAAAAACCACAACCAACTGAAGATAACATCATGATGATTAGGGCAAACCCATAGACCTTCCGGCGGCCGACACGGTCTCCGAGGAAGCCGAATACGAGCTGCCCAAGGGCTGTCCCAAGAAGGGCTACAGCTACCATGACGGAGAGTACGACATGAGGGACATGACCGGAATTCTCTTTGTCGTAATAGATGCGGCCGAGGAGGTATGTAAGGGGAGTAATGCAGAAGAGGTCATAAGCGTCGGAGAAGAGACCCATTCCTGCTATTATTATAGCCTTAAAATGATAGTATTGTGTCTTTGCTGTGTCTAGTGCTGATAGCACTTTCAGCCCCATTTTGTGTTTCTTTTTACTGCCTTTATGAGAAATTTGGTGTATAGAGAAGAATTATGTTTGGATTTAATAGTAATTTATTTGATTTGATCAAGAAATACTGGAGAAAAGTGGGGAAAGGAAGGAAATAGTTAGACTAGTTATTGGATTTGTAAGGAGGAAGGAAGGAAGGAAGGAAGGAAGTGGTTTGTTTATAATAATCCTTTTGTGGTGGGGTTACTAAGTTTTATTTTAATTAATAAAAATGGAAATTTCTGAAAATGTTCGATTTATATGAGATTTTTCAAAGGAGAAGACCTTGACTTGTTGGAGTAAATGAAATAACAAGTAAACTTATTAGAAAGTGATGTTATATGTTAGTTACAGAGGGTTTATTAAGGATGTGCGAAGTGATCGATCGCATATAATTCTCCTTTTTCTCCTGTATAGTTAATCAAAAATAAAAATATATTAAATTTATTAATAAAATAAATATATTTACGATAAATAAAACACAAATTAAAAATTTTGTGCAAAGCCCCCAAAATTTTCAATACTAGTTGGTATGATGTGCAAAAGACTTCCATCCGCATGTTTGAAAGTTTGGATGAGCATAGTATGATAAAGTCTTCATTATATTTTTTGAATTACAAAGTATAATTAAAAAAGATTTTTTTTTCTTCTTCCTTTTTGTTCTTAATATAATTGAGACAGTTTTATGTTTCTAATTATGTTGCATCAATTCATATACTTAATATAATATGATCTTCGTATTTACATACGGGAATTGAGAATATCTGATTTTCTCTTTGCACAACTTAACATACTACAATTAGACCTGTTAATTTTAACCCTATCTAAAACTGACCTGATTCAAGAATAATCGTAACTCAATCGAAAGAATGTGGATTATAACTTAAAAATTCTGACCCCTAATGCCAAAATGACCTAATATGAAACAATAAAAAATGGGTCAAACCCAAACCTTACACGAACTCTTCTATATCGATTTTTGCCTAATTTTCTCACTTTATTGATTTTGTTAGTTCCACGTCATCAGGTTCTGGTTTAGACATACTATATTTTTAATCAATAAATAAATGTATTCTATTTTATATTTTTCGAAAAAAATAGTGATAAGAAAATATTATATTGATATTCTTGACATGTTTGATCAATCTAAACTAATCAAAATCGAACCGATCGAAAATATGCGGACCAAAAATAACCCACCCCTTGAAGCAGTTTTAAGTTTCTAACTATATCATCCCATTATCCCAACGCCATTATCAAAAGCTATAAATAATCTCATAAAAAAAAACAGGTGAATTCGAACCAAATGGAATGGTTTTTATACATCTCAACAGAAAATTTACACAAAAATCTGAAAAAATGAGCTAAATTATAAAAATACAGACTGATAAATGTTCATCATTTGTGCACAAACTCTGATTTATACTGTTTATTATCAGGTGAAGGAGTCATATTATTAGATTTCATTTTGCAATACCCACCTTTCCTTTTTTCCTCATAACACACCCATTTTTCTTGATCTTGTCCTTTATTTTCATTCCCAAACACATCATTACTAGAAACAGCAACTTTTCTCCAAGTAGTCCATATTCTCAACATGATGTAAATCATGATCAAGCACACAACACTGGCTGTGAAAACGATACCAACTATAATCGCGATAGCTTCACCCTTCGACAACCATGTCTTAGATGAACTCGAACAAGATTGTAATGGCGCCCCACATAGCCTTTTGTTGCCTACAAACGCGCTAAGTGGGAATGTCGAGAATGCTGATGGAAGTTTTCCTTGTAGTAGGTTGTGTGAGAGATTGAGACTATCGAGACTCGAGAGTTTTCCTAGTGAAGACGGTATTTTGCCTTGAAGTTGGTTATTCGAGAGGTTTAGTCGCTCTAGTTTCATGAGATTTCCGAGTGATTGAGGAATCTCCCCTGATAAGTGGTTGTAACTAAGGTCTAGTATTACTTGAAGTTCATCAAGTTTTTCTAGCTCAGCTGGTATTTTACCTGTCAAGAAGTTGTTAGAAAGCCTAAGTTCGAAAAGCTTCACGAGTTTCCCGATTTCTAAAGGAATTGTCCCGGAAAAGTTGTTATTTTGAAGATTAAGGACATTAAGAGACAACAAATTTCCTATCTCAGCAGGAATTTGGCCGGATAATTTGTTGGTGTGAAGAGAAAGTTTGATCAACTTGGAACAGTTACCCAACTCTTTTGGTACTGTTCCATTGAAATTATTAGAAGACAGATCAAGCTCTCCTAGCCCTTTAAGGTTCCCCAACCAAGTAGGAATTTGCCCCGAAAACTGGTTATTATGCAGCATGAAATGCTCGAGTTTCGTAGAGTTGGAAAGACTAACAGTTAGCTCTCCTGATAAACTGTTGGAGGATAAATCAAGAAAAACAAGCTCTTTTAGAAGGGAAAATTCAACAGGAATATTACCCAAATGAGAATTTCGTGCAAGGCGAAGCCTGATTAAGTTTCTAGACAAGGCCAACCTAGATGGGATTGAGCCGGAAAAGCAATTATTAGTCAAGTCTAGTACTGTGAGAGAGGTTGAACCTGTTAATGGAGAAATGCTACCATTTAACCTGTTATGGGATAAATTGATGATCTTTAGGTTCTTCAAGAGGAATAAAGATTCGGGTAAAGGGCCTTCAAGAGAGTTATTGTAAAGGGTGATGAGACTTAACTCGGACAAAGAACTGAATGTGAAAGGGATTGACCCGGATAGTTTGTTATCAGCTAAGGCCAACATCTGAAGCTTTGTGCAGTCACCTAAGGCAGATGGGATTTTCCCTGATAACTCGTTTTGCCTTAGGTGAAGTAAAGCTAAGTTCTTTAGATTCCCGATTGAATCAGGAATCGGGCCTGAAAACTGGTTTCCGAAGAAATCAATCTCTGTTAGGTTGGTACAGTTTGTTAACTCAGATGGTATGTTACCTGACATGTGATTGTCATACAGGTAGAGGACACTTAATTTGTTTAGCTTCCCAATTTCTGCTGGAATTTCGCCTGTTATCTTATTGCCATATAATGAAAAGAACTCCAAGTTACTCAGATTGCCAATTTCTGGAGGTAATTTCCCACTGAAACTGTTGTTATTGAGGTAAAAATCAGTGAGCGACTCCAGTTTATCAATCGCAGAAGGCAACTCTCCCTGGAATTTGTTGTTGGAGAGGTCTACTTGTTGAAGAGATGAGCAGCTGAACAACTCCAAAGGAAAATTTCCCGAATAGTCGTTTCCTGCAACCGAAAAGATCTGCAATCTCGAACCATTCGTACAAAAGTTTCCAGGAATGCCACCGGATAAGTGGTTACTCGAAAGGATAAGGATCTCGAGATTCTTCATCTGTGAAGTGAAGAGTTGAAGAGATCCTGAGAGGTTATTTCCCGACAAGTCGAGTTTTTTGAGTTGACTTAACCGGTTCAAAGACAATGGAATGGCCCCACTTAATTTGTTTCCCAACAAATTCAAGTACTTCAATTCTTGTAAATTTCCCAACGCTGTAGTAATCACACCAGATAAACTGTTGTTGGCCAAGTTTAGTACTTGTAATGACTGAAGATTACCAATTGATGAAGGTATATCTCCTTGGAGCATGTTGTTTGAGGCTGCAAAAATTTGCAACTTTTCACATTCTCCAAGCTCCTTTGGGATTGGGCCCACAAGAGCATTCAGCTGCAAATCAACGGACACCAAATTCTTCAACTTTCCCAACTCAGATGGGACACTTCCATTCAGTTGACAGTAAGCCATGCCTAAAACTCTCAGTTCAGTCAAGTTGCCTATACTTTTTGGGATCTCCCCACTAAGCAAGTTGTTCCCTATTCTAAGAACCTCCAACTTTGGAAGAAAACCAAGTTCATGTGGGATCTTACCAGATAGAGAGTTTGAGTGCAAAAGAAGCTCTCGAAGATTCTCAAGCTGGCCGAGCTCACTAGGGATCGGGCCAGATAGAGAATTCGATGATAAGTCTAGAGTCTGAAGAGAAGTGAGATGTGAAAAATCAGGTGAAATAAAACCCGAAATCCTTGAACTCGAGAGGTTCATACCTATGACATGAGCTTGAGCATGTGAACATGTTAGTCCATTCCAGCTGCAGAAACTAGTTGCAGAAGACCAGTCACTGAGAGCATTATTAGGATCAATAAAGCTAGATTTGATCCTTAAGAGCCAATAAGATTCACTCGAACTTTCAACCAAGGCATGAACAAGAAGGACACTGAAGGAGAGGACATACAAAACAAACAACAAATGAAACATCTTGATCATGCCCATTTTCATGAAGGATTATATACTTATAAAGCTAGTTAAAGCAAGAAATTTTGCATTCTTTGATTACCAAAAAAGGGCAAAAAAAAAAAAGGATTATATATGGTGATATGCATTGAGATCATTGCACTGAAATTGAGGAGAGGTTTTATAAAGAAACTTTTAGGGGTCTTTAAGAAAATGGGGTAGGTTCAATATTTCTCTAGTGTCATGTTGGAATTTTGTTCCATGCATGTTTGTGAAAGGTAAAAATATCATGGCAACAAGTATGGAGAAATATGATAGGAATATGCTGATTGCTTAAACAGACAAAGAGCTTAGGTAAAGGCCCACTCTGTAACCTTAGTAGGAATGGGATGTTTCTAAAGCTTAATCTTCTAGGTGCTATTGGATATTTTAGATGTATTTTTTTCCTGTTTATGATGATTCCTTGAGATTCTATTAAATTACATCAGATGATAAATAGTTTGACTTTTGATTTAAGAGGAAAATGATAGTCATATCATGTTAGTCGAACTCTTCATTTCAGATCAAATACTTGTGTTAGACTACATTACACAATATTACATTACCCCAATGTCATTGAGTGACTCCCACCTAATATGGGGTTGAAGGGTCAAACGTACGCAACCTTATCCTTGTTAGTTCAATCTATGGAATAAAAATGAGGCGGCTCCGTTATTGCTTTATAACGGATTTTGAGCTTACAGTTTGTGATTCGATACCACAAAGTATATGATTGTTTAATTTATATTAGGTTATGATCTATTATAAGCTTTAATTTAGATATATGTTCTAGAAAACATGAATTGCTATGATAAAAAGGATTATATTCAAGTTAACAATTCACATTCCGATGTCTACAAAATAAGTCATAACACCGCGAGGTGTCGCGTCTGCGGTGTTACGACCGATACCACAATCACAATTTAGACCCTCGATACTTCAATATTGGTGTGACATTTCGAAACTTCATTTTGGACCAAAATTTTACAAAATAGTCAAGTTATACACCTAGACAAGCACCCAAGTCAAACAAAAACACTCATAGATGGAGTATCATAGGTCAACAATAACAAAAACTCGGGTTAGCTACATAAACTAATATATTAGTTTTAATAGAGTGTCATAGATCAAACATGAATAGTGATGCATGATCACATGATTTTGACAAAAAGAGTAGAATGATTATAAAACCATGCAAAGATTGACTTTCTATTGAGTTTGAGATATCTTAACAAAAAATTATTCTTCTCAACCTCAACCAAAACCCACCTAATACTAGAAAAAAAACACATAACAACTCTTAATTTGAAGCAGAAGATGTTCTTTGTTTCATAATAAGGCCATACATCATGTGAACTGTGAAGATAATTTAGTTTTAGGGAGTTTAGAAGGTGTTTGTTTAGTCCAACCTAGCACAGACGAATAAAATTAGGTTAGAAGAGATTTTATATACCAGTTGCATATAAACCCAAGTATATCAAGACAAGTGTATGATTGATTTCTAAACTATTAAGACTTTTTATCCGGCTCCTTAAAAAAAAAAAAAAAGACAAAAAAAGAATTATGTGTGCCTTTTTTCCAATATTTTTTTAATAAAACTTAATATATTTGTTGAATTTGACTTAGGTTTAAGTTTTTTTTTTAAAAAAAAAAAAGTTTATCCTCCACTTTTACTTCTAATAGAGTGGAGCAAATTATATTTTTCATCAGTGTAAACTAGATATGAATAGCTGACTTGAGATCACATTGCAACGATGTATTGCATCGGTCATGACGACGGTAATAGGAGTGATGCAATAGTCATGAGAAATACCTTGAACCGTTCTAATATGTAAATTTTCTGCTCCTTAACAACAAGGGTAATATCGATTTGGTAAATTTGAAAACTTTACAACACAAACGAAACGATACATGAGACTTTATTTTTGCACTATGTTTGACATACAATAAAAAATCAAGTCATAAGTTAGATTACATTTAGCAATCACAAAGTTATCGGCTCATATAAGTTAAGATTAAGGCTTGACGCTGTTATCTACCATACAAAAATCTTTTCAACTTTTTGTATTTGCCTTTCAAACAACTTCACTTGCAATAAGGTTTTGACATTATTATTGAACATCCGGAGAGCTCTCAAGTTTTTTTGTATTATCTTCTAAACAACTTCCCTTATGATATTATAAGTAATAATTAAGGGAAATTATTGACCAAACGAACCTTAAGTTTTATTGTAAAAATATAGATTTGACTTCTTTGAAATATTATTATTATTTTATTTAATCTTGGTCATGAGTCATGACAAATCCAAAAATACAAATAAATACCTCAACATAACAATTATAGAGCATACCAAATGTATAAATTATCATCTTATCAAAAAAGGTTTCTGCCAAACACCTTTGACACAGTTGTGACAATGATATGGAGATATAAGCATATTTAAATTAAGAGATTCTTATGTTTAACAAGTACTACTCTTAATATCTTAATTGATATTCCTCTTGCTGAAGAAAACAAGTGAGTATCAACAAATTACCACCAAACCTACAATTTTAATTACAACTTAAAAGTATACTAATACAAGTAAAGATTGTTTTAAAATGTCAAAATTTTTAATGGGTTGAATTAGGATTTTGCATATAAATATTGTATATTATAAGGTAGTCAATTCAAAAGTTATCAATTTGGTGACACATCACTGCAAGTATCTGTCCTATTGTACTACCGTAATGCCATGAAGTGGTGTTTACACACGTTTACCTAAAATGAGTTTGAAAAAATTACAATAAAAAAGTTGTTTTCGATTGACCTTTGATAGTAAATAGGAAGACCTCGAATGACATACTCCATGATCACATCTCTAACAATCCTTTCCCCTTTTCTCACATCCTCCAAAATATCCAACCTCTCGTCATCAACTATGCAAGCAATTATAATGTTAATTGAGTTTCCAGAGAAAAAAGACGAGTCGCTGCTTCCTCACTGATGTCGCAAATACAGATTAGTAACTAAGGCAACGAGTTGTCGCTTTCATCTGGCGGTTACATGTTATTTTGGCAGGTTTTCTTGTAATGTTTTAACCTGATTTCTTTTCTAAAGAGGCCTACTATAAAAACCCCTCTCAAATTAGGGTTAGGTTTTACTAGAAACACAAAAGAGAAAGTGAGTCATCGAAAGAGAGATCTGTTTTTGATTCATCTTGTAATCTTCTAATTTTATAGTAAAACTTTAGATTCTCAGTGCTTCTGAACGTAGCTATCACATTGCTGGTGCACCACGTAAATTCTTGGTGTGATTTTCTTTATTGTTTGCATTGAATCTTTATTGTTTGGCTATTTAGAAGGGCAGTCAAGGAAAGCAAAAGACATAAATGCCAAAAGGTAATATGACAATCAATTTAATTAAATATTCAAATATTTCTCTTGTGAGTTGAAACATCATGAGCAGACAAATGTGGTAAGAAGAGTTTCATGTCCTAGAACCATAAGTAACAAACAGAGCTCTGCACATATTCCACTATGCAGAAAGTCAGATTTTAGAAATGCATAATATCATGATATCATGGTGCTCCCTTAAAGAAAAACAGAATTTGATGCAGGTATCTTAAGTCCAAAAATACACACTGCAATGTGATAAGGGCATACCCACTCATAAGGCAAAAATGCGGTAACGGCATTATCATAATGCCAAATATCGGGATAAAACATGAGATATATCTCAAAAAAGACACGGTTTTTTGTGCATCTTTTACAACAGCGGAAATATCTGTTTGATTTCTTTTGCGAAAACATTTACATTGTGATTGCGACCAATGCAATGTTATGTGACTCTATTTTGCACTGTGCTCCCATTATGAAGCATTCTGTGGGGAATATGTGGCAGAGCAAGCATAAAATGAACCAAAAGCAAAGTCACTCCCATTCTTTGTTTCAGCTCAAGTACATATGTAAGATCCTTGCGATCTTGACATCTAACAAGCGTATGCACATGCCAGAATCACAACATGAGTAGACAAGATCACAAGAAGTAAGATCCTAAAAAATTGGTTCTTGCAACAAGGTATTCGGTAAAGAATCAAGAAATTATGTATCAGAATATAAGCAATAGGCAAATAGCCAATAAATGTACAAACAATATTACATAATATCCATTTTCCTTTCCTAAGCGTTTCTTTATGGGGGGCAGGGGAGATGTTCTGGGCTGAGCGCTTGGTGCCTGTCAACTTTCATTACCCGTACAAGTTTGCAGTGAAGTGCAGCAGCTTATAGCTGTCATAAAGGACATGTAAGCCCCTTTTGCTTTCTATCTCAAATAGAATACCGGGCTCAAAAACATGATATATACACAGTTTGAAATTAATGACAAGCTCATGGCTAAAAACTGAAAAAATTGACGAAGAAAATCTTTATTTCGTTGTTACCTCATTGCTCCAATGCGGAAATAGGAAAAAACCTCATAAGAAAACTCGAGAGAGACCAAATACAGATGAGACCAAGAATCTGGAGAACACTCAACAGGGTACCCAAGGAATTATTTATGGCCAGGTTGTGTGGAGTCATTTCAGCTCCTCTAACCGTAAAAGATAGAGCAGTGACCAGTTGTGCTGCTCGATTTAGTTGATGTAATCTATACACCTGTTTCATGTCAACCAAAAATCAACCACCAAAAACAACTTAAAGAAAAATAAAAGATTGGACTAAAAAACAATGCAAAAATTGTATGATCGGGTCAGGTCCTTTTCATGTTATAGGTTAGAATTTCAGGGTTATAACCCATCGGTTTTCTGTCGTCTTATTGTCAATTGGGTCGAACCGTCGGATCAAAATTGACAGTTGTACTGGATACTAAGCTCAATTAAGAATAAAATTCTGACAGTAGTGTATGAAATGGCAATCAAAGTCTCAAAAGTGCAGTATTTTAATGTAATTTACCTTGAATATAACTGGAATGACTGGCCATGACGGTGACTTTGTATATTTTGCATACTGCTCGAATGCAAACTGTACAACGATGCCAACCAAGTAAGGTGCTAGAGCAGCTGATGCCGCAGGGCCAGTCCATGGCCAAACAAAACCCATAGTTACCATTGGTATAATAAGACTAAGAACCAATACAGCAACTGAAGAAATACGATGCCCCATATGGGATGTTAGCCTTCCATAACTGCTGTTAGCAGAAATGTTTTTACCAGAACTACAGAGAAAGTCAATAATGAGGAGGAAAACTGCAACTCCACAGTAGAAGAGAGCCTCCGTGAAAAATAATATGAGGAAATCTGCAGAAAGGAGATGAAGGGTATTTAGTAGATGACCATAAGAACACAAAGGGAAAACTTTCGCTTAGTCATCACCTGTTTCTCTTGGTACTTGCCCAAACTAAAAACATTTGTTCATTCTCCATGTTATCTTCAATTTTAGTGCCTCGTTGATTAAAAAGGACTAATGAATAGTTTAATTTTGTAGGAAAAATATAAAATAGATGTGAAGATGCCACCTTCATTTATCATAAAGTAGACTTGAATACAAGAAAAATAAGATTCGGTAAGTTACCTGTCAAAAGGGAATCTTCAAATATTAAAGAAATTATCCTGCGCAAATATAGTGATGGAAGAATGAATGAGGCAACGAGAATTGCAGGGCCAGCAAACCATAAAAGGCTGTTCTGATTCTTCCTCACATTTGGTGGAGGAACTTCATTCGCAATTGTAAGACGAGGGTTATAAAATGAAACAAATCCAGGCTTTCCACCGCCTTCATGCAAATTAGTAGAAGAGACTTCATCATCCAAATGACCAGAAAAGTCAACAGGCAACTCTCCTGTCTCAGTAGCATTCACCTCGATCACTTCTTCTGGAAGGAAATTTTCGGATATAGTTGGGAAACATTTTCTTCTCTGAAGCTCCTCTGTAGATTTGAAACCATTCCTGAACTTCCATAGCCGAACTGCTTGACCGCGCCAAGAACACATGATGAAGATAAATAGATGGAAGATCAATTGAAAGCAGAAGTTCAAAAAATGCACCAACGACAACAACATTCCATTACCCAAAGCATTACAATGAACGCAATATGGCTGCTTCCCAGAATAGGAGTGACACGGAAAAGTGGTGATTATGAGTAGAGCCAAACTTACCCCTTGGAGTAGTTCAGTTTGGTTAACTTGAGCAAGCCTTTTTAGAGTCACAAGATCCATCTTATTACAACATTCTTTCAGACTAGAGTTCATATATCCCGGTTTTTGCTAATACAAACGAGTATTTTCCTTACTTATATCAGCATTTCATGAAATATAACTCATTAATTAATCTAATTAATAACCCAAAGCTGAGGAAAGTCAGATTTGAATAATACAAAAAGTTATAAACTTTGCGGGTATCTGATGAAACTGCACTAAACGATGGTTCACTTAAATTTTTGCAACTGCCATGGAAGTTGCATGAACAGGTTTGGTCCTTAAAATCAGTTCCGTACTTCCGTGCACTCAATTCTTAACATTAGAAAATCATTCTGTGCTGGTTTGAGTTATGGCGTGAGTTCAATTCTGAGTGAGTGACAGGTCTAGATTACCTATTCCTTCTTAGTGTCAACTGTGTCACAATGACAACATTCCTATACGAATAATTACATGATATTGCATCAAGAGGTAATAAGTCCAAGTCACTAAAGGAGGCTTTGCAATGAGATCTAAGTACATTAAAAAAGGTCAACATATCACACATGTAAAAGCCAAACTAACATTTCTTGGTCAGCCAACGGAGCACAAATGAATCAAAGCAACAGACATTTATACCTACCGTTAGTGGTTGCTAAGTGTTTCCTGTTCTTCTTAGGTTCAATGGATCGCGATCTTAAGCTTATCTGAACATCAAGAAAACAGGAAACATGTTTCAGAGTTTTTCAAAATGTGGTAACAAAACAGGAAAAAAATTTCACATGAAAAATTCATTTGTCTATGCTCCACCTACTATTCACAAAGCCTTCAACGATAGCAAAGATGTCTCACATTGAGATAATCTCCGGTGAGCTAAATGAATACAAAACAGGCAACGACTACATTTTAGCTGCAGCCAAGAGGATGAAAAAGAAAGCTACTAGAGACAAGCTAACCAGTTTTGATCCTATGAGGAGACTCTTCTACCTACAAACCATTTAAATCTCTCCATTACATGAGATTTTACATTGCTAACCATCCAGCTCAAAGAAAAGATTTAGCTTTTCAAAGGCATTCATTTCTGTTTCTCCAAATCCAATGGACAAGTGAAGAAGCTTAAAGCATGAACATGCATCTACAAAATTCAACCAAGACCCTCTTCAACTCAACAAATTTCAGTTCATGCTTCTATTAGCTATTCTAGACAAAATAAAACATTCTCCAATAATAATATCAAAAACTTAAATAAAAATCAAAGCTTTTATCAGTATGCGTTACAAATTGAAAATCCATTGAATTACAAACAATAGGCAATATCAAATTCGGGAATGGGTAAGAGAAATTCTGGATTCTATCTCCATTATGTCATTTATGGGCTCCTAACCAGTCAAGATTTGTGGTCGAATACACTCAACCTTACCTTTAATAATGTTAAAAAAAAGGGGGGATATTTCCAATTGATCCTAAGGTTTGAACATGCATTAACAAAATTCCGCAAATTCAAACAAAACCCACTTCAACCCAAAAAATTTCTTCTTCTTCTATAAGCTATTCCTGGACTAAAAAGAACGTTCTCCAATAATAACCTCAAAAACCCAAATAAAAATCAATGCTTGCACATGCATATAAATTGAAAAGCCACTAAAATTAATTGAACAAAAAACAATACTAAAGTAGGGATTAGAAATTCACCAGGTAACTTTGTCTGCATTTGAGAATGGGGGATAGAGAAGATGTAAAGCAAGAAAGAGAAGCAGTAAGTTCCATTGCCATGCTCAAATCAATTGGAATTGAGGAATGAAAATACCCATTTGACTTTTCCGTACAAGTTTTACAATAACATTTGTATGAATTATTGTTTTATTGGAGAGTAGATATGAGGGATTATTGAAATGAAAAGAAAATTTTCGTAGGTTTCAAGGTTTACAGGAGAACATACTAAAAATGTTTTGTGTGAATATGGTGAGCAAACGACAAGGAATTTAGATTTGGCTAATGCTTGTATTTCTGGTACCATTGGTTGCAGTCTTGCAGACTTGTGCTTAGCCCATAGAAGCCTCATTTGGAAAATTGGGTTTTATTTCAATTGAGTTAAACCTAACTTATTAAACATTAATGTCTACTTAGTGTATTTTATTGTTTATTTATATTATCCTATTATCTTTGATGCTTACTTATCGCATCCTTAATACGTACTTTTAATATCATAAATGTCTACTTACATAATTTTTAATGCTTACTTATAACATTTTAAAATATACATGATAGGCTGGCCCAATTAGAAATGATCTCTCAAAGATACCGTCTCTCACAAGAATTAGGGATAGATTCTCAAAGTTTATTCTAGTTGTTTGATTAATGAAAAAAGTTTTTAGGAAGGTCGGTTAAAATTAAATAATAGGTGCGTTTATCTTTGTAATTATACCCAATAGATAGCTAATTTAAAATAAAAAATAGATGAATTTCTTTTCAAAGCATTGAGTATATATTGAATTACTCTTGATCGTTTCGCCCAAAGCAAAATCAAACAATTTATTTAAGGAAAAATTATCCAAAGTAATTCAACTTTTTTTCAATTTTCTTACAATAATTCACAATAATTCTAACTATCAGTTAACCATGAATAATCACATGTATTATATTATTTAACCCGGAGTGTTGTTAGATCACTTGTAACCGATTGTATAAAATATAATTTAATTTTCTTTTTTTTCTTCTTTCTTTTTTTAAGTGATTTTATGTTATTTACTTAATTTATTGGAAAATACCACTAAACTGCAGTGAAAAAGAGGTTTAATTTGCTGATTTTTGACCTTTATTATCTAGCCATCAATGATAAGTTTTCTTAATTTTGAAAAATTAAATTAGGGTTTAAAATTTCCCATTTTCAATTCCAATTATGCATTTTTAATTTTTTTCTTGATTTGATCTATGCTAGGTTGGTTTGAGTGATTTCTTTATAATAAAATGGTGGTTTGGTGGGGTGTTTAAAAAAACAAAGGTTGAATTAGAGTATGGGGGTGGTATGTGTAAATCAATGAGTAGACAAGTTATCTTGGTTCGAACTTAAGGGGATAGTTGAGGAAGACATTGGTTTCAAGTCTCCATTTACCTTATACTACTTGAATCCTAAGGCAATGACTTATGAAGAAGGGTTGAAGAAACTAATTAATGTTGTTTCTGTAAGTGAAATGGGTAATGTTGGTACTGACTTTAAGGTTGTAGAGGTGTAGGTTGTTGATGTTAAAAATGATGACAATTTCTCTCTGAAAATGAAAAAAGAAGTCAATCATGTAGGTAAAGCACATGGCTTAGTGGGTGAAAGGAAATGTTTCCGACTTGATTACATTATCCTCTCACTTGAAAAATTTGCAATTTAAGTCCTATAAACAAAATACAATCAAAATTAGCTAAACTAAATTACTTTACTAAATTAAATCATAATCATAAAAATTAAACCATAACTTACAGGTCAAAGACCACAAGCAACCATAAAATCGATGCCCAACTGTAGAACCTTTTCTAGCAATTTGCAATTTTGCTAGAACACCATGTTCACATTTAGGGCTTTCCCTTGCAATTGACCTTCTTGATGTTGAAGAATGAGATGTGGTAATGCTCTTAATGGCGTGAGAGAGATGAAAAAAAAATTGAGATGTTTGCTGATCTTTTTGGGTTTTAATGGAGAATTATGGGTGTGGGTTTTAATGGAGAGAAGCAGTAATCCATTAATGGAAGAAGATGATGATGCAGGGGTTAAATGAGAAAGAAATGCAACATTTAGTTTACCAGAACAACAAGTCAAAAATGATTCAACAACACTCCGGGTAAAATGATACGATATATGGGATTATTCATGGTTAAGTGATAGTTGGGATTATTATAGGAAAATCGAAGAAAGGTTGAATTACTCTGGGTAATTTTTCCTTTATTTAACCCAATAGTTGAGTTTATTCAAATATTAACAATTTGTAAGATTATTTTCAGTGAATCAAGCAAAATTAGATTCATAACTTGCATGTTTGGAAAATAATTTCATAGATTTTTTTTAAAAAAATTTAATTAAAATAAGCTCATTTATTTCAAAAGTTTTTGTATTGATTCAAAAAGAAATATTTTTCTATTCACTCTATTTTCTTTTCTAGTCCATCTCGTCCTTGCCATTCAAGTATTAATAATCTCATTGTCTTTTTAATTTGCTTTATTTTCTCTTTTAATTTGTCTCATAATTTTATCTCGTTTCTATTTCGAGACACGATTTCACTTTATTACTCTTTATATTGCAAATTCTTTATAATGTTTAAAAACCCTATAATTTAATCCATTATATTGAAGTTTTTATTCTCTGCGTCATTTCTAATTGAGACATGTTAGGATTATTGGTGACTTGTGTTACCAAGTAATCAAAATATGATTAAGGTAATTAATCATTTTAGTTAGTGAAGACTAGAAGAGGACGAAGAGTCACATGTGATTGGTTTGTATGGAGTAAATCTTGACATGTGAAGGTTAGAAGAGGATGAAATCAATCCTAGAACTAAAGCAATGAGCGTGGGAGAGCGTGGGAAGCATGGAAAAGGAAAGTCAAGTAAGAAAAAGGTGGTCAAAACCAGCCTGCAGTGTGGCTCGACCTGCAGCTCGACCATAGCTCGACCAAGACCAGGTCGAGTGAACCTTCTGTGGATTCTGTCGAGGCTGTTGCTTGCTAATTTGTTGCTCCAGCTGCTGTCCCCCATTTTACCTAATGCCCCTCTATAAATAACCCTTGTATACAAGGTTATTTAGTGTGCCAAAAGTCTCATCTTAAAGCATTACCTCTTGCTTATGTAAATTACACCCATATTAGTTCCTCTCTTCCTTAAACTAACTAATTCCTTTAAGTTTATATTTTCTCCTTTAAACACATTAATATAATCTTAGGCTAAATGATGAATGTAGTCCAAGATTGGTAAACCTCCTTAAATCTGTCTTGATTATTTACTTATTATTGTCATTCATCATATTATATTGCATTATTTAAGTCCTATACTTGACACAACACAAACACACACTTAAACATTAATTTAGTGATCCTTAAGTGAGGTTAATTACCTTTATTTTCAAGACAAAACAACATAAACAAAGAAAAATAAGTTATATTATGAATTTGTTATTGTTTCCCTCCGTCTCAAAATAGTTGTTTTCGGGCAATACTAGTTGCACCATTTCCACGCACAAAGTATTATGGTCTTGTCTTCCCATGCTTTTTTATTTGATTTAAGATGATGTTGGAAAATCCCATACTTGCAAAGAGAGAAGAAATTAATCCTTCTTATATGTAGTGAGAAACAATTTAGCATCACAAAAACCTTCATCCTCTAAATAAACCCATAATTATGAGTCTTTTCCTCTTACTTGGAGGATGAGTTTACAGTTTACTACAAATAATTTCATTGTTTTTTTGTACATATTGATATACGCATTTGGCATTGGCTAACGTGGTTAGGTAGATTAACGAGAAGGGATATACGCAACTGGCTATTTGTTTAGGATACCTACTGGGTAGGTCACAAACACAATACAATTACCATCACACCTAATAATTAGCTGAGAAATGTAAAGAAAACATAGATTGTTCATGTACACAAGTGGGAAAGTCCGACAATTCCCATTTCCATATTGTCGATTTGCGGTTATCAGAACTAGGAAAAGGATTGCTACATACAAAAGCTTCAAGCCAAAAATGATGAAAGTTACCGGAGCAAATGCGCAGAACAATCCATGACCTGCCTAGTTACCACAATACATTTCAAAGTGAAATCAAATGGAAAATAATAGGCAAAACATTCAGGAAGGATCCGATCTACAAGTTTCAGCCATATGGAGCCTTCAGCTCCTCTTCATGCTATTAAAGAAAACATCAACCAAGAAATTAAGAATCCAAATAGGGTCAAATAAAATCAATCATGTGATGAAATAATAAAATACCTGTAGCATAAGGAGGGTGACTTCCCGGCTAAGTCTTTGACAACAGATCGAATTGAGATAAGGTTCCTAGATGCTTAAATCAGATATTAATCATTCAGTACTGCTTGTCTCCCATTAAAATTACCCCTCCCATGCCTTGATTGATTCTGTCCCCTCTCACGGAACCTCGAAGCTCCAGATTGAGACTCTGCTTGCACACCAGATTCATTTGACCTGCCACTGCTATTAGATCCCACAGGCTGGTATTGATAGTGTGAGTTCTGCCTCTGCTTCTCGCGGTTCATAGACGAGTGGTGCTGCTTGCTCTCATGGGCTGTTGAGCTCCAATCTCCACGAGACTCATGACCTCTATTAAAACGGTTGCTCTGATTTGCATTCTTGCGGTAACCAGAGGAAGGATTCTGCTCATTGCGTCCATCAATTGTTCCAAATGAAACAGGATCAACTTCACCTCCTGATGATTCCAGATCCCAACTAGGAGAACGAGGACGCCCTTTAGCAGGAGCAACTCTCTTGTCTCGCCTAGCTTCTTGAAATCCAGCAATGAAAATTGCCTGGCGTGTAACTTTATCTTCAGAAGCCAGTACTTGATCTTTGGGAGCAGATTGATTAGGTAGTGACCGAGTATCTGAACTGTTATTTTGGCCAGTCTCACTTTTCAAGGCTTTTGTGTCTTCTGTGATAAAGTTCTGACCACTTTGAGACCTATTTTCTTGCTGATTATGTTTAACATGACCATGGGATTTAGGTTGCCAATGAGGGATAGAGCGATCCCCAGCTGCTCGAATTTCCTTTGAAGACATCGTCTTTTCTGCTTGATTTGCCTCCACATGAGAAAATTGCAGGTCAATCAACCCAGTATATCCCTCTTTGTGGTCATGATTCTGATGACTACCATTCCCTCTTTGTCCCTTGATTGGATGCCTTCTACCCTTTCCAGATGGAATGTGGTCCTTCACGCCAGTGAATACAGAATTGGAGCTGAAATCATTCACACTTTCCCATCCATCGGACATGCTAGCTTGTGGTCCTTTCTCTGAGAGTTCATCAAGTCTCGATGGTGGTCTTTTCTCAAAGTAATTATCAGACCAACCGTTCGGTGGAGACCTGTCAGATGTTTGAATAATCTTGCCAGTGTTTGCAGCAGAACTGTCTCGGGAAACTTGAACCAAAGTGGATTCAGCAGAAGCACGTCGGCGCCATGATCCCTGACCTCTATGACTCCTATTTTTACCATCCATGTGTTTGGATTCAAGATTAGCTTCTGCCTTAATGACATAGTCAGTGGCATGAGAAGCGTTTTCAGTTCCATCACTTCCTTCAGTTGCTCCTGGATCAATAGATAAAAGTAGTGGAATACTTCCTTGCTGTGCCAATTCTTTGGCTACAGGTTTCGGAACATATCTTTCCATCTCAGCCCTTTTAGTTTTGGAACTATTGTGCACCAAACTATCTCCAGTTGCTGAAGAAATTAAAATTTCAGTAGAGTTCTGGTTAGTTTGGGCAGCCACCTCAAGTTTGTTATGCGCTCGGACTGGCGCCCAGACAGCAGTGTCATTGATGTGATTTTTTTCAGATGCCCTATTAACTTGTGAATTTCTAGGCTTACGAGAGTGTTGGGCCTTCCAAGCATTGTTTACTCTACCATGAGTATCTTCACTAGAAAATGAAGATTGGTTTTCAGAGGTGTAAACGGAACCTTTGGGATCAACTGACGACCGCATTGAGGTAGAATTAGCATGCAAGCTGGAAGCATTCTGCTCTGTAATTTCCGGGACGGCTTGAGCGCGCTTATTGTCCTTTGGCATAGTTATAGATGAAGAAACAGCAGTGGATGACTCCTCTACCTTATGCCTGTTCTTTCCACTCTTGCTAGCTTTCTTTTTCTGAACTGGCACTTCAGCGGTAACAGGCGAATCAGATGGCATTTTTCCAACTCTTGAATCAACAGAACTACCTGTACCTTCTTGAGTTGAACCTGAAACCTTGAAGTCTTTCAGCAAATCTGTTTTACCATCTAGAATTGAATCTTGTACAGAATTCTTCTCAGTAGGAACATTTTGCTTCTGTTTATACCCTCCCCGCTTCTGCTTTGAGACTTCACGAAATTGAGGTGCAGGTTTATGACAAGCATCATCACCAACACTAGTATCAGTAGTTGGAAATTGACTCTGGGAGGACAAGGAATCCTCCTGATAAGCATTCCCCTTGGTCTCTGGCAGAGAATGCTTAGGAGAAACATCAGGATCACTAGTTTTAAATGTACTTCTTTCATTTATTTGATCACTGTTATTAGAAGCAGCACTTGACCCAATGCTGAGATTAGCATCCACACTTGGAGCAGGTTGAATTCTAGAAACATCTTGCTTCTTTCGAACGTCACCAGGCGGAAGATTAGTTTCATTATTAATTGCATTATCCATACCCAGATTAGCACTACGCCTATTCAGTTCTTCAAGTTTGGCAAGTGCTTTTGCCTTCTGCTCCCGCACCCGTTCTTCCTCTTCCTTTTGTAACTGGATTGCTCGTTGCTTCGCTATCTCTCTCATTTTAGCACGCTGAAATATGAGCCAGCAGCAGATTGTAATTTTATAGTACTTTGAAAGGCATTTAATGCAGAGACATTAAAGTAAACACGCATACACGCACATATACCTGCATATCACTTGGATCGTGCTCTTCCACTGAATCATTAGCAGCTGATCTGGAACCAGCTTCCAGAACAGGCTTGGACTCAAAATTCTTTCCCCATCCACCGACTTCTTGTCCATGAAACCTCCCTTTTGCATGTGGATCACCTCTACTGTGAATTCCACGTACAGATCTCCTGTAATTTGGAAAATCAGACAAAACAAAACAAGAAAGAACAGATTATTAAATGCAAAATACTGCACAACCTGGTGGCAGCTGTTACACTGGCAGCTGCTGACTCATGACTTCCATCAACTGCAGAAACATCACTGCCGCGAGAAACAGGGACAAGAACTCCAGAAGGGTAATGGCGCTCCAAAACAACATCAGAATTAGCTTCATAAGCAGATCCATGATCATTGACATTGGCTATTTGTACTCTGTCATTTGGTTCCTCCCTCCGGAAGCCATCCTGTTTCCCACCAGCAGCACGAGTCTTAGCATTTAAACCTTCTATTTTTTGTATCAAAGAATTATCCCGAGGGGAAACCACATTATCCAAAGCAGGATCCATCTGAGCTTCAGATGTTTTGCTCAAACGATCAGGTAACTTTACACTAGAAGGCTCAATAGAGGACAAATTATTATCAGACGAATAAGACGAACGTTCTGGAGCTGCAGTTTTTCCATGATAAATATCTTCATCCTTCTTGTAATCATCATCCCAAGCATTTCCCTGCTGTGGTGCTCTTGATAAGATCCCTTTCTCACGATTTAATGCACCCGCAGTCACTCTATGACCCCACTTCTCTTCCTCATTCTGATTCCAACCATCACTTGGATTCATCAAGACCTTGTGGTGTCCTCTTGGATCATGGGGGTGACCAGACTCAACATTTTCAGGCCCTCTACTTTCCTGTGATCTGGAATGGGCATTGTTTAAATCAGGAGCATTCTGGTTTGCATATCTAGTATAAACAGGGGGCCCAGCAGGCATTCCCATAAATGACATTTCTCGTTCATTGGGATTGCAGAACCCTAGTGGAGGTCTGTAATAACCATTATATGAAACAGGGCCAGGATAAAATCCAGGCTGCATAGGCATGCCGGGATGGAAGTGTGGAACATGAGGCATTTGTGGCATATCGGCATTTTTAGAGTAATGTGACTGATGTCCATGATGGTTAACACCAGGGGGAATAGGCTGAGAGCTGGCAAGACCAGGAGCTGGAACATGAGGGGGGTAATAAGGAAATGGATCTAAATGAAATCCGCCTGGAGGTACAGGGCCACCATAAGGAGGACACGGAGGCCCCCGATACAATCCACCTCCAGGAGGATTAACTGGAGGGGCACCACGCCAAGATTCATAATGAGGAGCCATGTTAGGATTTGGGAACATGTGATGCTCTCCATGCCATCTCTCCATGCTAGGTCGAGGCCCATCTTCAACAAATGGAGGGCCATCGCTCCTCCAAGAATTACCCCTGGCGTCCGGATTTTTATAAATGTCATCTGAGACAAGAACAAAAATGTTTAAAAACATTATTTCATTCAAATAATGGAGGGCGACAACAATCGCCATCAAAATTCAAAAGAAATGATATAGAATTGACTAACCACCATGGTTATTTCCCCGACTATCTTCCATGATTCTCACACCACTAGAAGAACCAGGACGACCGTGAGAAGCATGTTCTGCCAAATGATAACCACACTATAAATAAACTTAAATCATCATCAAGAAATAATAACAAATGTGAGTATAAAAATCTTAACCAGGTCTTGAGAAAGACCTGATTTCAGGAACAATCCTAAAAGGCTGACAACCGCTACAACTAGGCGAGAAAAGAGACGAATAAAATAATCACTATCCACAAGGTAGACAAAGAACAGGTCACAGTTAATCACCACCTCAACCACAACAATGCAACCTTAATTTTTTTGGATTCACAAAAAACTGCATAATGATTTTGCTGATCTAAAATTGCTATAAAGATGAACACTCTTGATAATGGCAAGAAATTGCAAATCATCAGGAACGACCTAGTACCAAATTAAGCAGTCACTACACTGAAAAAAATATTTGTGTAAAAAGAAGGGGAATTTACAAAACAAGGAGCAAACCCAAAAAGCCCTTCCTAGAAGCAATACAGATAAGTAGGTAACAGACAAAAATAACCCAGGAACAGTTAGGCCGCTACATTCAAAGACAAGGATTAAACGCAAAAGAGCACCTAAAGTATCCAAGTTCCTTTTAGATTCGTCTTTCTCTGAACCAAGTGTCGGAAAATCTCCAGAACTCAGGGAGAATCCATCAGCTCCAGAAGAAGCAACCCCCTGCAAATATACAATTAACCAAAGTAGTCAGGCTAGTACAGAAAACAATTGTTTCTTGAGCATCTAGAGAACCAGATGGAACCAAAACAATGTCACTGCGATGCTCCTGGACTAGTTATACAAAAACACGGCAACTCATGTTAAGCTATTTGTAAGATCAGCATACCTTGCGTTCTTGTGCTGCAGTTCCACCCCAGACCCCAGGTGCAGGTTCAGCAAATCGAGACAAGTGTGAGCTACCAGGTCTAGTTTCAGCACTACGAGGGCGCAATGACGTTGAGGAAGAATGGTTAGAGGCCAAAACCCCTGAGGCTGATGACGGCCTTGAGTTTGAGCCCCATGCACCGACTTTGGAGTCATGAGCTTTTTCACTGCCAGAAGTTGATGGCCGAGTGCCACCACTGGATGAAGGACGACCTACCAAGTGGCTGGGTGACGAGCTACTTCCATCAGTAGTTGGCGATAATGCTGAGGTGCCCCACGCATTTGAGCCAGAAGATGATGGTCGGCTCCCCCAACTAAGAGTTCCCCTGAATTTGTCCCAGATAAAACCGGTTTAAGAATGATTGCTTAAATTTGCAATTAAAATTAGAAGATAGCTGCAAGGCTACACTACCAACTCATAATTCAAGATATATGTGTATATGTAACAAATATACTTACTTGGGAACAATTTCAACATTGGGGTCCAAACCATGATTTTCCAACCTTGATCATTCAAAGGAAAAACATAAAAGAAACGTCAAAAGAGAAAGTACAAAGTTCAAAGATGAGGTAGGGAGGAGAACAACCTTTGACTGGGCAAATTTATGGGCTTCGGGACAGCAACTTTTCCCAAGACAGTCATACCACCTCGTCTCGCAGGTGCCCATCTGTGGAACAAAACATATAAGCAAAGCTATAGGCAAGTGTCTATTTCGTTCACAGCAACATTTTTCAGTGCAAATAAAGTGATAAATTGGCAACAGATAACAATATTAAACGTCCCAGTGTAGACTATATATACAGAACCCCAACAAATAAAACACAGAGTTCAAAAATACAAACATTTTCTCCATCCATATTTAGTTTATCTTCTTCCAAATCTCATATGTATCAATTTAATTTAACCATTTTCTTTTTCAAGACCCACCCTTTAATATATCTTCACCTTTTAAGGTTTGAACTTTGAACCCAACATCAACCTTATCACATCAACTTTATACTAAAATATTCATACACTCAGTCACATGAAAACGGTGAGCAGGATATGAGTGGATAGCTAAAAAAGGGACAAATGAAGTATAAGGTTGAAGTGAGTATATATAAAGAATTAAAAAAGATGGATGGAGATGGAGTACATGTAAAGTATACATTAAAACAGTACATCTCGATAAAAACATTTCTAATCCAAGATACCACAGAGCAAGAAACAAATTTAGAAGAGGTAATGTATATGGTTGAGATTAAACATTTAATCAAGGACTGTGGGACAGAAAATCCAATAAAAGTAAAATAATTTTAAATCCTAGTGCAAAATGCTAAACAGCAAGTGAAAGTAAGGGAGAAGACCAGAGGAAGCATTTAATTTGAAATGAACTGCTATCTCTGCAATACCTTCGGTCTCCAGTTATCGCACTAGATGTCATAGCTAAATGCCAGATCCAAGGTCATCCAACCTGTTACAAAATGTGAATAAAATTGGGTTGATATGAATGTGGAACCAAAACAAAGAATATGCATACTGCTTTTCATAATAATGAAAAAACAAAAGGTACGGCTTACGACCATCCAATGCTCAATTAACGACTTGAAGTCCCAAGAGTGATTAAATTATATTGTTATATATCAAAGAATACAGTATTATATTGGGAGATGGAGTCTTGCCAACTTGATATTGATAAGAGGAGATCAAGTGAATGAGTCACACACTCAACAAAGCAACAAGTGTCCAGCCATTAAGTTGCGATGGATATAACATGAGAGCAATAACAAAGTTATTTACCAATATATACTAAGACACCCTTCATTAAATAGACATAGTCATGTGTAAGATAGAATATTTAATCATTTACAAATAACTAAATTGAAACCAAAGAAATTTTAGGAGTTCATATCACGGTTTGGCATTAAAATTTTCCAGTTAAAACATTATAAATTTAGGATTAGATTAGAAACTTAAAAGCTGAGTAATACTAATAGAATTTGAAAATACAAATTTGATACAAATGCATGTAACATCAAAACACGACGGAGTACCAATTTTACAAAATAAAAGTTTAAAAAAAAGGGGAGGGAGAAAAGCCTGAATAAAGATGATAATTCCAAACTAGCTAAAGAAGAATCCACATGACGAGAGAGCAAACAAGAGAAAAGGGACCATGTTAAAACCAAAAGGCACAACAAGATCCACCTTATGACTAGTTTTTTGATTAAAGGCTAAATGTGAGAAAAGGAACCACGTTATAATAAGATAGGAAGGTGAAAATACTCTGAAAAGCAATTCTTAATAAACCAACATCCTACGCCTTATTAACAAAGAAAACTGCCAACCTAAGCCAAAAGGCCCCTAGCTCATGTTGCACAGGAAAAAAAAAAAGAAAAGCAAAACCAAAACCAAAAAGGGAATTCTAAAAAAGGAGGTAAAAAAGATAAATGAGATAAACACTTGAAGATAAGAGCAATGACAAAAAGGAATCTGTTATAGAGCAAACAAGCGAATTCGCCCAAAGGACTAGCCTAGTGGGTAAGAGGTCCATTTACACTATAAACCTCACATTAGTTGCCCAAACAACCAATGTGGGAGTGGGACAGTCTTATAACTAGTAATAGCCCCATATCCATTCCATTACATTCGAACCCTCGTAAGGCCCAATGTCATTGTTGGTCACAACTGGCTTAACCCAAGACACCACACCGAGATGGATTCTCGTTGGTCACGGCTACATTGGTCACGATTGGCTTAACCCAAGCCACCACTCCGTAGGCCACTACTCTAAGTCGGCTCTAATATCACAGTTATTGCACAAACGAGAGAGCTTAACCAAAAGACTAGCCTAGTAGGTGAGAGAGCATATTTACTATATAAACCCTACATTAGTTACCTATACAACGATATAGGATAAAGTCTCATAACCTTATAATGACCCCAAATCCATTCCATTACAAACTCACTGACAATTATCTATCATTAATGTAAAAAAAATTAGTAAACAACTACCTATTCCAAGTTTCCAACACTAAACATGAACAAAACTACTTAATACTAATTCTTTTTATGAAACTACCAAAAGAACTCACAAACATCACGCTAGCACTACCAAATAACGGATTACAGACATTCGTGCTTTTCCTCCAATTCACTCCAAACTTCCTCAAAATAAATCAATCCTATAAACTCTCAATCAACAATTCTTAACTAAAATGCCATCCTTCAAAAGTAATTGAAGAAATCGAGTTCATAGCACTTAATTTAGAAAAAATTCAAGATTAACCTATGTGGCTGTCATTCTCTAAATTAGATCACTTATAAAAGAAATAAAATTTTGCGAACAACAGCCTTTATGTTTACGTGGTGTAACAACTACAGCCTCAATGGTTCGTTTTTGAAAACTACAATCTTCATGTTTTAGAAAGTGAAAACGATACAGCAAAGTCACCGCCTTACCGGAATCCAGTGACTTACAAAATACCTTTTGACCTTTACCTTTGACTTTGACCCAACTCACTTATAGTTAACTAACTCACATTCCTAACTATACCCCTTTACAACCTTCCTACCTCCCTCTCTACCACCACCCTTCACCATAACTCTCTCTCCCCCCATCATTTTCTCTCTCCTCTTTCTTCTTCCTCAACATTTCCTTCCATGGCAAGGACCAATTGAATTCAGATATCAGAAATACAATTTACAACCCAGATCATATTTGCAAAAACCCAAATATCAATCATCATTTTCTCTCTCTTGCTCCTTCAATTAATCATTTCAAACTAAATCCAAGCAACCCATTGAATTCAAATTTCATTAAAATTGAATCCTTAACTTAAACCCAAATCATTTCAATTCCCTAAATTACATCATTAATCAGCAAAAACCCCTCATATGAATATAACTAATTATCAAAATCTTACATCAGTTTAGGCAATACAAAAGAAAGGTATTTTATTTAATAATGGCAATACAAAATATGGTGGTGGATGGTCACATGGTGGTGGCTTGGCAAGCACGGCCACAATAGTTAGCGGTGAACTTAATCCCATTTTTAATTGCTTGCTTCTCTAATCCAATCTCATAGCTAGACCATAATAGTTTGCTTCTCTAATCTAAACTACACTTCCACGTGTTTGATTCACTTTGTCCAGTACACAATAGCACATCAGTTTATCTTGTAGATATAACTCGAGAATTTCAGAAACTTGCATCAATTGATTCAAACTCTGTAGCCTTAAACTCAAGGTAAAGCAGCTATTAACATCGTCTTCCAAAGTATAGAATATAGTCTGGCAATCAGGATTGACACAAATTGTTCAGCCGATTAATCGACCACTCTCTGATCAAGTTATTTGTACAAACCGCACACAGGAAGTTTTGAAATTCTAATTAGTGATCCAAGGCAAGACATGTAATGAGCAATTCCAAAATCCAAACTAAAAATTGACAATCATCCTCCCTACTCCTCTTATTCAAAATTTAAGATATTCATCAAAATAAACAATCCAGGTCACAAATTTATCCCTCATGTGTTGCTTAACTCCTCATACAGCCGATTCTCCACACACCAAAAACCCTTGAACATTTTATTATAACATACTACAACGGTACACAATTCCTAATATCTTAATATTCCTCTCAGCATGCAATTCCACCCTGATATCAAATTTTTTTAAAGAACATAGTATCCTTGCGCAGTTGCATCACAAATCTTAGGCAAAGGTATGAATGTTAAAAAGAGTACTCCCTTCAACCTCCACCACGGAAAGCTTGCACATTACATGTACCTCAATATATCCTCAAAGTTGCTCAATCCACTCCAACTTGCCTTAACAAGCTAAACTCGCTCAATTAAATAATCATGAATCCATGACCACAAAACTATAACAAATGAACCCTTTTCTCCAAATTATCCTTAACAACTAAAACTGTCTATGTGAAAGGAATAAGCTCAAATGGGTTTGAAGATGAATCACCCAAAAAATAATTAACTTCCGCCAAAGTTAATAACAAAAGAGAAGAATGTGATAAACCTAAAGTAACACATAAAATTTAACTATCAAGCTCAGAAGCTTACATCAAACATTTCACATCAAAAAATACAAATATCTTATAAAGAACACCATACTACAAACTATAAAACTTTTCATCGTTGAATCCAACAATGAAATTCTAATAATTCAACATCCGTTTCAAAAAAAAAAAAAAAAGCAACGAACTCAACGTATACAATTGAAAATAAACCACCTTCTTGTCACGATTTTCCGTATGTCACTTCTTCAACTTCGCAAAGCCAAACTATCGATCTCAATTTCGATATATTGATCTTCGAGAAAAACCAAAACCCTAAATCAACAATCGAAATTCGAAAAAGTAAAGAATGAAAAAATGATCGACGTGAATTCGTATAAGGTTCGTCACGAATCACCGTTGCCGCGAAATCAGATAAATTGAATTTTCCGGCACAATATCCCGGCGACCGGAATTTCCTGAATTGTTATATTGTTCTATTGATCGAAAATTTGGTAATTTTTTATGATAGTTGAAATTAGGGTTTAAAGGAAAGGGAAGAGAGAAATGTGAAGAATGAGACGGGGAAATGAATTTGCAGGCGGAAGGCCAAGAAATAAATCAAAGAAAAGAGGAAAAAAAAACAAAAAGCTTCACCCTTACGATTTTTCCTCTTTCTTTTATCTGTTTTAAACACTTTTTTATTTTTACTTCATTTACATCACTTTTTATTTTTATTTGTTCACTAATTTTACATTTTAATTAATTTTTACTTCATTCATTTTCATTTTACATACTTTTTATTTTTATTTTTACAAATATATACTACTCCTGTTTTTATTTTAACCAACCATTTCTATCTATCACTTATTTTCTCATTTTTCAACGCAATTTTATCTTCATTAAATTTTATCTATTTTACACAAAATGCAAACTAAAATAGATAAAAAGAAAATTACGTTTATCATCCTATGGACTATGTGTTTAATAGTTGAAGTTTGTCTTGTTTGACACTCATTTTGATGTACACTAAAATAGCATAAAATTAATTTGTGTATATTTGAAAGTGTTGATTAATGAGTGTAAAGTGAAAGATAAAGATGACAATAAACTCTAAACTGTTCCGAATTTATAAATCTCAAAATCTTATACTAGATAGTTCTAATTTAAATTCAAATCTAGTTATTTGCACCTGAATCTAAAAAAACAAATCCAATTAACATTTTATTAATTTAATAATTTTAACATCCAAAATGACGTGTTATAATTAGAATGGAGTTTTTTAAATATGAAATTAACATTTTAATTATTTTAATTAGATTATTTAATGTTTTAAGTTTGAGATGGTCATAAAGGAGAATTGGCGAACATAAAATTACATAAACTCTCATATAACACGGCCTAAATCGTGCGCATGTCCTAAGCCTTGAAAATTTTTTATTTTTAAATTCTGACATACTACTTTCAAGACTTAAAAATGCCAATTATAAGGCTTAAAAGATTAATTTTAAGACTTATAAGACCAATTTTAAGACTTAAATGAGACGGTCTCACCCAAAATTTTGTGATAAGTTAAGAGTTCTTGGTGAGAGAACCTCAAACAAAAAATTCATATTCTCATAATATGTATAAGATGAATTATTTAACTAATATATAAAACGAATTTCTCAGTGAGGTTGTTTTATACACCAATTTGTCTAACAACCAGTCTCTTAAGAGACGATATTTTTGAGAGACGTCTCTTAGGAGTGATCCATTAAAGTTTAATGTTTACTCTTACTCTATATTTTTCTTTATAGGTTTATTCAATCAAAGATGATCTTTAAAAGAAATCTTCTCTCACGAGAATTTGTATTTGTCTAAAATTAAAACCGATTTAGATTCTAAATTAGCTCAATTTCCAGAAATTTTGAAACAAATAAGCAATTTAATATAAAAAAAATGAAAATATACATTCTTTGAAAATATTTCCCAAAATAAGCACTTCTTACTCGATGCTAAGGTTTGGAGTATATTCGCTCTTAGTAACAGCGAACCATTATTAAATTGAGTCAACAAATTAAAGTCAGCCCAATAATGGGACGCTCTTAGTTTAGTAATGAGCCGCTGTTACTGAGAGCGGGCCATTTGAAGAGGAAAATGGCAACTGAATTGAGGAAGAAGAATGGATTTTTGATCGACTATTGCCCACTATTAATAACAGCGGCCCATTACTAAATAGAGTTAAAAAAGTCATCTCCGTAATCAGCTGTTACTTATTACTAAGAGCGGCTGATTACTAAACTGACTTTTTTTGACTCAGTTTAGTAATAGACTGCTGTTATTAAGTGCGAACATTACCCATGCACAAATTTAGATAAAAACTGTTTACTTAAAAAAATATTTTTAAAAATTGCCTGTTATTGGACTTTTTTTTTTTTTTTTTTCTTATTTGTTTCAAAATTTCCAATTTCCACCGCATCCATCTAACAAGTGGGCCCATTTCTCCACCAAACAAAAACCTGTCAACTGGGACTCTGCGAGTGTCGAGTACATAACAAGTTTATTGGGAAGTCACTCTAGATCGTTACCATTCCAGAGATCCACTTTGATCTTTCACTATTCACGTTCACCTCACTCAAATAGAGGGTTGGGATGATCTGTTAACAGGTACTCCTATTACTACTAGACATGATTTATACTACTTGATTTCAATTGTTAGCATTTTTTTGCTGTTCAACTTCTGATCTATTGATCCGAATCTATGAACTTAAGGTACCATTTATCTGATTGACCATGTAAACACATGGGTCATGGATCAATTGTCAAATTGTTTGGTGGGTAATGACTAGAATTTCGTTTAGTAGTGATGTTTTTTGGTGGATAAAATTTTACCAGAGAATTTGGACAATTGAGATTGTTTATTTGCTTAAATTGAGTATGGAAGAACCACAAACCCCATCAAAAGCCAAAGTTTATATATTTGGGTCTTTTCAATCTGATAAAATTTTGAAAATTTGTAAGATTTTATTAGCAATTATGCTTATTTTGGCTGGTTTATTTTATGGGTTTGGATTATTTGGGAAGAGGAAGTCTTATTTTACGGTTGTTGTAGATTGTGGGAGTACAGGAACTAGAGTGAATGTTTATGAGTGGGGAATAAATGATGGTGGAAATGAGGGTTTGCCAATTTTATTGCATTCTTATCCTCATGAATCAACAAAGGAAAGTTTATGGAATAATGGTTGTCAGTATCATTGTATGCAAACTGAGCCTGGTTTGGATAGATTTGTGGGTAATTATTCAGGGGTGAGGACTTCCTTGGTGCCATTGTTGCGTTGGGCCGAGAGGGTTATACCCAATGGTCAACATGTTGACGCCATGGTTTTCGTTTTAGCTACGGCTGGATTGAGGAGGCTTGCGGAGGAAGATAGTTGGAGGGTTTTGATGGATGTAGAACAAGTCGTTGAACAGCACACATTTAAGTGGAAAAGAGAGTGGATTAGGGTTATGAGTGGTAGAGAAGAGGGTTATTATGGATGGGTTGCTTTGAATTATAAATTTGGGTATTTGAATAAACCATTTAAGGAGAAACATACATTAGGGCTCCTTGATCTTGGAGGTTCTTCTTTGCAGGTAGTTACGGAAGCTGATGAGATGAGTGAGGGTAATAACCTGTTAATATCGAAGATTGGTCTCGTTGAACATAATCTTATGGCTTATTCCTTGCCTGCTTTTGGTTTGAATAAGGCGTTCGATAGAACAGTTGCTATGCTTATTCAAGTTGAGTCAATAGGAAATGATGGTGGATTTGATGTTAGACATCCATGTCTTAGTTCTAAGTTTGTAGGAAATTTTACTTGTAGCAGTTGTTCGAATCCAGAAGCATTAATACGTTTGATGGGGGATCCGAATTGGGATAAATGCAAATTACTTGCACAAGCTACGTCAATGAATTTAAGTGTTTCAGATTGGTCCAAGCGTAGCTTCAATTCAAGTTGCCAAAGAAGATTTTCACATGAGGGTGAGTATTAAATTTAGTGCTACCATCTTTTTTGTTAATGACTCTATTTCCATATCATGTTGCTTGCTATCATTCGACTTTTTAATAATCATGTTTTGATGATTAAGTAAGCGGTTTTGGTTATGCAAGCAGGCTTTAGATTGATAAATCTCGAAAGGGACTTTTTTTACTGTTGCTTTCTCGGGTTGATTTGTTTTAGTTCATGTAGATAACCTCATGTACTTGGATAAGGCTTTGTCATTATTATTGTTGTGTAAGATATGGGAATGACTTAAAATCAAAGTTATTTTGTCCTGCAAAAAGATGTATGAATTTTTTTGGGCCTTACCTTGGAATATCAATAGAATGTCAACCCCTCAAACTTTTCACCTATATTTCTTGTTTTTATCTTATATTTCACTGAAGCATGAAACGCAAAACTATACCCCCGTACCACGTTTAAACTATTCCTACCAAAACGATGTGAAAACTCAATTCAAAACACTAAATTAATGTTTCCCGTTTCTCATTTGCACCAAGATGGACAACTTGTCTTTTTTCCTTTGTTTTTGTTATTATGGTTATATTATGTTCTACATTTGTGATACAAGACTTTTGATTTATGATTGGTGTTATGGTATTATATTTCCTACTTATAATCAATGTATTTAGACAACACAATGACCTTATATTAGCTTCTATGGATGAAATATCTCTTTCTATGTTTCCGAAACACTAGATTAACTTTCTCGTTTCATATTGAATTCATTTCACGTAACATTGTTCTAGTCATCATCTTTAGCGTAACTTCATAACATCAAGTTTTCTACAGCACATGTGGTTTTTGCAAACTAGTGATCATTAGAGTATAGTTTATATAGGTTCTGATCATCAACACTTCTTTTGCAGACATTAATATTCTTAATGTTGCAATCAACACCAAAATGGGTATGCGCTACCATGCTTTATCCGGCTTCTTTGCTGTTTACAACATGTTAAACTTGACTGAAAAAGCAAACTTGACGAAAATTTGGGAGACCGGCCAACATCTATGCTCAACGATATGGGATAATGAGGCCAATGTCTCAGGTAGTCAATACTGTTTTAAAGTGTTGTATTTGGCATCCCTGATAGAGGATGGACTATGCCTCGGAAATGCAGATATCGTTTTTGGTCCCGGAGATATTTCTTGGACATTAGGAGCTTCTTTGGTTGAAGGAGAACGTATATGGCAGACCGCAGGTCGTCCTAAAACGTTGATGACAGATTCACGATATATGGAGGTCGTTTCATCCCCCATCGTTCTGTTTATTATTCTTGCGGTCTTGGTATTTATCGTTTACTACAGTCAGATTAAGCTGCCTATGCCCCGAAAGAGAAGTGCTAGTATTGGAGCGCCTTTGCCTTCACACAAGCAATCTAGGCACCGGCCACATTAGTTTTGTAATTGATTCATGTACATTGATTTGATTCATTCTTTGTTGTAAGATATAAGTATTCACAATTGAATCCATTATAGCAAAATTTTTTGATTCTGATGGAAAATCTTCCTATATCTACTTTTTAAGGTAAGACTACGTATATTTGACACCTGTTTTTCCTAGGCGGAAACCCAATGTAATGTTAGGAAAATAGGTGATTTTAGTCACTAGGTTTTTAGCACTTAATTAAGTTTTGTTAGGAAAATAAGATCCAAATATCCAAACCTTAAACTCATCTGGGCAAAATTATCATGAAAGGGATTGTTTCAATGTCCTCGCTTTTAAGGGCAATTGTCGAGCTTTTAAGGGCAAAGGGCAATTGTTGAGGATCCTGATCTATAACAAATACCAAAACACTGCAAATCCCGACAATAATCCCTTCAGACGACAGGGGTTATGGGTGCCTTGTTCTCGACAGTATTAGCACTTCACGTAATTATGGATAAGTATATCAATGTAATCATTTACATAAATTAAACTTCAAAGATACATAATCTTACACTAAAATATGATTACATTGTGCTTATTCAACCGAACACTTACATGAATCCTAATACAAAACAGCAACCGTGAATCAAACATATAACATTTGTCTTCTTGATTATGAAGAAAGCATCATTCATCTTTGAGATTTTTCTACGGCTAGCTGCAGCTTTAATGTTCAAGTTGTATATCTATATCACCCACAAGGAAGAATCTATTGGACATTCACTTAATCGAATGGAATAGCTGGATCATATATCTTAAATCACTACATATCTGAACAATTCTGCATTTTGTAATGCATTAGGTGTTAGAAACCTAGTAAAGGAGTTACAAATCCGAAAGTCCTGTAAACTATGAGCTATTTAGGAACGGAGAATCACTCACCTGCGTATTCTTCTCATCTCTAAAGATGGATGGCACGGTTTCCTCGGTAAAATATTCTTTGCGGACTGTCTCTACTGTGCAAAATCTCACCTTCAATACAAAAATATGGCAAGTTTTAGAATCAGCTTCTTAAAGGGGGTTGACATAAAAGTCCATAGTTTAGGGAAAGGATCACATGCATAAGCACATCATTATTATTCGATCACGCCTGGTCTTGATGCAGCCATATTTGAAAAGATTGCACACTAATTTTATGTTCTATTGCCTTCTTTGGGGGAAAATGGAAATCTTGCATACCATTAGGTTACTTCCATTAAGAAGCATATGAAATTTTTTATTATTTATATGAGACCATGTTACACTAGAATGTTCGTTGTCCGAGGGATAAGGCCTGAGGGGTATTGCATAATTGAGCGGGGGCGGAGCATAAATTATCAAGAATATTTAAGTACCCGGTTTTTTTTAATCAATTTTTAAAAATTTGGGGCCTAAAAATAAGTAATTAGATTAAAGCAAGATTAATATAAACTGGCATTTGAGGCAAATAAATTTAAGGGGCCCTTGGGCACCTTGCACATGCCCAGATAACCCCTACATACTTGGCTGTAGTCAAGCTTTAAAGAGAGGGGTGAACAAGGCAATGATCTGGATATGAGCCTAGATAAAGTCTTGTGAAAATATGACTTAAATGGTACAAAGAGCTGCAAGACACAATAGAAAGATGCATATGGAAGGCAAAAACTAAAATACCAGAGATGCATGCTGTTTCAGTAGTGGCTTCACCAACTGCCAAAGAGGCTTGAAAACAAACGGCGCTTCCACGAAGAGCACCTGGGCTAACCTCTTCGGATAGTAATAGTAGAAGACGTCAAACTGCAATCCACGTTAAATGATATAAGTAATATAGATCAAAAAATCTCTATATAGATATGAAAAAACGGAAAGAAGCTTTAGGGCCATATTTCATTTTAGGTAAGCCTCGGTCTAAGTCCATTTTTAGGAAAGCCTCATTTTAGAGGAAAGTACCACCATTTCAACCATTCAACTACCCCAATGCCAGCCACTAAGTGGCTCCCAATATGGGGGTTCGAGGATTGGATGTACGCAACCTTACCCTTGTTAGTGATAACAAAGAGGTTGTTTCTGATTGACTCTTGGTAGCAAACATCATCTGCAACTACACGAGTGCACATGTTTTGAAGAGTCATTTTAATAAGTCCACTATGATCCAAACCAAACAACTATGAATCTTTGGGCTCACCAAAATAAGGGACGTAAACATAGGAAAGTAAATACTTGGAATTTGTAGTTACACAGGAAAAGGTCAACGAAATTACCAAAAAAGTCAAGAAATTCATATCTGCATTTGCAGTACCAAAGCCTCTGAGATCGATTATCCCCAGTATTTGTTCTTGGCCTTCAGGGAGCTTACTCAAAGCTTTCTCAATCTGGAAAATGCATAATTTTTCATCCTCTTCCTGCATCTGTAATTAGTCGATTACGCACGCATCATCAGAAGGGCCTCTGCGGAATAATGAAGGCAACAGAACAAGTTAAAGTCACTTTAAACTTTAACGGTCATGTGAGTCACACTATGCCATTATTGTAATTAAGCCATTCATAAATTCTTTCTTTATGTTGCTAAGTTTTCAAATATCCGAAATAGTAATCCTATGCCATATAATTGATAGGAGGAGTGTAAAACCAAATCAACAGAATGACTCGGGAAATACGTCCACATAGATGTTGAATAAAATTAAAGCTTAATAGACGTCCACTAGAAGTCCAAAACTGATCTATTGATTCACGTAGTCAGCCCCAATCTGTTGGGATAAGACTTTGGCATCGTTGTTATGAATTAAATAAAAGCTAAAAATTTGGCAGAGCACGAATTTTGTACTTACTCCTGGAAAATGTTTTGATGCCTCTACTATAAGCACCGGTCTACCGTTCACATCAAGGAAGTCATGAACAGAGCTTTTGCCTGTTCGAGCTGCATTTTTCATCGAGTCTTCAGAAAGATGATCCACTCCAAATTCTTGACGCCATTTCTTGCATTAATATGAAAGCAATATCAGCAATGAAATGAAATAAGAGCATGTTAAGAGTGAGCAGCAATGAAAGAAGCACTGAAAACCGATTGTGAGAGGCGGTATTCTTAGTTGAAAGATACATCATGCACAAGAGCACAATGCCCTTCAGGACTGTCTTAAACACGTTCGGTGAATTTTATGTGAAAATTTCACTAGAGTTCATTCAACACAATATAAAATTTATGACAGTAATTAAAAAAACTAACAGGTCCGAGCATCCGAGTATGAGTGATAGGCTGATAGCCAATAGGAAAAACCATCAAGAGTTCAAGACATGAATCATGATACACATGGTTACATAACAGAGAAACAAGCACGATTAGACGAGTAACAGTTCTTGGTACTGCTCAGTTCCAACACTTAATCATATTACTAGAATAGAAAGTAATACATACAGTAGCTTTACTTATAACAGAGAAACAAGCACGATTAGACGAGTAACAGTTCTTGGTACTGCTCAGTTCCAACACTTAATCATATTACTAGAATAGAAAGTAATACATACAATAGCTTTACTTAGCCTTTTCACAGCATCATCAACCAAAAAACTGCGGTCTTTCAGAAACCAATAGATCAAGCTTTCATCATCCCGTCCATTCTTGCCTACAGGGAGCTCATGATATTCATTTTTAAGCCTTTCCTTCACTTCCAAAACTAACTGCAAAAGTTTTCAAGCTTAAATCAATAACTGAAGTAGACAAGTAGTGCGGCGAGAATCAAGATAGAAAAAAGAATCCTGTTTCATATGATTAAATAAATGCATTGAGGTAGAAGATAGCGTATTCTCGAATGGAGAGTCTCATTGGAGGACCTTGATCATAGCTTCATAGCTTCTATGAGCGGGATATATCGGGTATGACGATGATAGATGAGGTACTAAACACAAATTCTTGTATGAGACGGTTTCACCATGAGACACGCCTTTTAACTTATGGACTTCTTGTTTTAAGTTCGTCTCAGCGTGGATGGTCTCATACAAGATGGGCTAGGTATTAGCCACTACCAACATAGGAGTATTAATATCAGCAAAGTGTAATCTTTTTGCAATATCAACCAGCTTAAACACCCATAAATGAACAAAATTACTGCATAAGATGAACTCCATTTCAACCAAATGCAAATGATAATCGAAGTCAAGCTTTAAATGAAGTTATAATCACAAACTAAAAATTTTAAGTACTATCCCAAAATATTTAATCATTTTGTATTATCAATCAATTTAAAATCCCAGAAAATGAACAAACAGCACAATCAGATGAACTACAACACAACCCAATTCAATTACTAACCATTTCAAGCATTTAACAAGCTTCACAACGCAGAAATTTAAAGCACTGTCCAATTTTTTTATTTTTTAGTTTTTTATTTTTTTTTTCATTTTACAATATCAATCAACTTAAAGCCCCAGAAAATGAACAAGCAGCCCAATCAGATGAGCTATAATCAACCCAGTTCAATTACAATCCAAGTTAATTACTACCCAAATCAAGCATTTAACAACCTTATAATCACATACTAACAATTTATATTAATTCCCAAGAAAGACCAAATCTTGACAAACAGTTCAAAAGATCAAATTTTTAGCAAAAAGGAAATTAAAAAAATTGGACCTTATAAGAATCATCAGCATCAAGAGCACCACTGCTGAAGTTTCTAACACAAAAAGCAATCTTTATGGGTTTGTTGTAACGAATTGGTAGAAATGCAGGTGGACAAAAACGACTTGGGTACAATTTCATTGCCATTTTTTCCCCTCTTCTTCAATTGTACAAGCTTTCGTTTAGATTTTCAGTATCAAAATTTGCAATTTTTTTAATGTAATGTTTGTTAATATATGGGGATTTTGCCATTTTTGGTGTTTCCAGTAAGGAAGTACATCCGGCAAAACGTGGAACACAAAAGTTTGAGGCACCTGTTATTGATAAACGTGGATTTATTGTTATTAATTGTTTTTTAACAGTAACTTTCAAGGTAGCGCTCGTGGCCTAATGGATAAGGCATTTGACTTCTAATCAAAGGATTGTGGGTTCGAGTCCCACCGAGCGTGAATTAATTTTTGTGGGATTGTTATTATAAATATAGGTGTTTTTATTGATATTTCAACTTATTATGTAAATAGATCTTTTCATTAGGCCTTTTAAAATAAATTTTAATATTAGGATTCTTCAGTACTCTTCTACTTTAAAAAAAATCATTCGCTATTAGTAGGATGGACTCTAATTAAGTAATCATTTATCTTGCACATAATTATAATAATATGAATATGACACATTTTTAGATACTATTATATTATTAGAGATCCTCAATGTCCATTTACATATTTTTGATTGTTTGGTCTAATATTAAGTTGACCACCTCATAATAAAGGTTTATAATCCTCACTCTTGCTAGGATAAATCCTAAATAATTATTTCTCTTGCACATAATTACTTTAATATGAATATGACACATCTTTAGGTACTATTATTAGAAATCCTCAACGTTTATTTACATATTTTTGATTATCTGGTTAAATATTAAGATGGCCATCGAATAATATAAAGGTTCAAGATTCTTCACTGCTGCCAGGATAAATTCTAAAAAATCATTTATCTTGCACATTATTACATTTATATTGATTTGACACATCTTTAGATACTATTATTAAAGATCCTCGACGTTTATTTATTTGTATCCTTGAAGAAATGAGAGGGTAATTGGTAAAAAGTGTTTTATAAATAAAAATAATTTCGAATTGGATACACAATTTAAAATTGTTAGAAAGGTAATAACTTGATTATAATTATTTTTGTTTGCCACTAATATCAACTGAGCGCTCGTGGCCTAATGGATAAGGCATTTGACTTCTAATCAAAGGATTGTGGGTTCGAGTCCCACCGAGCGTGCATTTTTATTTCTTATGATTATTTTACAAAAGCTATACATCTCCATTGCAATTGTGAATTTGTACTGATTAAATCTGTACTTTTTACCCATTCAAACACTCATTTTGAATAATATAAATTATATTAAATTATTTTCTTTGAACTTTTTTTATGTTAAAAGAAAATAATAGTCGTTTTCAAACAAATAGAAATATTTATGTTAATAAATTATAATAGCTAATAGCATAATTGTAAGCGCTACATAATTAACAAGAGTTATATTATACAACTAAGAAAGTACTATGTTACAAAGTTTTAATAAGATAAATACACATGTAAGAAAAAGACTCGTACATTTTTTTTACTAGAATATCCTCCGCGTCTCCTTGAAAAACAACATTATGTAAATCGATATGAGAGATTAATATATCAAATTTAAGAATACATATGAAATAATTTTCAGTATATGAAGTTAGAGAAGGGCTAAAAACAAACTAGCTCTAGGATGAAGACCAGCATCAATTAAAGTCATGTCCATTTGATCAACACCAAAAACGTTTCTGGGGAAGCTTGAGATTAATCTGTAATTCTGAATTCCTGGTAAACCAAGTGCATCTATGTAGTTATAGATTGCTTGTACCTTGTCTGTTGCTGAGAAACTGTGCTCCCTTCGCTCGCCATTCGGAAACCTTATTAATATCTGTGGAAAACCATCGACAAAACTCATCGACATTACAAATGATTAGCGTGCATCTGAGTGCAAGATACTCGTACGACATTAACATATAACGTCTTAATATATTAAGTACCGTATTAAATTTAATGTTATATAACATCGTCTTAATATATAATCTAGAATGACTAGATAAGGATAACTAGGTAGTACTGGGCAGAGTTCTTAAATCACTATGTACTAACTATCTATGTGACTATGTTACTCGAACTGGTATATCCAAGAACGACAGCGATACATGCCCCAGTTTGTGATTTGATTATTTTATAAAAACATCCCAAGATTTTGAGTCAACATGTAATGTCCCGGTGCCTTACTCATGTTTTAAGAGTCAAGGGTCCGACATGGGTACTTGAGGTAGTTTGAAGAGTCTGAGCACGGTTGAGTCAAATATTATTGGTTTATGAACATGCAGGTGTCTCTTGAGCGATAAATGGAAGAATTAGTCACCTAATTCATACCATGGTACTAAATTTTAAGCATTTTAGTCATTAATTTTTACACAATCAAATAATTTACTGGTAATGAATAGTCAATTGTACTGAAAAATAATAGGAGAAATTCAAATTACCTGAGTCATTGCATTATTATTAGCCTTGTTGACACTATCTTTGTGCAGGTTTTCACTATTTATTGCAGCTGATTCTTTGACTTGACTAGCCTTGTTCAGTATAAGATTTTGCCTTGGCCACTGAATAAATCCTCTGTCTGATGCTTGTTTATGTGTTTCTGGTTTCTGAGTTGTTTGTTGTAGAGGCAGATTCCTCAGTCTTTCCCTCTCCTAAAAACAGAAAAATAAAGGAATAATATTTAACAGATTATAATTTGATGGTTTGGGAATTGAAATGAATTTGTTCACCAAGGACGTGCTTATCACTCGAATGCAGAAGCTTGTATCCGACAAGGATACATTCAGGTTCAGACTTGGTTAATTGATGAAAAACTCGACATTTTTGGTCCGAAATGAAGTATTCCAAGTGTCCGGGTCTGTCAAGGATCCGGCACATGTACTTGAACCAAATAAAGAGTTCGAGTGACATACAGAAATTGAATTCTTAAATAGGTTAAATGAATAAAAACCTGGTCTAATTTGAGGGCAGCAAGATATGCAGCATCTTGCTCTTCTCTCAAGCGACGATCCGCCCTCCGTCTGTCTTCCTCTTTAGCTCTTGCACTGCCAAAGGCAACCCCCTGTTCTTCTAATGTCCTCTGTAATATTTCCACTAATTCTGCAGGGGAAACTGGCCCTTCAATCTAAGTTTATTGATACCATAAACAAAGAAATGTATCAGGATTCAGGATCCTTGTTCTTCAGTCCAAATGTTTTCTAAAACTCAAAGATCATTTAATAAGTAGGACTACACTGTTTTGCTTACTAAATTAGGCTAGTCTGAAACAATTACTCTTGGAATTTACCAATCTTCAAGCAGTTCACTATGCTATATGCAGATGAAGCTAGGATGCGACGAATATATTATACATATCAACAATTTTCTTACAAGTTTGAGTAAATTTTAATAATTATCAATCAAACATCAACAACAAAAAATTGTACAATAACAACAACAATAATGCCTGAGCCTTAATCCAAAAGATTAGTGTTGGATTAAATATTCACAACCGGAAAAAATAGAAATATTATTATAGTACTCAAAAATTAGAGGCGAAGTTGGACTTTAGGTGAGGAGAGCCTTAATTTTTTTGATAATGAGATGGTAAAATTTTCAAAAGTTTAGAACACTCGAGCAATTAATATTGACAGCAAGACTAGTGACTAATGTGACTCAAATGTAGAGTTAAAATAATTTGTTGGCCAAATACCGCATTTAATGATTTTTAAGGATGAGTTATGGCCAGCCTTCACCCACTAGTAGCTTTGCCCTGCTCAGAACATATTTCCTCACCATAATCTACAGCATTCTGTCTGATTCCATTTCGTTATTCACAAGGTGAAAATTGGGGAAATAAACCCATCTTGGGGGTTCAATTATTACACGCATTGCTGTGACAAAAAAAGGTGGGCATGTGCAGCAACCCTAATCCTGTTTTACTTTCCATTTTTGGAGGAAGGGGCACAAACAATAAGAATTTTTTGGTAAATATGGAAACCCTAACCTGTTGCAGCACAGCAATATTATCACCAGAAGCAGGAGCAATAACAGCACAAAAGGGAAAACTAGGAGGCCTTAAAATCCCACTCATCTGCAAACCTTCCCCTCTATCAGAAATGGCACCCCAACTAACAAAATTAGCATCCAGGAACTGAACTACAATTTCTGAGCACAAAGTCTGACGACAGAAATCTGCTGTAAAGGGATGGTCAGGAGAATGTAAATATAAGAACACAAATTTTTTCTCATCTTGGGCAATCTTCAAAGCCTGAATGAACCTACAAGCATAAAAGAACGCATGTATTGTGCCATAATGCTGCTCAAAATTGTTCAAAAAAGCCCATTCATCGTCTATCGACGCAGTCTCTTGCTCGTAAACTGGTGGGAATAGTGGAAAATGGGGTGGTGGTAGAAGCAGCTGATGCGTTGCCGGAGGATATAAATGGTTTCTTCTTTCCCCTCTTCCAATTAGATCAATACCATGGCCCATTGCCCTTGAAAACCCTCCCAAAATGCTTCTTGGTAGACTTATTATCCTTCTGACTATCCCACTGCTGCAACTGGGATAGTCTCCAGCTCTTGTTCTTGAATTTTCCCTCGCATTTGAGGATGACATTCTCCTTTTTTAGAAGTGATAGAGAAGGGTTTGATCTTGGTGCTGGTTTTGAGGGGAAGTAAATTTTGTTCATCAGAACTAAAATCATGGGGGTAACAGGTCAAAAAGAGAAACCTGAAAAAAAAAAGCGATGAACTGTTTGTTCTTTCAATGTTATATGTCAAAATCAACTTTGGATCCCCTTTGTCAAGATTGCTTCCAGCTAATACAAACTTATGGTAAAAATTAAGATTACAAATTTTGCCCTCCAAGCAAGAATATTATCATTGAAGATTTTGGATTCACTTTAAGTAGCATCTTAGCTGTGGAGTAAACAAGATTTGTTGTGAACTTTCAAAAATAGGTTCAATTGACATGATTGAAGAGCATATTGCACAAAGTTAACAGTCTTTTCTCATTTCTCAGTCCTTTTCTTTGTTCCTGAAAATAATATACTTATATTAGAAAATCATATAACATAATTTCCTAATTAATATTAGGATAAGAATTTCTAGCAGAACTCAAGATATAGCATATACTTTCTAGTCTCTTGCCAAGAACAACAGTCATAACAAGGAATGACACCTAAATCAAGTATAGGACTATAGTTTCTTGAGGCTAAACTCACCTTACTTGTGTCTCAAGGTCAACTCATCGTAAAGTCAATCAACTCAAAGTCTCCAACATATCATTTGTGCAAGAGAAGGTGCGCGCAAAGGCAAGCAAATAGTGAGTTCTAAGCCAAGGTTCCAAAATTAATCCTACATAGATTACTAGCGAATAGCCAAACACTACCAGTCTAACACAAAAAAAAAAAGTTACTCTTATGTTGAGAAGCTGTAATTTCTAGTACTAATTGTTTTGATAGCTAACCACTAATGTGCAAACTATCTGCATCTACGACAAGTCAACAGTGATTACGTCTACCGAACAAACTACTAAATTAGAGACCTTGCAAAGTTGCAACTTGCAACAAAAAGCCACTGTTTACTTCGAAATAATTAATACACCTAGCAGATATAGGATGAATGATTTAGATCAAACTAGAATACAAAAGAATGTTGCTTTGCAAACACTTTTGACCTTCAAAATCACAACCCCAAGAGAATCCTCTCTAATTTTCAACATAAAAAAAATGGGAAAAGGTCTGAGTGATGAATATTATGAATTGTCTAGTTTTGTCCTCTTCACTAGAGTTCCCTGAACAGCTAGTTCATGCTTTTTGAAGCCTGAAGGCTTGCTTTCCTTTTAGTGGAACTTTTTGTAAAGTTATGGCAATCAACCTCAGCTTTTTTTCTATAAGAGGTACAAATGAAATATCATTTTAAAAAACCCATTATAGGTTATATCACATGGATTCAAATCCAAAATCCAATGAACTATCTCCATCATAAAACTAGGACAATACAACAAAACTGATCGCACAATTATATTAGCTTGTGTTAGGGAATAAGCATTTCATTTTAAATTGTAGATTTCAATTATGAAATCATAAATGAAGAATTTAAGAATCAAAAGATTTGAAAAGTCATTTTCAAATCTTCAACTTTAACTACTTTCAAAATAACGGTGAAATTAGTTCAAATCCAAATTTTATTTTTTTTATTTGTCAAACACTAAATTTTGAGCCAATTCTAGGTATCCAAATGAAATCATCGTTTTCAAACAAGCATTAAGAATTTTTTTTGCCCACATGCTTAACCTGTTAAGCTTGTTTTCCTCAACTTAATTTCAGTTCAAATTTTCCCGTCACTTCCATTCTCTGTTAACACTAGCAACTGTAACATTGCATACATTTCACTCCAAACTCTGCTAAAGTGAAAGTCACTTAATGACATTGAGGTAATGGAATGGACTTTCATTATCCCTGTCAGTGTGGGTCAGTTCAATTTAGGTGGGGAAAGCATACATGCTCATAACAACAATACCCTTTTTTTTGGGTTAGGTAAATAAGGTTTTTTTTTTTTTTTTCCTTGAATTATTGAAATAACTTCAGTGCTGCCACCTGCCTTGAATTGTGAACAAAATCCAGTGTAGAATACAATGCGCCTGTAATCCACTTATGATTTTTAGGTGTTTTGTCACAATCTTAAAGCAGAAAAAAAAAAAACATCTTTATCATATGCTGTGCATTAAGCCACGTGGAAATAAAAAGGGGATAATTTGATTCCTGGTTCTACTACTAGCCCAAGAACGCACTATACAGGGTTGTGGCTCCTTGATCCTCATCTTATCCATCACAGAATGTGGCTTTAGGAGAGAGGCAGAGAAGCATTATAATACTCCTACAAAAGAGATATAGACTCTACTGCAACATAGTTTTCTATAATTAATAGAGTACGAGATGTGCATATATGAAATATGTGAACTTAAAATTTTTGTTACAGGATAAGGATAATTTACTACACACAAGAGGAAAAGAGAAAATTGATTTTTTTTAGGAATTGAAAATCAAATCCTATCACAAAGATAAAGGGAAAGATTTTAACCACTAAAGAAACACCAAACAATAATGTCTGAGTCTTAATCCAAAAAGATTGGAATCAACTACATAAACATATATACTATTTTCAAATGGCTGCTCTCATGGGTTCCTCTTCTCCATTTATTTCGAATTTCTACCATCTCAATTTGTAAATTTAGACCTTTCATAACTTTTTCCAGTCCCATCCTCCAAGTTATCTTTGATCTTCCTTGCCCCCATGCTAAGTCTTTTGAGCTCCAACTTTCAATTTTCCGAACCGATTGACTAATCCCTGTTTTTTCCATCTTAAATGATTCTCTTTCATCTTTTCATCAATATTTGACTCTTAAAACTTTTCTTATATCTTCGTTTCAAGTTCTATCCCTCAAGGTATGTCTGCTCATACATTGGAGCATTAACATTTCTACTACTTATATCTTTCTACTATGATTCTTTCTAAAAGACCAACATAATCCATGTAGTACCATTGATCTAATGGTTGTTCGATAATAAAACTTAACCTTTAACTTTAAGGGCACACCTCAATCACATAATAATCTAGTAGTCGCTTTCCATTTTCCCCTCACTTAATTGTATGCTTCACATCTTATTACATGTCCCCACTACTCTGAAATATGAACCCAACGTATTGAAACATCCGCTTAAAACAATTTCTTTCTCTTTTTTAATGTCTAACTAAATCTTCCACAAAATAATGAGAAAAGAAACCTTCCGATGACTCCATTCTCAGAGTCTTATGTATTGCTATCAATATCATCATTCCCTTTCAGAGAACATATACAAAGCTTCACATTGACGTCAGTTTAAGATTAGAATTGGAACAATGCACCTTCCAAGTGGAAAGAAAAAGGCAAAAGTGACCATATTCAAAGCTTGATTTTTCTTCAAGAAATTGACTTCAAATCATGTTTGGATTAAAATTGACACCAATCTTATGTCACTTTTTTCTTCCTCTTCAAAGCATTTTGGTTCAATTACACAAACTTACTCGTTTAAGTACATTGATACATGGACTATGAGAATCAACATTTTACAACCCCTACATCCCTTGTCACATAATAAATCTCGTAACTAAATTGCCAAATGACTAAAGAGACTAAAGAGTTGATAACTCATATTGCTTGCATGGAAAAATTGTCAAATGACTAGTTCTCGACTAAGTAGAACTAAACTAAGTTGAGTTGAATGGAACTGAATTATACCTAAAATAAACAAAGGAAACAGAGCACAGAGGTAACACATCCACGCCAACAACCGCGTGTCAAGGATCCAACACAATTACTCGTGAACAACCGAGTAGATATAATTGATGCTTCTAAGTGATAAACCTCAAGATTAACCAAATATTTCGTCTATTATAAACTTTTTAGGCATAAGTGTTATACTTATAATCTTATATTATACGCAAACTTTAAGAAAACCAGTCAGCTTTCCATTCTACATCACAAAATGATTATATAATTAGGTTCAATTCCATGGAGAGTATCTAATCCTTTATGCCAGCTTTATTATAAGGAGGGGTAGGCAACCAGGCATGCTTTCATAACTGTATCAAACTTTTACTCTCATGTGGGCCATCATTCTTTTTCTTTTTCTTACCCCATTTTATATATTCTTTTGCAAGTTTGTGGGGGCATGTGAGGTGGGTTTTCCTTTGTATGAAAAGAAGTGTCCTAACAAACAAGAAAAGACAAGTGTTTTAAAGTGGCAAGCAAACCCTGCCCAAAACCCTAAAAAAGTTAACCCAGAAGCCAAAGGATTTAGGTCCATAACTTACTGCCCCCAAAAACATCATGTTTGCGCATGTAATTAAAGGCATAAAAGGGATGAAACTCAATGAGTTAAGCCGTACACGACTATTCAAATCATAAGCACGTATTCAAATGAGGTATTCATTTTACATCCCTTTAAAATGCATACCCTACGCATATAGACAACCACCAACTGTATAGTGCGCTCTAGCATCAGACACGAGCTGAATGGAGAGATGTGTGCCTAGCTAGAAGCATCGCTTTCAATTCTCAAGAGAACCTTAAGTTCCTATGCTTAATGCTTATACTTCTTATGTAGACTAACATGGACAACTTATTAAGAAATAGCTCTACAACAATAATAATGTTAAACCTTAATCCCCATGTTATGAGGTTATTAAGAGATGGTTAATTTAATAAATTGACTGGTACCCAATAGCTAAATCAAAGAGAAATAACAATATTCTATTACCCCAATATTATTAAATAACTCACACTTTAAGATAAAGTTTGAAAAAATTTAAGAGAAACCTACACAAAAATTGTCAAAAGAATTTGTTTTAGAAACTAGTGCGTATAAAGAAACGTTTGTATGAAGCCAATAGGAGAATTTTAAGGTTTTTAAATAAAATTTTAATAGTCAATAAGTAGCTGAAGATTGTACAAAGGTTTCAGGTCTGCAGGACAGCATTAAATGACTAAAAATCTAAACCATTCATGTATTTTTCTAACAGATGCATACGCCATAATTTTGTGCCAATGGTTGTGGGCCTAATTAAATGACAATCTTTGAGAATTGAGCGTGTATGTACGACGGTTGGTGAAATAGCTATTGATGGAATGCATTAGTGCTTAACACATTGAGTGTCAATCAAAGGAGTAACTTAATCCGAACAATTGACTACAGATAAAATTAATGTGAAAAATCGTCCTAAAAGACTATAGGAGTTATTAGTTAAGTATAAACTTGCAAAAAGTTAGCAAAAAGAATAAAGTGAAAGTATAGTTTAATGTGAATATGCTCTTCTAGTTTCACAATTTATTTAACAATTAATATACAACAACTTAGCTTAGAACAACATAAATTTGGTTTTCCGAAAGAAATTAGTGCATCAATAGTTCACTAGTATTAAATTTTATGTGGCGGTTACTCTTTATTTCCTTTCCTTTCAAAAGAACTACGATAACATAAGAATTTTAGTAAACTGTAATCGACCAAAAAACTATAAATAATATCACAATTCTTTCAAACATATTCAAAATAGAAAGAATTTCATGAGTGTCCTTGAAATTCATTTATGTCTGTTTACTCTAAATAGAGATTGTTTGTTTCACGAAAGAAGTAAATTTCATGGAAAGTTCTAATTCCGAGAAAGTTACATCTTTTGTTAAATTCACGTGGGTTTAAATAAAAAATTGGATGACATGAAGAAGTTTTCAATACCATAAGAACTCCAAATAATTAAGGGAAGTGTATGGTAGGTAAATTCTAGTAGAGTGTAGGTAGTTACACTTCTTGAAAATTTTAAACTCCTATCATTTTTGGTATTGTGTTAACAAGTAAAACTCAACTTCCTAAGAAATTAAAATTCCTAAGTGCAAACTCAATTTAGCTCAATTTATGTGCACATGAATACCCCTCTGAATGCAAAACAATATCCCCATATACTCGAGAACTAAGAGCTTTTTAAGGCGTATGGGCTGGGAAAACTCATAGGAAATTAGGAGTAGACTCTCAAACGAAAATTAGAAGAGAAAAACATGCATATCTTGAAACACAAATAGGAGCCTTTGCTGTTGTGCACATAAATTCTGTAGGTAAAAGCACTCTGCACAAGGAGACATTTCAGCTTTTCATATTAGGTTAATCACATCACATTATCATAAAAACCCCTTAAATGATTAGGGGTATCTACTAAGTAGCCTGCCCTACATGTATTGGAAGGCGAAAAATTAAGAGCTTTTTAATTAGTCATTAGTTAATAATAAGGTCATCTCTAGCCATTATAATTATTTCAGATGATTTATGGAGTATTATGTTTTTACAACTCAAAAGTCCAGTCAGTCCAAAAAAAATTCAACAATAAAATTTCTGATGATTATTTAGATATCAGATCCGATGATATGACCCATTTATTTGAAATTTCAATCCATTCTTTCAAGTTTCAGCTCCCACCTAAATACCACTAGCTTTAATTGTGGTACCACCACTAAGATCATGATCTTAGAACATACTCTCTCTCCGTTCTTTTCTATTTTTCTCATTTATTTTTCTTGCACAGTTTTCAAAATAACTTTTAAACCTTAATATATTTAAATATGAATTATAAAAAATTATAAAAAATATATGATAAAAAAGTATACATTAAGACAAATTTAACGAGATCTCACATGTATATATTTTATCATCTATATATGTTTTAAAAATCTTAATCAAATTTCTCTCTTCAAAATAAAATATTTTAAACGGAAAAAACATTAGAAAACGAAGGGAGTAATAATGTTCGTAAATGAAAAAAGGAGGTTAGTGGAAAGAATATAAAGTCAGCATTATTCACCATTTTAAGCAAAAGAAATTCTTTTCAAATAAAGTAAGAAACATATATTCCAAGTTACTCCACTAATAAAAGGAAAGAAAAATTGACACAATTTAACTGGTCACCCAGATTTAGATATTTTTTCTACAGTTTCTGCCAGGATAATCCATTTACTTGGCCTAAAATATTCCATTATTCAATCCTATTAAGCGGCTTTCACTAAAATGGGATTTGAGGGTCATATGCACATAACCACACTCTTGTTAGTAAAAGAGGTTTGTCCTATTGCCTCTAGGTAGCTAATAAAAAGGTTGTTTTCAATTTACTTAAACCTAGTGGATGTAAAAATTATATAATCATAAATAACCTTCTTACTGGAATAGGATTTATAGAGCAAACATTTAGCAAGTCTATTAACTAATTCAGTTCTCATTATACACACATGCATACGCACTAAAAAAGAGCTACTTTTTCTGAGGTGGTGTCAACGCATTATGGGTAAAGTTAAACTTAAGTAACACAACCATCCAAATGGTCTGCTTTAAATAAATTTGGTGGACCTTAAGGGATTGTTAGACCAAAAACCAAGACACAGGAATCTATTAAAGACAGAAAGGTTAGCTGTCTGTTTCTGTGCCTTAGGAAATGGTGAGTTAGTGAGATTGAGCCCTGGCATCCTTTGAATTCCTTAATTTAGTTTCTGGAAGCAATAGAATAAAACCTTCTCCCTCAAAGACAAAATCCTAGAATATAAGACTCCAGTGTTCATCATAGCAGACAAGAGTAATACATACAAAAAACAAAATCTCGTCAAGCAAAAGAAAACAAGCAGACATTTAGACTTCAGAATTCAAACTTACATGGCTCCAAGAAGTAAATGTTGCTCCTCATTATTTGTCAAATTTGTTGTTTCCTTCCTCATTGTTGCTTCAACGTTTAGCTCCACCCTTTCGCTACAGCTCAACCAAACTCTTCAGCCACAACAAGAGCTGCAGAAATTAAGAAGGATCAGAGCTTATCTCAAGAAAATCAACAAGCCTGCTGTCAAGACTATTAAGGCATGCCCATTTTCCTACCTTGAACTCCGTAAAAACACTTCTTTTATCTTCTTCTTAGGTGTGGGAAACTAAGAATGGGAGAATCCAGGATACGAATCCTATCAAATGACCTGCCTAGTAGGCTCAGACCTGGATTTCCCTTGGATACATGCATAATAGTAGCGATTAGTAATCTTTAAAAAAAAAAGATTCTCATATGTTTATTTTTTGTTTTGAAACAGAGTCCCGATGGAGATTTCATAAACTGTGTTCAAATACATCTTCAACCAGCTTTTGATCATCCAGAGCTCAAAGGACAAAAGCCATTGGTGATGAACAATTTTTGAGCATTCAAAGTTGAAATGAATATACTAAAGCATATGTTTTCAAAAATCTAATGCTGTTTTCATTGATGACCTATACAGGACCCACCAGAAAGAACTAAAAATTCAGACCCTGTTGATGAAGTTACCCACAATCTTCAGCAATGGACAGAATCTGGAGAATCATGCCCAGAAGGAACTATTCCAATCAGAAGAACTACAGAAGAAGATATTTTAAGAGCAGATAAAATTCGAAGATTTGGAAGAAAACCTAGAAGATTCGTAAGGCGAGACTCAGATGGCAGTGGTCATGAGGTTAGAGAAGGTTAACACTTTCTATGTTTAAAACAGAACAAGAAAATGTAAAAGCAAGTAAAACAAAGCATTTCCCCTTCAAAAATAATTCATATGATCATAGTCATTAGAATGTTGAATCAATTGATATCTGTCTCAAGTAGCCTCCGGATATGTTATATACTATCAATATCACATTTGAAAGTGTGAATAGAAAAGGCAATGTATAATACATAATATACGGTTTTCTTTCATACAGCATGCAGTAGCTTTCGTTAACGGGCAGCAGTTTTATGGTGCCAAAGCCAGTATGAATGTTTGGACACCTCAAGTAACTGATCCAAATGAATTTAGCTTGTCACAAATTTGGGTCATCTCCGGTTCTTTTGGGAATGATCTTAATACCATTGAAGCAGGCTGGCAGGTTAGTACATCAGATATATTTTTATATACCACCAGCAATAACAATATAACAATGTCAACGCTTAACCCAACGTACAATGTGAGTTTTATGAAAACAAAATTCAAATATTCAATGTGAGAGATCATCGGTAACAAAGATTGTACTTTATTCACTAATATAATTGATTTTCTCTAATTTTGTCGACTCTAAAACCCTTCATCAACTCTTCATTTCAAATTATATCTTTTCGATTATGTCCGGTTATCTACCTTAACATAGCATTTCAACCATCCCATCTTAAAAAAATTATTAAAAAAAAAAAACAAATGGCAACTTGGTTTTAATGAAGCAATATAACCAAATAGTTAACCTACAATTTGTTTCTCAGGCAAACCCAGCATTGTATGGTGATCAATACCCGAGATTTTTCACGTATTGGACGGTATGTTTCTGGAATTGTTGTTTTTCATGTATAATATTCTCTTATGTCTTTGATTTTAAATATGTACTTCTGTATGATGGTAACTAAGACAAATATTTTTGTTGATGTAGACGGATGCGTACCAGGCCACTGGATGCTACAACCTATTATGTTCAGGCTTTGTTCAGACCAACTCCAAGATAGCCATTGGAGCAGCAATCTCCCCCAGATCAACCTTCAGTGGTAGACAATATGACCTCAGTATCACAGTTTGGAAGGCAAGTTTCATCATTAAAAACATTAAAATTTCATATTATTGCTAAATAATAAGTCTTCCTTTCATATTGAGCCATCCCTTAAAGACACGCCGCTTAGTTTCAGTTACATTTTTGACTTGTCATTTATATTTATATATTTAAACTTGCAGACAAAGCAACAAACATGAAGTTTATCTGGTTTGACAATAAACTTCATTTAATCCTCACTACTTAGTCAAAAGCTTCATTCTTTGTATATTAGTTCAGCTACTAGTCTTTTCTTGTCAAACTTTCATTAATGATATACTTTTATATAGTATGTTAACTATTGACTATAGTCATAGGGGGTCCTTTATTCTGTTGGAGGTGAAACATGGAAAAGTAGACCTTGCAGTTACTCTATATGGTGGTTGAAAGCTTTCTCTTTTAGCCTTATAACAGAGATAGATTCTCACCACTTAGTGGATGGGTTAATTGCTCCCTCCATCCTTTCTCGTAGAAGATTCTTCAGCTTACCCTCGAACCAAAAAACGACAAGAAACAAAAAATGACAAATACTAGGTCTAGGGGACATGAAAAAGTACAGTCATTTTCACAAGTCACAACTATGTATTTTTTGCAAGCAATGCACCATGACAAGAAATAAAAAGAAGCCAAACTAAATTGCTATTTTTCCTACAATATTTTGTTCATTACTTTTTTAGTTCCTTTTTGATAAATTTTAATAAACTTAAAATAAGAAAGTGGCATGTTTTATACAGGACCCAAAACACGGACACTGGTGGCTTGAACTTGGATCAGGGTTATTAGTAGGGTACTGGCCAGCATTTTTGTTCAGCCACTTACGAACACATGCAAACATGATTCAGTTTGGAGGAGAAATTGTTAACACCAGATCTTCAGGTTTCCATACGGCCACTCAAATGGGTAGCGGCCATTTTGCTGATGAAGGGTTCAGAAAAGCTGCATATTTCCGTAATTTACAGGCGGTTGATTGGGATAATAACTTGATTCCTTTATCAAATCTTCAACTTCTGGCTGATCATCCTAGTTGCTATAATATAAAACAAGGAAGAAATAATGTCTGGGGCAATTATTTTTATTATGGAGGACCGGGAAGGAATGTACATTGTCCTTAAAACTTAAAAGAATAGAGAAAAGGAGAATTGTGATTTTGATTTTGGTTTTCTCATGGCTTCATTAAGGTCAGGTTATGAGTATTGATATCTTAGTATTATTTCTCTAGCAGTGCATTATTCAGTGAGATCAGTGTATATCCAAGAAATACAAGTTGTTAATAGGCTATTCTTTTTTATTTTTTGTGTGTGTTCCAGAGTTTGTTCCTTTTAAAAATTTGAAATGATTATAAAAGATAATTAAAATATCACGCCAGTTCTTGGGAATTAGCAAAATCAAGGAAGGGATCAGTCCAAGAACTAAATGAATGACCTAGATCAATAAATCATGTGCATTTCTTATTTATGTGCAGTTGCATATAACGTTTGCTACTAAAGGTCAATTGAAAACAATTTCTTTGTTAGTTTTATCACTGGGTAAGGTATTGCGTATATCTGACCCTCTTAAAACTCATCCTAGGTGGGAACCACTTAATGGCATTGGAATAATGAAAAATGTGGACAGAGATACTTAACTAAGCCCAAGGCTAAAATGAACAAACAACAAAGAAACAGTAGTAAACATCAAAATCATACCTAAAAAAGAGGTCTCACGTCTGTAGCTTTGTCAACGTGACTGATCAAAGAAGAAGACGCCTTAAAGGATATAGGTGTAGCTTTCTTAACATAGGGTTTTTTTTCCGATTTGACAATGAAAGTTTATGTAGCAGAAACCTGCAAAAATTACAAGGCTAGATTAAGTTTTTTGTTTTATTTGATTTGATGAGCACATTATATGAGCATTGCTCGGCTAGCATAGTGCAAAAACAACGCCGTATCACTGTCGTACTGCAGTACTGGTAAAGATTTTACCATGACCAAAATATAGCCGCATTGACTGCAATATCCGGACTGTGATCTAAATTGTATTTTTGCAATATATCATTTGAATTTTTAAGGCTTTGGTTATGAGAACAGGTGCATGTACTAAAAACAGACAAAATTGGATTTACAAAAGCACACAAGATTGAGGAAATCTATGTAGTCTGCGGGAGAAAAAGGAAAACCAAATCCATTGGAAAGTTCCGTATGAAGAAACTCACATCATACAAGAAAATTCCACGTGCCTCTATGATTTTTAATAAGTTTAAATCCTAAATTACAGCATCACATCGTAAAATACAGCTTTCAAGGATCGGAAGAGCTTATAACAAGATAATTACTACTATGCCAAGGCCCATGAAAGAGACCATAGACAATCTTGCAAGGAGTTGACCATACCAAACAAGATGAATCTTTTGAGAATTGAAACAACAGTATTTTATGTATACGGTAAACCCACTTGGTGAATGGTGATTATATGAAATAAACTATATATCATCAACTTTAAATTTTCTAAGCACAAAGTTATTAAAATGACAATAATACATAATAGATCTACTTTTTGTATATAAACACTTAAACATCACCGATAAAAAAGAACCTAAAAATATTTTCCTCAATCTAGGAGAACTGAGCTTATAATAGGTGAATGAGTGAGAAAATTAAATTGTACTAAACTTATTACTTGAACTGAATAAAACTCAAATAAGTTTTAATAAGTTGAACAGAAGAGATCCTAAAAGCAAATGACAATTCTCAAGTCACTAGATTCTTAAAATTGAGTTGTAAAATTATATAAAATTATATAAAGAAATCATTAATCCTAATTTGTGATCCCTTCAGCCCTTCACCTATAGTTTAGTTATCATTAATTGGTTCTACAGAAAATTAGTACCACTACAACATTGGCTTACTTACATTTTTAGTCAACTATATGTTTATCCAAGCAATTACGAGTAATTAAATAACATAATAAAAAACTTTGGCTTGTGTTGTGTGCCAATACCTTTATTAAAAAACTATAGTAAGAAATTCTTCAAGTATTAGGAGACAAAAAAGATATAGAAGAGGCCAAATTAAGAAAGAAATGCAAGAAATATATTAATTCAACTTCAATCTAGGTCCATGAAATAGGGAGAGCATAGAAAATAGTAGAAATGTAAAAAACTGACCTACAATCACCAGGGCACAAGGGTTAGCAATAGCCTGTGTCCATCTGCACGACCATTAGAATAAGTCCTGCTGATTATAACCAAAAGACTACTTAATTAGTAAGAGTAAATTGTACCAAGAAACCACGTTCAATGTACAAAGAAATGTACAAAAACCAAAGGATTTCAGATATCCGTTAGCACATAGTAATTAGAGATCAACAACATCATTAAATTGTTATTTAGTTTTATTGATATGTTATTTCAATTAGTTCACTAGACTCTTCTCTGCTTACTATCTCATTATCTAGACAGAGTTAAACGGATTAGTCTGTTTCAAAGCAGTAAAATTGTACCAAGTATAAATGTGACAATTAATAATTCAAGAGTTAATACACTATAGAGCTATTTAAACCTACAAAACAAGGCATACTCCACACCTCATCATATCATATCGGCCAAGTTGCAAAGATTTTCAAATTTGTAGAACCGATACTACACGCAATGTAGAAGTGTAAAAGACCAAGTTTAGGGCCGGTTAAAGGAATATCGCGTGATATTTGGCGGTATGACTGTCACATAACCCTGTTATGGTACCGCCTCGACCACTACTGCAATTGAGACTAAAACCACAATTTTGCTGCATTATGATTCAAATATGAAGTTCTAAAATAGTAAATATTCAAGAATCCTAATAATCTAGACTACAGATACTTTATGAAACTCCAAAGTCCAAACAGTACTGTTTTTGGTTTAGTGAAAGACGAATAGAATGTAAAAATCTTTACAACTCAATATATACGATGAGGCCTCGTTTTTGTACTATGCTTGACGCCCAGTAATCATTGCTTCTTCTTCATCATCATCAAATCCAGTGATCCTGTTCATGGAAAAGTTAAGATAAAGATCTGAAGAGGAGTAGAAGATGGCATACCATACCCTTTAAAAGGAGATTGTGGCCAATGAGACCCTCAACTCGAGAAAACCAGCAAATAAACACAAATAGCAAGACAAAACAAAGCATAACAAGTAATAAGACTAATACCATAGACCAAATAAATACAAAATTAATCATAAAGGCAACACTACATGAATACGGGCACGCAACAAAGTCGATGATCTAAGACAGCAATATAATGTCTTCAACTACTTTTATCCCATACAAAATTGCCAATCAACCTATATTCAAATTTACCAAGCGAATACAAAATTTCCTACGTTATCATTATGACAGTAAAACCAGCAAATTCAATTTCTTCCATGAACATTTAAATCAAATTAAATCTCAAAAGCGAAATAAATTTTCCAGAAATTAACAATATTAACTTCCATATTAATAACAACTCAAATAAAAACCAAAGAAAAAGAAACATTTAGCAGTTGAATATTCATGTAGATAGCTTCATCTTCTGCTTCAAATTTTATCAATATTACTACTGATTTCTATTTTACACAATAAATTTCAGAAATTAAAAAGTAAAATCGGGGTAGTAACTTGTGAAAATTAACGAACTTATTCGTCTCGAACTCAGTGTAATTCAGTTTCTTCGCATTGACTCGGAATCTCCGTCGAGACTCGGTTGCGCCGACGAATTCACCAGGGTTTTTGACAGTTTAGCGGCAAATGTTTTTTTATTTTTTTCTTTTTTGGAGTTTCTTTCCCTCTTTGCTTAAAAGACGTTTTTGCCCTTAGTTTCAACAATGATGTAAATTATTACTGATAATGATAATATGATATTGATATGATAATATGATATTGATATGATTATTTTCCTTAGGGTTTGTTTGATTGATGACATTAAATAATGGTATTAAAAGTTATTTTTTAATTAATTTTTTGTGAAATGTATGATGTTATTCATCGTAATAAAGAGTTGATTATAAAAATGTTTTTTATTCACAATAATTCATTACTACGTAATACCAACTCTCCAAATGAAAATGTATTACAATGAATTTTGTGAAAAAAATGAGACAAATTAAGTAGAACAAAGAGACTTTTCCACTATAACTATACTTATTTTTCATTATCATTCGACATTTAAGACTGACTACTAAACGAGAGGTTAGTTCTCTAATTAACTCAACTAATAGGCAATACGCAGTTTAATGTTATTATTATTATTATTATTATTATGGGTTTAGTGGTTTAGAGTTATATATCTCATTAGGCTTGAATATTAATGACTGCAGAAAATATGAATTCTTTTTTTTTTCTTATAGGAATTTTATAGCATACTCTGAATAAAATAAGTCAACCATTAAGAAAATGTTTAATGAAAATTAATTATTTTGTTTTGAAAGACAATGAAAATTAATTATTGGTTGGCTTTTATTTTTTGGAAAAATGAATGAAGAGTATAAACCCTTAAAATAATCAATGCAATTTTTGATTTTAATTTAAAATAAACAATTTCAAAGTAAAAGTCAAAAACTAAAAACAAACTAAAAAAATTCATTTATCAAACATATCCTAAGACTAAATTTAGAAATATAATACAGTGTAGAAAATAATATGATATTATCATTCTCAAAAGGTAGAGGAAATATGGATGTATATTATATCTTGAGGGACGCAGTTTCTGAAAACATACAGTGTGGATTCTGTCATCATCTCCTGCACACTAGAATCCATTGCACTGGAAGACGCAGTTTCTGATAATGCCTTCCTATTCATGAAAGCCGGTTGCTTAGCTAGTGGAAGAACGACGTTTTCACTGCTCAACATGTGAACTATGGTCGATATTGAGGGACTGATCACTTGGGTCCTCCTGTACGCACAGCAATCCAATATGAATGCACTTCAAAATCTCTGACGGAATGCACGATTCCTCGAGTTTTTCATCCACCAATTCCAAACCTCGATCTTCATTCCACAATTTCCAGGCCTACATAGTATAAAACCAGTATGTGATGATGTGTAACAACCATTGTATCGGTCACTGAAGTTTAATGATACCTACATGTCCTAGCAGGCTACAACCGTGCTCTAGCATAAAGATCCGGGAATTTCTTTTACCACTTGTAGTCTCCAATATGACTACACCAAAGCTGAAAACATCAGATTTGACTGAAAAGATCCCGTTACGCATACTCAGGAGACATATAACCGCTGAATCAAAGAAACGAGAGAGAATTAGCACATTAGTCGTAGATGGTACTTATTACTAGTGGCCAGTTTGGTTATTGGTATTAAAGGGTAAAAATGGTAATAAAAAGTTAGTGTAATTTTTTGGTAACAAAAGCTCTTGAAAAATTCACAGTCATGCTTGTTCTCCTTCAATTATCTCATTTTCTTCAAAAGTCCATTCTAACACATTACCATTTATAATATGATAAGATAGAAGGAAATGGAGGGAAAATGAATGGGATGGGAAATAGAGAGATTGCATTTCCCTCATTTGTATACCAATAGGGGAAGGAAGGGAAGATAGAAGGAAGGAAAATAGAAGATGAATTCCTTCACAATTTTAACAAAACAAATCCTTTCAATATTGGGAATATTTGAAAGGAAAACATACCAATCTTTCCCCTCTTCCCCTTCCCTTCCCTCCCCCTTCTTTTCCTTCTAAAAATGTTATCCAAACATAGTACTTGAGAGTTGTTATAGGTGGTAATGGAAATTTGATCAAAGTTTAATCACCATGAAAATGACATGTTACATTTCATGAAAATTTACGCAACAAATCATTCCTATTACTAACATTTAGTTCCAAAAACAAAACAGGCCGTAAAGGTCTGTCCTACTTACTGTGTTCCAACTATTCTGCATGTGCTTGCCTCTGTTTCCTTCCCTCCAACAATCTTTGCAATGCCAAAGTCTGCAATTTTACAAGATTCCGATGCTGGAGTTTAGCAATCAGTTTAACCTCGGTCCTAAATTCTTCAACACCTTGCACCGATACACTTGAAAGCCTCTTCACAGCATTTTCGGGCCCAACTGGAAGCGTTCCCTATATTCAGTGTTTCGTATAAATCATACATTCCATTACCCCAATGCCACTGAGTGGCTCCCACCTAGAGTGGAGTTTGGAAGGGTGGGATCTACACAACCTTATTGTTAATGATAAAAAAAAGTTGTTTTAGATTGACCCTTGGTACCAAATGTCATGCGCAACTTTAATCCACTATAATCCGAAACCAAAGAACCATAAATCTTTGGCCCCATCGAAATAATGGACATTTTCCGTATAAATTATTTATAAGTCATCAAATTTGGGAATATCGTAATATTTGCTAGATTATAAAAATATTACCCTGTATACAGAACCAAAACCCCCTGTTCCAAGCTTATTATCGTCAGCAAAGTTCTTTGTAGCAGCTAGTATGCTTTCCCATCTGAAAAAGGGCACATCTATGCCTTCAGTTTCATCTCCCTTGAGCTCAACAGAGTCTGTAACATCACTGACATTAGCATCACTAAGTGTAAACAGAATCCTACAATAGTTTGTTTACAGTTATGCAGTAACAGGTAGCTTACAGCAACAATATTCTAAAATCCCAGTGACATTATCATGCTTCCAACTAGGCATAATTTTGGGTCGGATGTATGCAACACCCTTGTAAAAACAATGAGCTTATTTTTAAATGACCCTTAAATGCAAACATCATATGCATCTTAACATATGTAAGAAATGCACATGCTCTAAAAAGTCATTTTACTATATTAGTATGATCTGTAACCTAAAAACTATAAATATTTAGCTCCATGCACATTCTACTTGGTTACCTTGGAGTTCAGCCAGTCTTCTTTTCCGGAGATGATATAGAAAGAATATCACACACAAAACTATGACTGATGATGCACCCGCCACACAAGCAATTACAACCTTGAGAGAAGAAGTCACTTTTGTGGATAAAAAAGTGAACATTGTCAACATAATGATAATGCTCAGAAAAGAAAACTATGGGCTTGAAATGTAAGAGGCGCCATTAAGAGCTTACCCTTGGTACATTTCAGATTCCATCCATCCCAATGAAATTTTGAGTGACACATGCACCTTTTCGTACTGTTTCTTGGCCCTTTACAAGTAGTATGGGGTCAACCCTGACAATCTGAAGATGTATTGCAAGCAAGTTCTGGTGGTGGTTTCCAGCCTATCTCAACATTATTAACAGATTGTTCAACATCTAAGAAAGAATATCTGATTACAACACTGCAGTTTTTAATACTGAACATTGAGGAATTCTCAAGTGATAAACCCACGGAGTCTAAATAACCAGTATCACACCAATTGCCATGTCCGACTTGGACGGAAAATCTCTTTGCTTCGGGATCAATTGAACTGACATTGAAGGTGCCTTTGGAGATTGAAAAACTAACCTGTCCTGTTTTTTTGTTGCAGCGAAAATTGAAGTATGATGGATCCCCGCAATCAGAAGAAGTGCTAAGAGGATAAGGAATGCTATTTGTTCCACAAGGATGGCAGCCTCTTGATGTCAAATCTGCATATGAGTTTCATGTCAGCAACCAAATCTCATGTGTTAAGACAAAAAATTCCATTACTTTGATGTCATAAAACAACTCCAGCCCACACAGGGTTTAGGGGTTAGATGCAAGCAACCTTCCTTTTGTAATAAAAATAAGGATATTTCCGATTGCTCCTTGATTGCAAACATCATCTATAATTTCACAACAAAAGAAGCGCAAATGGTTTAGTGATCTATTTTACTATACTCATAAAAAAGAAATATGGTTTCAAGCTAAACGTGTTGAAGCAAGTGCTAATTCTCCTAGTGTTGGAGATGACTTTGGTCATCTCATTGCCTACTCCATGGATTGCACATCAAAGAATGATGTTGGGTGTGCAATGGGTCATGAGGAGTTGAGGTTTGGATTACTACATGAAGTGATCAAGGGAGAGGATTTGGAGTGCCTTGGACAAGGCAAGAAGGTGCTCAAAGAAGGGCTTGGTTCATACCTTGAACGAGGCAAGGTAGATGAAGAAGGGTTCCTTGAATGAGGCACAAGTGGCAAAGCAAACAGTGAGTGGTCTGCAGCCGGCGCAAGTTCGAGCGGATAGGATGCTCGTCCAAGTGGCCTGCGTATAGGCTAAACACGTGTTTCGTTCCGTGGGATTTTTCTTGGGGAACAAGTAGTCACTAGTCCAAGTGTTATTACACTGATTTGGAGGCCTATATAAGGGATCAAATCAGTATTGGGAATGTAAGAGGGAGGCTAATACATAGAGAGTAATTAGGGTTAGTACCAAGAGAGTCGTTCTTTTTTATATTAGATTTGAGGGTGATTTCCATTAAAGATGGAGTCTTTATCTTGAGAGGTTGTTCTCAAGTGTGTTAGGATTTAGTTCTTTGATGTATTGTTAAATCATTAATGATATTAGACATTATTTGAGGAAAAGGCATTTAAAATACCTCGTAAATTTGTTGTATGTGTTGTTTTTGCCTTCGTTGGCTTGTGCTTTGTTTGTTTTTCATCTTGTTTTTCAACAAACACTCTTAAACGCTTTCATTTCATAATTTGTTGTGATTATAGGTGACTTATGTTCACCAAGTAAAGAAGATTTTTGAACATAAGATGGAAGTTACAGAAATGCGTATGCTGAGGTGGATGTGTGGGCACACATTGATGGATCGAATTAGGAACCAAGAGTTTAGGGGTAGCCCCTATTTCTGGAAAAATGCGCGAAAATAGATTGAGGTGGTTTGGACATGTGCAGAGAAAGACTTTCGCCGCCTCGGTGAGGAGGGTAAAAAGCATTATAGTAGAGGGTAAAAGGAGTCGAGGAAGACCTAGGAGAACTTAAAATGAGCAAATAAAAGTTGACTTACATGAGTTAAACCTCTCTGAGGGCCTCACTAGGAATAGGGTTAGTTGGAGGCACCATATCCATGTTTTAGACTACCGATGTCCTCTTAGGTTACCTTTGGGTGTTCTTGCCATCTTGCTTCTCTCGTTTCTTTTATTATTAGTTTTGTTTTCTTTTTGTTTTCTTCTGTAGTTGGTTCTACCTATTTATTTTATTTACATGCATTCCATTTATCTTTTCCGTGTAGCTACGTCTTATTATCTTTCTCGAGCCAGGGGACTCCTTTGGTCGCGCTCTCCTTTATGGGTATGAGTTGCCACCGTCCTTCCCTCCCCAGATCCTGTCCATAGTTTTTCTATGAGCGGGATACACTGGGTAGGATGATGATGATGATTATATTCACCAAGTAATCAAGAATATGATTAAGAAAATTAATTATGTGTATTAGTGAAGGTTAGAGAAGGACCCATCACATGTTTGTGATTTGGTTTGCATAGGAATCAATAGTACATGGTAATATTGATAGTGTATCTTTGACATGTGAAGGCTAGGAGAGCAAGTATTCAGCCCTAAGTGCAAGTGTAAGAAGTATGGGAGCATGAAAGAGGAAAGAAGCAACACAGAACCTGCTGCCCATACACTCAACCTGTGCTCGACCAGCCCCAGTCGAGCAAGCTGCAGGTGGCAGCCTCTGCGTCTCTTGTTTGTTTCTGTTTGGCTGCTGTATTGTGTACATTAGTTGATGCCCCTTTTCATACTACTTCCCTTATAAATACACCCCTATACACTTGGTAATTCTTGCACCAAAGTCTCATCCAAGGCTCCCCCTTCTTGCTTATGTAAACACTCCCTATTTTTGCTCCTCTCTTCCTTACACTAACCACCATTGTAATTCCTTAAAGTTTTGTATTCTCTCCTTTAAACACATTAATATAATCCTAAGCTAGATGGTGGATATAGCCCAAGATTGGTGAACCACCTTAAATCTTTATCTTGATTATTTACTTATTTTTTCCATTCATCATTATATTGCATTATTTGGTTCCTAAACTTTGACACCGTAAACATCCAACTTAAACTTCATACTTGATCCTTGAGTGAGGTTTTGCCTCTCCTTTCATAATTCAATATCATGGACACTCATATGGGGAATTCAACAATTTCAAGTTATGAACATTTGTCGTTGCTAGTCATGAATTATAAGGACCTCAGACTAAATTACATGTTAAAGTAACTCAAGTTGCAAGGATGATACCTATATCAGAATGTGTACTGCGAAGGAAGATAGTAAACCCAGCAGGATAATCCTCCTTAAAGTCGGAAAGTTCATTAAACCACCTCAAGCAAGCCTCATTGTAGCTACATAAGCAATCAGCAGCACCACAAGAGTAAGCTACACAATTGCAGTCCATCAGACATGCATCTGTACAATTTTTCACACCGGTTTCATTACGAAATCCAGAGCTCACTTTCACCATGGGCATCCTCAAAAATACATCTTCGGTGTAATTCCTCCGACAGGGTTCTGTCATCGGCAAACATCCCTCTGAAAAGTTTCCTGACTTCCATCTTCCTGGATTACTAGGAGCAAATCCAGGTAAGCACTTGCACAAGGTCCCATCATTTCTATTGCAACTGCCAAACTTTCCGCATATACTGTAGGAACTACACCTGTCATTTGGCTCCGACCAATTCAACGACCAGCCTCTTTCACTCTCCCGTTTCCAAAATTGAAGCTGTCCAGTAAAATTCATCACCAACCTCATAGTAGTATTTTCTGACTGATTCAAATTGCTAGTCAAAACAGACAGTATTTGTGGTTGTTCATCAAAAGGTGAAACCCAGCTCTCCCAATAATTTTGTAATTCCTTTCAATACAACCAATTTATTCCCTTGCCACTTAAAAACATAGCTTCCCGGTGTTGGATCATTACGATTTTTCCATGATGTAAAAATAGAATTTTCGTCAACCATGGTCATTCCAGGAAGAATTGTGTCAGTTGGGAAATTAAAGCTCTGCCACCATAACTGTTTTCCAGCTTCTCCTCGCCCCCTATTATATAAAACTAAGTTACCACGGTTTTGCAGACACAAACTTGCGTTTTGAACTTTAGCTACATCAGCTGACCAATAACTCATACCTTTTGTATGCAACACCTTGACCTCGCCATCTTTTATGACAAGGGTGCCATAAGATTCCAGCAGCGGCTTATTTCTATTAGCAACCCACACGATTATCTTGGAATCGTACTGATCAAAGTACCATATGGCTAAATACCAGCAATTTTTGCTGTTCCCTTCAGGAATGAAGAATCTGAGCTCAAATACTCTATTAGGAGACACAAGACTACTGTTGCTCGTTCCAAACTGTAGCTTTGAACCTTCTTCCAAGCAGTCATTAGCACTGCAATGTAGGACAGGCATGGATATAAGAGAAAATGTAAAAAGAGGAAAGTAGGATAAAATAAGCACCATTTGGAGCTACTGATAATCGCCATCATGAAAGAATGCGCGACTGTGTGAGCCTGATGCATCACAGCGCTTCACTAAGAATGAAAGCGGACATTAAACTGGATAGCTGTGACAACATATGGCTTCACTATAGTTTATGAAAAAGCCAGGCATACCACAAAAAAATCCCTCTTCTTTGGTTAACATAAAATCAAGCTCAAATCTGTGAGGCTACAAAGAACCATTGACAGACCATATCATAATCTGAGATATTACTAGACTCTTTTAGCATACATTTTGATATTGATTTTCTTGAAAAAAGCCAAGATGATAAAAGTCATAAATGTGACATTGTTGTATAATTAATGGTAGTCCATTCAATACAGAAAAGAGTTAAAACACAATGCAAAAATAAGACCCACATCTATGTAACCAGTCAAGAAGGTACATTTTCCTCTCACATCAACAACATTCTATCACACCAATATCATTAAGTAGCTTCCAACTAGGTTGAGTAAAACCTTGTTAGTGATAACAAGGTTCTTTTGCACATCACATGAATAAGATTTGCACATGATTTAATGAGCCATTTTAGTATAGTCTAAAACAATAAAAAATCAAAAAATTAAAAATCTTTGGCCCCACTGAGAATTGGCATTGCATTTTCCTCTCCCATGTGAAAGGTTTTTTCCGTGCAATTGATTGGGATAGAAGTTAGTTGCTTGCCACATTGGAAAAAAGAAACAACAAGTAGAAAAACAATAAGTGAAAGTAGGTCAGAAGATGAACTTTTGTTGTTACCAGCTGACTCAAGCGTTTTATTATACTAAAAATCATACAAAAGCTAGAATTGGATTAGAGAAACACTTGCAAAATGCAAATTTGCAAATACGTAGACATTTATTGTCAAATCTGACTACTACTAACAGAAACTCTTCTATGTGTAACTTTTTTAGTGGCGGATAAAAGGCATGGGCTACAGGGTAGGCTAAGAGGACAAGAGGGTTAAGGGAGGGGGCAACGAGAATAAAACCCAAGTTCCTCATTGGAAAAATGGTACATGCTCCAAATTGACAAGAATAGATTCTCTTCAATGTGTAAACTTAAACAAGCCATGAATTAGTAGAACTTAGGAAACAAAAATAGAATTCAGATATAAGAAAAGTCAACTTCTAAGAAATGTGCCTATCAGAATTTTTTTTCAAAGCAATAATGCCATCAAAGAAAAACCCAATTTTCCAATCAACAGAGCCAACTTTTTCACAAAGGGAGATGTTTGGATGAATTTTAGAATTGGCAGCTACTTAAGTTTGGCAATAGGGTGTTACAAGCAGCACCATATTATTCTCATACAATACTATGATTTCATAGCACTCACAGAGAAAAGTATAAGACTTGACTTTGCTTTTCATATGAACAATTGGAAGACAAGTTATATAGTGGTCCTAAATGGTGGTGGCTACATGTCACATTATTCACTAATTTCTAACAAGTTTCAAACAAAAAAAATTATGATCGGTTTTGGCTATTTTGGGCCATTTGAGCAATTGCGAATTCAAAAATAAATTAACTTGCCAATTATGTTGCACTAGGTGGGTGTTTTAATTAAAATTCATAATGATTATAGTACCAATGTAGGATACAAATTTCCTTGTCTACTTACTGTCTGTTATCACTAATGCAAGAGGTACATGGGGGAATCCAAAATACTAGTAAAATGCAGAAGTGCAGAACAAACACTCACCTCTTTAGTAAAATGAAAACAAGACCCTTTTAATGGTACCAAGCAGCCTTTACAAGTACCTGTACAACCCAACCCAGAGGCAATAGTAGTTAACATATCCAAAATCAAAACTTATTTCAGACATTTCATCAAACAGATGGTGCCCATTATCACCCAATTCAGTTAGTGTATTACCCATATACATATCTTCATCAGTTGATTATACAACACCCAAAACAAATGGAGCAAATAGATGATAGTTCCATTGTATGGGATTATGGGAAGTAGGAACTGATCTTGAGAGCTTCCTTCTCATCGGAACTACCCAAATTTCAGTCTTCAAGGATAAAAAGGGTATTCATTAAACATTGATCATGTGAAAAATCAAAATGTAATTTTATTTTTTTTGATTAGGTAAGGTTAGGAGAAGTTAGACTAATTAGAAATCAAGTGCTGAGAATCAATCTCAAACTTTAACTAGTAGGTCAATGCATGATACTCTAAAACGTAACATTTATCATAGTGCAATACTCTAAAATGTAACAATTTATATGGTAGTGTAAAAATACATTATTAGTGTAATATTCAAAAATGTTACATTTATATCTGTAATATTATATAATTAGGTCTAATTTTAGAAAGAATTTTTAAAGAAAAATTATAAACCAAAGATAATCATAGGAGCGTTATCGTTACATCTGTTTCTGATAAGGAATAAATATAAGGTTAAACAATTATAAAATATTAAATTATACAATTTAACAACTAAATAATTTTTACAACTGGAAGTGAAATTTTAACTAAGAAATGACTACTAATCAAAACTAATTTTTTAGTTGAACCTCACTCTACGATTCTCACGCGATCAATAACCTGCAAAAATAAGAATGCAAGAGAGACAAGAGAAAAACTCCCAAAATCAGGAAATTGAGTAATTTCAACTCCATCCCGTAAAACAGTTTAGTTTGAAAATGATTTAAGAAAATAAAATATAATCGAATTGAATATAATTTTAGAAAATAATATACAATTGAGTTAAAAAAAATCAATTTATGAAAACAATATAATATCACATAAACCAATTAATTTATTTGATATTCAATTATATATATTAAAACTACTCCTAAATTTTTGGGTTTTTTTTAATTTTTTAATTTTTATTTTTTTATCTTATTTCATTTTATTTATTTAGTTTATTTAAACTTAATTTTTTTCTTTCTTTTTTTAGTTTTAAACGTATAATTTTCTTAACAAATTTATTATTTTGTTTATTCTAAATTTTATTTCTGTTTTTATTTTATTTTATTTTATTTTATTTATTATAATTTCTCGAATATTACAATATCATAGCGCAAAAATACATTATTAGTTACCATTCAAAAATCGAAACTGATTGTGTTGACAATTCAAACATTGATAAATGATACTAACATCTTTTACAAGCAATATGCAAAAAATATATTTTTAAATATAATAAGAGAACACACACTATTTAAAGAAAATTTGAAAAATATAAGTCTTTTTAATAACTTTAGTAAAAAAAAACAAGCTTCGTTCAAACTTATTTCCCAAAATAAGCGTCCTTGGCTCCAAAGCTAGGCTTGGTGTATACTTGTTGTTACTTACAGCGAGTTAATGAAAATGGTCAAAAATTTAGTCAAGTGTACAGTCGCTGTTACTAACAGAGAACACCTGGTCAAACCAGGTCAAACATTTGTTCGCTGTTCGTAACAGCGAACAAAGGCTTGACCTGGTTTGACCAGGTTTGCTTCTGTTCGCTGTTACTAACAGCGAACAAATGTTTGACTTTTATTGACTTTCTTGTATGATTTAAACTAACCGTTGTAAAATTGAAAAATAGCCGTTATGAAGTTGAAAATAGCCATTGTTATTATGTTCTATAAATAACTCCATCATTTCCCTACTTCATTGTATCCAAACTCCACCATTCTTGTTCTAGTTAATCGATCTTGAAGGTGACATAAAGTATTATGTTAGTATTATTCTCAATTTATAAATGTTAATATTATTTTTGAGTGTTTACTTATGTTACTATATCATATGTGTTCCGTAGATGTCACAGGAGCATTCTATTGAAGTGCTTTGTGATTGTGGTTATGAAGTTGAGATTAATACAGATTGAAGCGACATCGATCCTGGCCGTGATTTTGTTGCTTGTCCTTTCTACTTGGTTGAAGGATTAGGTTGCACATACTTTAGATGGATTGCTTCGAAGAGTACCAAATGGCAGAGAGTCTTAATAATACGGCTTGAAAAAGAAAAACAAGAGTTTAAAGATGAGGTATTTAATCTCAAGAGACAAATAGATGATATGACACATAGGAAAGAAGAGACTGAAAGAATTATGAGAAAGTTTAAGAAGCAATCTTAGTTAGCGGTGGTGGTTTAACTTAACGAATGAACTATGTAATTTGATATGGATTCGTTGAACATGAATGAAATTGTATTAAATCTTCGGGAGCATTTTCCCTATTTGAATATGATTGTCTGTTTGATTTTGATTAAATTCATACTTAATTCTTGGCGAAATAATTCATCGCCAAAAACTCTGAGTAATTAACATCATTTCATTCATAATAAACATATGATAATACGATAAACATATACACATCTACATATTACTACAAAATATACACAACAGTCCACATGTTACAAATATTTAATTTATACGAAACGTTACTAATGTTTAATATATACAAACAATATACTAATGCTAATCCTCCTCCTGTACCCTCTCTAACTGTGACGGTTTATGACGCCTCCTACGATAGTAAGAGGCGGTCGCATGACGCTCGGGTAGGGGAGGTGATTGATACCGGGATGATCCAGCACCCTGTGAGGACCCAACACTATAGTCGGGGTACGTTAAGCCTACCTCCTCAAGATGAACGTCGGCATGTCCCTCGATGGGAAGCCGTGTAAGCATAGCTACGTCAAGTAAAGTGATAGTAACTTCACCTAGTCCACGAATGTGATCTGGATCGTGTATCACCTCAACACTGGTGTATTGAGGCCATGACCTCTTATCCATGAACGGCATGAATATGGATTCATATGTATTAACATAGCTCTGGGTAGTGTAGCAGGAGTCCATAAGACGTTCATACGGTAAGTGTCTTTTAATACAAACGACAAGAACATGAGAACAAGGTAAGTGATATATGGAGGGTTTGTTACAAGTACATTTCCTCTCTCTCAAATCCACACTTTGTATTTTACCACCCTTGGCGGATCCTGTATTACCACGTCCATTCTTAACTTGAAAAAGACCTCGTCTGCAGTCAAATGCGACAATCTCATGGAAGTTTGCCTTCTCAGTGTTACGGATGATAATTCTTGTGGCGTGTGAAGTGTACTTACTTCCCCCAATTAGCCATGCATTTGCATTCTCGCGTCTTTTAACAAAATAATCATTAACACGGTAGAAGGTGAACTCCACAAGTGTAGTTATAGGAAAGAAACGTACACCCTTCATCACGTTATTGAATACTTTGGCTAAGTTGGTATTAGTAACACCATACCTATAATCTCCATCATGACACATTGCCCATTTACACATATCACCAACTTGATCAATCTAAAAAAGAGCTTCTCGTTTGGCAAAACCAATAGCCTTCAATCCCTCGACGACCTTATGTGGTTGTCTTTGCTCTGCAGTCCTACCATACATCTTCTTCAGCTTCACATTACCCATTTGATGGTTGAAGTTACTTAACAAATTCCGCAAGCAAAACCTATGATGGGCATTTGGAGGTTGCCATTCTGGCTCCTCCATGGTTGCTAGAATGCCCGCATGTCTATCAGAAATAACACAAACCTAGACTATGCATCACATGCTTACGAATACACGCCATAAACCAAGACCACGCAGCTATGCATTCTTTCTCTACCAAAGCAAAGGCAAGCGGGAAGATTCCCTTATTCCCATCTTGAGCAATCGCAATCAATAATGTATGTCGATACTTACCATGCAAGTGTGTTCCGTCAATGGCAATAAGGGGTTTGCAATACTTGAAAGCCTCAATACTAGATTTAAAAGCCCAGAACACACGCTGAAAAGTTCTAATACTAGGACGGACTTACATACCAACATCATTATCTTCCTTAAAGAACCACTCAACTACAGTCCCGGGGTTAGAAACTTGCATTGCTTTCAAGAAGTGTGGAAGAAGAGGATAAGAGTCTTCCCATGTCCCGTAGATGGAGAGAAGGGCTTGCTGTTTAGCACACCATGCCCACTTATAGGTCACTTCGACACCAAATTGGTCTTTCACCATTTTTCGCACCACAGAGACCTTAATTGATGGGTCTTCAGCAACACAATTTCTAATAACATTGTTAATAACGGAAGATGTCAAATGAATGTGTCCAGCTGACACATTTTCAGTACTTAATACACAACCCCCATGCTTCTCTTTATATTTAACAATTTCCCATGTAGATGAATAAGAGCTCTTCCTAGCCGCTAGCCTCTAAGCACACCCCCTCTTCCACTTCAAGGTAAGCACGGTTTGATTTGAAGTCTCAGTTCGATACTCAACGTTCCTACGAATATGATACAATGTAACAGCGTCCAACAAGGCATCCTTGTTATCAAACATCATACCCTTTTGAAACTCTCCTTCATCGGTGTAGGTTGTATCACATGCCCAAGACCTCCAAAAGTTGTCCTCAACGTGTTCATCTAAAGGGGGAACTAGTGTATAAGGTGTAGGAGCAACGATTGTTGGAATGTTGCCTAAGGTCATGTCATTAACTAGAGCTTCCTCATCAACACCCACATCGTCCTCAGAAGGAGCTTCAACGAATTCATAACTCTCACTATTAACATCATCTCAAGGCTCATTTGTATCTTCTAAGTTAATCGTATCATCATTTGAGAGTTGAAGTTCAAGTTGATTTGGTTCATTAGAAGAAGAAGAGGAAGATGGCATAATGGGATTTTGCGTTTCTTGGGTAGAGAAAGGCATAGGAGAAGGAGCACAGGACTGCATTTGTTTCTAGAACATTGACATCTTGATTCCCTAGGGGTACCTCTTCTACATATAACTCTAAAGAAGGAATAGAGGTAGACTTTGAATACTCCCACATTGCATCTATAGCCTCCTCATCCTCAACCGAAAGAGCTAACAATTCTCCACTCATATTGTATTTCAAAATTACATTAACAATACTTCTTGTAGTGTCAATGCCAATCTTAGAGCATATAAGATGTTTAAATTCATTCAAATCTATGTTTGAGTTGCATGCAAACAGTTTACGTCTTCCCCCAACATACTTAACATTGCTACTACTTGATCGAATTGAACCATTCCAAAAACATACAACAGTCTCACGAAATGAAGCTATTTCTACAACAATACGTACAAAATCAACATCATCATCAAGGTCATAAGAAAGCAAGTACATTGTTCAACAACCCTCACAACTAGAGTTCACAGCATTCATAACAACATTTAAAAACAAGGAACATTGATTATTGACTGCATAAATATATATATATATATATATATATATATATATATATATATATATATATATATATATATATATATATATATATATATATATATATATATATATATAATTTACAAATTTAGGGTTTGCATTCAAACATTCTCTATATTAAATTCAAAAATTTTCTACATTAAATTCATGAATAAACAACTTTATTATGAAGATCATGGTAAATAACAACTATATTTGACATATTTATTGAGTTTAAGTGTAAATGACCACTATAAATGACATACTTTTTAAAAAATGAAGCCTCAACTCTCTTAAATAATGATAAAGGGAGATTGAAGATTTAATTCTCTTGAATGATGATAATTCAAAACACATATTGATTAAACAAATAAATTAAGTAATTACATTTAATTGTTTAAGTAAGTTTAAAATCATATTTGATCTACATTTGATAAGTGATATATATTTAAGTTCGAAGTCAATGGAATATGCTTAAAGAACTTAAGTTTATTTTAAAGTTGATTTTATAAGTCTTGAAATATGTTTCAAAGTCTTGAAGATAATTACGTTTACAATCAGGTTAGTTTCGTAATTATATTTGAAATATTTTAATAGGTCAATGTTCCTTGAAATTATATTTGAAATGTTTTAATAGGTCAAGGTTCATTAAAATTAACTTTGATATTATTTGAAATTAAGATTGAATATTTTATTACACGTTTTTGATTAACGTTTAAATATTTTATATTTAAACTTGAATTTAAATATGTGGTTAAAATTAATTTGATGATTAAATATAGTACAAGGTACACATGTTTTACTAATCATAGTACACGGCTATATTGGATAATTATGCAAGATCTAGAGTTTTCTATTAATAAGATAATATTTGAATTTATACTAAAAATAGAAAATGACGATTTAAATTAATGCTAAAAAATAGGAATTAATTTAAATGATTAATTAAATGTTGATAAATCTGGTTTGTGCTTATTATTCAATATCTTGTATAAGTACTAACGTGGCAGCATAGTATTGGACAATTACAAACACAATGACGAAATTATTTTAAGCTGTCAATACACGTTAGATTGAAGATAACCTCAAGATCTTGAAGTCAGGCGCAGAATGACCAGGTCAACAGAAAATAACGGATAGGAGCCTTCTTGTTTTGCAAGATGTGTTGAGGCGTAACACTATAAATACAAGGCTTCATTTCAGAACTAAGGATACATCTTGATACACCACTTCTTACAACTTTCTCTCTTGATTTAGAAATTCTCTAAGAGTTATAATTTGTAATTTGTAATTCTTAATTCTTAGTTCATCTAACTCTTACATTTGTAATAGGCTTAAGAGTTTCAAAAGAGTTAGATTAAGTTTAATACGCCAAATCAAGAATACTTTTCAAAGTGTTCAACTTGTGAATCTCTATTGTGAGATTTGGGATTTTGCTTTTATTAAAGGGACTTGTAATACGGTTCTTCAAGGGGAAGAACGTGGTGAGAGGAGATAGTGAGATCTTCTTGTTTGTATTAAAGTCGGATTAATAAAAGGCGTTGAAATCCTACGGGTTGAAAGAGAACCCATAGGCGGGGAGTAGGTTAGTTAGAACCGAACCTCGTTAACATATCGTGTGTTATACTTTAAAGTTTATTTTTCCACACATACGTTATTGTTTACGAATTGGCTCAAAACTGTTTCAGAAGACAGTTTTGACAGACTCCTAAAACTCTTGAGACAAACTGCCAGAAAATTTAAAAAGCCCAAACTCTCTATTCACCCCCCCCCTCTAGAGAGTATTCAACCTCCTATTAACTTTCAAAAATAAAAAGAACTAAAAAATTTATAATAAAAAGGTACCTTAATAAGCTGTAGATCACCAAGAAGTAGTAATTTGCAAGTTTATGAACCTGCATTTATGTGAAAGTTGACGAAGAAATATAAAAACTAAATTTTCAAAAAAAGAAAAAAAAAAAACAAAAAAATTAATACCTGAAGTGAATATAGGAAGATGACAGAACTAATTAGTAGTAGAAACTTGGAATTTAATGAGATTAATTGAAGGATTGAAGTTGATTTTAATGGTGGAAAGAAGAGGGAGATTTCGTGAGTTAGGGCGCTGAAACGAAGTTACGTGAAATGAGTAAGGAGGAAGAAGACTGCTGATATTTAGGGCAGCAAAAGGTCGTTGTTACAAATAGCGAATTTAAAGTTGACCAGTCAACACCATATGTCGCTGTTAGTAACAACAACTTTAACCTTGACTTAATTTTTGACAATTTCTTTATACTTGCTGTTAGTAACTACGAGTATACACCAAGCCTGGCTTTGGAGTCAAGGACACTTATTTTGGGAAATAAGTTTGAACGAAGCTTGTTTTTTGACTAAAGTTATAAAAAAGTCTTATTTTTTTTCAAATTTTCCTATTTAAACATGCTTTTCATACTACATAAGCAATGTGGAGGTAGAATCAACTTTATAGAATAGTATATTATTAACTCATCTTGTATGAGACCGTTTCATCATGAGATTGACATATATAATTTATGCATTTCTCTGATTGATCAATTTAAAATTGTAAGTACACTTTAATGTAGTTAATGTACATGAACCAGCCCAATAAAAGTAGTTTCACCATGAGACTATCTCATTAAAAAATTTATGTTATATTATAAGTAAATCACCACTAAGATGTATTGCAAAATAAATTAGGAAAAATTACCGTGATAATACAACATTTTGTTAATTTTCCTATAATAATACCAACTATTGATTAACCATGAATAATACCAACTTAGGGAGGTATTTTTCTAAAATAATATCAACTTTAGTTTATCAACTAATTTACCAAATTTTTTTTTGTCTTACAATTACCTATAGTTTGATTTTTAACATGTTAGAGATTTTCTAGAAAAATACCCTTTAAGTTGGTATTATTCATGATTGATCAAGTTGATATTATTATAAGAAAATTAACAAAATATTATATTATTCACGGTAGTTTTTCCAATAAATTATAAAGATAAAAAAATTTCTCATTTATAAACTACATAGTCCTCCTTGAGACCTTGACCTTACACTCGCATTACCATCCAACCCTATACTTTGTTCCATGGATTCAAAACAAACAATAGTGCAAACTAAAAGAAAAATTTACAATCTACTTTCTCCGATCTTTATACTTGCAACATTTGCATAATATTCACCATTCATCCACAAATATTATATTATATGTATTTCCGAATGTAAATGAAAAAACTTTCTCAAGTGGAGTCATGTTTGATACACCTTTATGTGTACTTTGACTCAATTAATCTTTATAATTTATACTAACGCGGTTATGCCTAACTAACGACATTAAGAATCAAAGAGGAGCATAAAAAACCGGAGGAAGTACAAAATAGGAATGAAGCGGAAATATTCTTATGTTGCTCTGATTTTTCCTCGGCTTGAAGTAGAAACTGCGAATACTGTTATTTACCGGCCTTCTGCAGACACGGTTCTAACAAGATCATACGAGCTCGTAGACAGTGAACTAGAAGATGGAGTAGTTTCTGATACTGGTTTCCATCTAACAAAAGCAGGCGGTTGTGGATTAGGGAGGCAGACATTTTCGCTGCACAACATCAGAAGCACGGTTGACATGGAGGGGCGATCATTAGGCTCTTCTTGTACACATAACAACCCAACATGTATGCACTTCATTACATCAGATAGATTGCACGAATCATTGAGTGTTTCATCGATTATTTCGTGTTGTCTTTCTTCATTCCACAATCGCCAGGCCTAAAAACCAGTTTTGTCAGTCGTCTAAAGGTAGATATGTACTTGTCACTGCGTATTTATATGGAATAACATGGCACTTACATGTCCCAACAGACTTAAACCATCCTCAAACTTGAAGTTTCTGGAGTTTCCTCTGCCACTTACAGTCTCTAAGACTATCACGCCAAAGCTAAAAACATCGGACTTCACTGAATAAAGCCCTTCGTATGCGTACTCAGGAGACATATAACCACTGCTTCCAGTAAATAAGTGACTATTAGGACATGATTTTACGGGTAAATGGATACAATATGCTATTACTCAAATGCCGAGAGGCTCCCCTTTAGGCGGAATTTGGGTTTTGGATACTCAACCTTACCCTTGTAATAACAAAGAGGTTGTTTCTGAATTCTGATTAACCATTTGATTGTAAACATCATTTGCAAGTTGCAACACCGCAAACATAAGCTCACCAAATAAATATAAATCTTTGGCTCCATCGAGAACAAAGATATTTATAGGTAAAGCAACACAAAAAAAGCGGGGTGAGAGGAGGGAAGTGGGTGAAGTTAACTTAAAGTATAGATTAATGGTACTCACTATGTCCCAGCTACTCTCTTCGTGTTTGCTTGTGTTTCTTGCCCTTCAATAATCCTTGCTACACCGAAGTCTCCTATTTTTGGATTGAGCTCCTCATCAAGTAAAATGTTACTTGGTTTGAGATCACGATGGATGATTTTAAGTCTCGAATCCTGGTGAAGATAAAGAAGGCCTCGAGCTATTCCCAAAATGATGTCAAAACGCTTCTTCCAATCCAAGGACATAGAGCATGCTTCATCTACTTGTAAGGCATCACACATAAATTACAAAGTGCTTAGTAAGAGTAAACATCTTTATCATGGCAAGTTAAAGATTATAAATTTGAAACTCACCAAACAAAAATGAGTCAAGGCTTCCATTAGGCATATATTCATAGACTAAAATTTTCTCATCTTCTTTAACACAATATCCAAAAAGCCTTACAAGGTTTCGATGTTGGAGTTTGGCAATCAATACAACCTCGGTCCTAAATTCCTCAATACCTTGCACTGATCCTTTTGCCAGTCTCTTTACAGCAACTTTCTTTCCATTTGGAAGCAATCCCTGCAGATCAGAGTCCCTAAACAGTCACTAAACTTGAAAAGAAAAAGATTTAGTTTACTACATTAAGCCATCAAGTCTATTACCTCATACACAGCACCAAATCCTCCTTTTCCAAGCATATGTGTGTCTGAAAAGTTGTTTGTAGCAGCTAGTATGCTTCCCCAGTCAAATAAAGGCACATCTACGCCCTCAGAATCTTTGCCTTTAAACCAAATAGAACCTAAAGAAATAATATTGAAATTTATCATAAAGAATTGGATTGAGTTTGGCATGGTATCAGGATTAGAGATGTTTAAAATAGACCCGATGACCCGAAATTTACCCCACCTTATAACCGAATCCAATCTGACCAGATTTCAAAATTGATTTATGTAAAAACAATATGGGCACAAAACCCGGTTTCAAACCGACCCGAAACACCTAACCCGATATCAACCTGATGACCCGAATAAACACCTTTAATCAGGATTTAGGAGACCCTGGTCACATGTTTGAATCCCATCCACGCCTCATATATTTGGTTTTTCACGTTGCTTTGTTTTGGTTTATGTAACTGACTCTATATTGTTAGAATAAGGCTTTGGCATTGTTGTAAGAACTGGAAAGTAAGACAGAAAAAATGATGGTTACCCTCTCCCTCCCTCTCTCCCTCTTTTTTTCTTCAATATAACTCATTGCTTTATCTTCCTTTCAACCACACAATGATGCTATATCTAAAATTATGCTGCGAGAAGATGAGTATGGTTGAAGCCACTTACCAGCTTTATAAGCACCTGTTTGCCTAAAACGACTGATAAAGAATATGCCGCTGAAGAGAATCATTCCCAATGCTATACAAGAAAACACTATCTTGATTGGAGAAGTCGCTTCTGTGATAACCATTATTATTAGTATTACAGTGGCATTCACATTTAGCTAATTATTTATAGCAGTAACCAAAACTAATACAATTAACTAGAGAACCATGGATCAAATTTAATGAAACGTTGTAAGAGGCTTACTTTTGGTACATTTCAAATTCCAGCCATCCCAGTGATAATCTGATCCACAAACGCACCTTCTTTTACCACCTCGTACTGTTTTGCAAGTAGTATGCTGCCAATCACGACACTCTGAGGAATCTTTGCAAGAAGGTTCTGATGGTGGTTTCCAGTCCATTTCGACTTCAATGAAAGAATGATGAACTTCTGAAAAAGACTTTTCCTTCACAACCATGCAATTTTTAACACTGTACAGAAAAGAATCCTTGGGTGATAAAAATGAGGCTGCAGATCTGTTGTCACACCTACTTCTATGCCTGACTTGAATCGAAAATCTTTTTGCCTCAGGATTAACTGAGGTGACTTTGAATATGGCCTCAGAGGTTGCGAAGTAAAGCTGCCCTGTTGTCATATTGCATTGAAAGTTAGAGTATGATAAATCCCCGCAATCAGCAGAAGTGCTGAGGGGGTAGGGGATGGAATAAGTTCCACAAGGCTTGCAGTCTCTTGAAGTTGATTCTGCACAAAAATATGCATTTTATGTCAGCTACGTTGCTTGTCAAAGTCACATAATGAAGTTCCAATTAATTTTCGCTAATCATCAAACATTCCATTACCCCTAACGCCATAATATGGCACCCACATAAGTGGGTTTGGCGGGTCAGACTTATGCAATCTTACCCTTGTTAGCACGACAAAGAGGTTCGATTGAGCCCATCGAAACAAGGGACATTTTCACTTATCACTGAGATTTAAAAAAAAATCAAGATGCCTTATGCCTTTTTTGGACCAAATCACATGAGATTTTCCGTGAAAATAACAATGTTCGAGAATTTGTATCACATTTATGATCTATTTTGTTTAACTGCAAATACTGTGGCTAAGAATTTATAACAAACTCGTCTCAAACTCTTAACATGTCAAGTTTGCAATGACAGATTTGATTGTCGAGGCAAATACTAAACCTTATCAAAAATCAGAAAAATGAACGGGGATGTGCACCAAGAATGCGAATATACCTTATCAATGCTAGAAAGTTTAACTAGTTTGAATATAAATCAACACATCAACACACGATTTTTTAATCATGAATTTCTATCCTGATAAAGGCTGATTAGCTTTAAAATTGGATTTTAGAAAGAGCAATAAGTGTAGACAGAAAATACCTATATCAGTTTGTGAACTGCGGACAAAGATAGTTAGCCCATCAGAATATTCCTCCTGCAAGTTATTCAATTCAGTACCGTACCACATCAAGCAACTCTCATTTGATGTTCCAGAGCAATTAGCAACACCACAAGAGTAAGCTAAACAAGAACAATCCTGAAGACAAGCAGTCCTGCAGTCTCCGATATTCGTCAAATTCGTCTTTGGGATGCTCACTTTCATCATAGGCATCCTCAAAAACACATCTGCAGAGTAATTCCTACTGCAGGATACAGACCGTGGGATACAGCCCTCGGAAAAGTTACCTGTATTCCTCATCTTTGGTGAACTAGCAGTAAACCCAGGCAAACAATTACACAACCGCCCATTATTACTATTGCAACTGCCAAAATTTCCGCATCTGTTGTATAAACTACACTGATCCTTTGGCTCCGCCCAATTCATGATCCATCCTCGCTCACTTTCCCATTTCCAAAATTGAATCTGTCCAGTGGACTTCATCACCAACCTTGTATTATTGTAGCCTTTCTGTTCAGGCGTGTTTAGCAATAATGTGAACAAATTTTCAGGTACTTGATCAAAAGGTAAAACCTGGTTCTCCCAATAATGCTGTGATTGATTTTTCAAAATAACTAATTTGTTCTTTATGCTCCCTTGAATTTTCCATAAGAACACATACTTTCCCTGTGTTGGATCATTTTGGGTTTTCCATGATGTCAAATTCAATGTTTCGATTTTCATCCCTGGAAGAAATGTATCAGTTGGGTGATCAAAGCTTTGCCAAGAAAACTGCTTTCCGCGAGTCCCCCTGTAAGATAAAACTAAGTTACCAGAATCCTGAAGACACAAACTTGCAGTCTTAGTAAAAGAAACATCAGTTGACCAGTATGTAGCGCCTTTTCTATCCAATACCTTAGCTTTACCATTTTCGACTACAAGCAAGCCATTGGATCCTCGCAGGGGTTTATCTCTGTTAGCAACCCAAACAATTACCTTGGGATTTGAATGATTAAGATACCATATACCCAAATACCTTCTCTTACTGTTCTTCTTATCGGGGGAGAAAAATCCCAGCTCGAACACTCCATTAGGAGAGACTAAATTGTTGTTTCTTGTACCATCTACAATCACAGAACTCAAAACTGCAGATTTTTCTTCCAAGCAATCACTTGCACTGCAATGTACTATAAGAAAAGAAAATAAAACTACATGTAAACAGAATAAGACAGCATAACATCGACACTGAATGAACCGTGCAGTTGTTTCCATGAAAATCCTTACAGCGTGATCCTTAAAGCGATACAAAACCTAAGAAAGAGTTCAAGACTATGTAAGAGATTTCAAATTTGGTACGTAACTTTGTTAGATAATTTTCATCTAATTTGATGAAACAAAATGTAAAACTAATGAGAGAAAAAGTGGAAATTTCTGTAGAGTTGCACCTGGAAAATGGAATGCACTTACAGATGCAACATACCAACGTGCACAAGAGTCATTATAGTTGTTGGGGCAGGCAAATTCGTAATATACTTTAGCAATATTTTTTATATTTCTTTAACCAATCAAACAAAGTCAAAGTGTCCGTACACTCAGACAATGGTGTAAGGCCGAATTTTTTTCATCAACCAGTTCAGAAAATCTCGTTATTTAGCTTATTACAATAACATTCCATTACCCATATGTCAAGTGCTTCTACGGTTTTTGGGTTCGAATGTACGCAACCATACCCTTGAAATAATAGAGATATTGTTTCCGATTGACACTTGATTACAAACAAATATCATTTACAACTTCACATAAATAAAAAAACGCAAAAAATAAAATCACTTTATATTAGTTCATTATAATCCGAAACATAAAATACAAATCAGGATTACAATAAGTGGGTGGTGCTACAAAATCTATATTTGATTTTTGTACATAAGAAAAAATTTGTTGAAGATGTGACGGCTTTTGGCAGTACCAGTAATAATTCTGAACACTGGAATTTGATAAATGTCCATAAGTGCAATAGATAACTGGCTTAATGAGAAAAAAATTATACAGTACCGATCTTCACAGAAGAGAAGTTGTATATTTATTTATCGGCCAACTGTGGGAATTGTTGATAGTTCATGCAAACTTGAATCTTTTGCACTAGAAGATGAAGCAGTCTCTAAAAATGGCTTCCTGTTCATTGAAGCTGGTCTTGTGGCAAATGGAAGAGAGGCTCCATTGGTCAGAATTTGAACTATGGTTGATATTGAGGGGCGATCACTAGGATCATCTTGTACACACAACAACGCAACATTAATGCACATCAGAACCTCTAATGGAATGCACGATTCTTTGAGTTTTACATCCATCAATTCCAATCCGTTATCTTCGTTACACAATTTCCAAGCCTAAATGACAGAAAATCAGCATATAATGATGTCTAATTTTGATGAAATCTAGGACTTTACTTCTAGTGATACTTACATGTCCTAGTAGACTTAGGCCATGCTCAAGCATAAAGATCCTGGAATTTCTTTTACCGCTTATGGTCTCCAACATGACCACTCCAAAGCTGAAAACATCGGACTTGACTGAAAAGATCCCATCAGATGCATACTCAGGAGACATGTAACCACTAAAACGGAGAAATGAGTTAGTATCAGCCCATAATTCATAGATAATGACTAATTGACTATGCATAGTGTATAGTGAAGTTGAAACTGATCTGTTCTATCATGATTTTCCGACTTACTATGTACCATATATCCTTCCGGTGCTTGCCTCTGTTTCTTTTACCCCAAAAATTTTTGCTAACCCAAAATCTGAAATTTTCGGATTGAGATCCTCATCCAGTAAAACGTTGCTTGGTTTGAGATCCCGATGAATGATTCTTAGCCTCGAGTCTTGGTGAAGATAAAGTAGGCCTCGAGCTATTCCCAAAATGATGTCAAAACGCTTCTTCCAATCCAAAATCACAGAGTGTTTTTCATCTTCTTGCAAGATATACATAAATTTAAGTGTTACTGGAAAAACAGGTAATATTGCTTGCTTTTGGTTATCATATAAATATGCAGGAAATTAGAAGTTCTAAGGAAGTACAAAATTACAAAGTTGTTTCATTTACAAAAAAACGCTACTTAAATACATTCACCCAAAATGGAGTGAAGCGTTTACTATGTCCCTCAGTCCCTCCTAATTTTCAACTCTTTGAGGTCGAAATTTGTCAGGAAAAAAAACATCCTGGGGTGGGGACTGCAACTGGAAGCGCAAGGGCACATTTCATACCTAATGACTACTTATGTGATGTTTATGGTAAGAATTAGGAAATGAGACTGACCAAATAAACAAGAGTCTAAGCTTCCATTGGGCATGTATTCATAGATTAAAATCTTCTCATTGGCTTTCATGCAATACCCAACAAGTCTTACAAGGTTCCGGTGCTGGAGCTTAGCAATCAGCTTAATCTCTGTCTTAAATTCTTCAACGCCATGTACTGTTACACTTAAAAGCCTCTTTACAGCAATTTCCTGCCCATTTGGAAGCTTTCCCTGAACACAAAATAGCAGTGATTTAACAAACTTACTAAGAAGTAAAGATTCACATGAAAAATCGATAAATAAAAAAATAAATACTTCTGAATCAAAATATTCTTTTACCCGGTACACAGAACCAAATCCGCCTATTCCCAGCTTATTTGCTTCAGAAAAATTATTGGTAGCAGCTAATATGCTTTCCCAACCAAAAAGCGGGACATCTATGCCTTCAGTATCATCTCCTTCAAACCTAACCGAGCCTATTAGGTTATGTTGATGAATTAATACAGCATTGACAGTTTAAAGACATACAGAAATGCAGTAAAGAACATCATGCCTTATGTTAAAATTAAAATACGATCAACCGAGTGAATTTTAAGCCAACTTACTTTGCAGTTCATCACTCATGCTTCTATGCATGTGATAATTAAGGAACATCCCATATACAAGAATAGCTGACAAGAGAACGGCTCCGCAAAGTACCACAACCTTGAAAGAAAATGGCACTTCTGGGAACAAAAAGGAAATGAATGATATATAAATTATTCAAGTTGCAAAGAAGGACAATAAAGGAAGATATGTACCTCTAGCAGAACGACGTGTACCACGAATGAAGATTGTAAGTCCATCAGGATACTCCTCTTGCAAGTCAGTAAGTATCTCAAACCACATCAAACATGTCTCATTTGATGTCTCCTTGCAATCGGCAACACCACAAGAATAAGCTATACAAGCAAAATTTGCAAGGCAAGCAGACTTGCAAGCCGAACCTACAAAATTGGCATCTGGATTGTTCACTCTCATCATAGGCATCCTCAAGAATGAATCTTCCGTACTACAGGAAGATGATGGATTTGGCGAACATCCTTCCGAGTAGTCTCTAGAATTCCACCCCTTTGGTGAACTTGGAGTAAAGCCTTGCAAGCACTTACACCACAATCCACTATTATCACTATTGCAAATACCAAATTTTCCACATATTTGATACACACTACAACCATCCTTCGGCTGAGACCATCTCAAGGACCAGGCTGTTTCATTTTTCCATTTCCAAAATTGAACCTGTCCGGTGAAATTCATCACCAATCTCGTAATATGATTATTACCTTCTGTTGCGGAAGGATCCGGATTCAATAAATCAAACACCATCTGTGGAGTCTGATCGAAAGGTGTGACATTGCTCTCCCAATAAGTTTTTAATTGCTGTTCTAAAATAACCAAATTTTTATTAGGCCTAGGGAGTTGCAAAGTATAGTTTCCCTGTGCAGGATTGTTACTATTTTCCCATGATGTCAAACCAGTTAAAGAATAAGCAGACATTCCTGGGATAAATGTGTCAGTTGGGCTATCAAAGCTTTGCCATTTGACATGATATTCGTTGGTTCCCGTACTCACTTGTAAAACCAAGTTGCCATTGTCTAGTAGACACAAACTCGCGTGACCAGATAGAGCAATATCAGTTGACCAGTAAGTCGCACCTTGCGTATCCAGCAGCTTGGCAGTACCGTTTTGCATGATAAGGAAAGCAGTTGATTCTAACAACGGTTTATTTCTATTAGCAACCCACACAATTATCTTAGGATTAAGCTGGTGGTGATACCAGATTCCCAAATAACTGTTATTACTGTTTTTCCCATCAGGAGTGAAGAACCCAAGCTCAAACAATCCACCAGAAGATACTAGAGTTTCTATGTTAGTACCTTGCTTTAATGTCGACCCTTCTTCTAAGCAGTAAAGAGCACTGCATTTTAGTATAGGAATGGACATCAAAAGCACATATGCAAAGAAGGGATGCCATAGATATTGTAAGGAATTAGTGGTAATTGCCATGAGAAAGCCTAAAGCCTAAAGCCTAAAGCCTAAAGCCTAAAGCTTCAGAGAGCTTCTCTAAGAATGAAACAACTGCCAAACTTGAAAGTTGCATTGAGTATTTAAGCACCTTAAAGAAAGCCACACATGGATCTATTACCCAAAAGTCTCTGGTCAACAAAAAAAAACAAACTAAACCTTCAAGGCATCAGCATCCTAGCTAAACATCACTACCAAACTCATTTAAATGCAAGGAATAAACCCACTACATGATGAACATGGTGGGCCTATCAGCTGACTAGCGTTTACTTATCTATCAACCATAAACCAAACTATCCTTCCAACCAAAGTCATGTTCAACATTAACCCAATTCCAAACTTGATGTGAAAGCTTTATAGCAATAGTTTTGGGGCTATCTTTTATAAACTGAGGAAATATCTATCAAATTACCATCCACCTCACCCCTCATTACTAATCAATTTCACATATTTTTTATTTAAATTTTAGTTTTATCTACGTGTCCATAATAAAGATTTATTGTTACACGAAAATGATAACAATCTTTTGGAATTAAAGATTTGGCATGGTTATCTTGCTGTAAACAATTAAGATTATAACTTAATCATACAAGCACGTTTAAGCCTATATATAGAAGAACTAATTAGTAGGAGTACTATATAAAAACACCATTAGTACAATAATTTTTAGCAATAACTAGCTTAATAGAACTATTCTAATCCTATTTTGATTTTGAATAGACTAGAAAATACCTACATAAAACGGAAAAAGACTACCTTAGTCCTTAATCCTTATAGATGGTGAGAATCAACTCTTGTCACAAGGGTGGGTGAAAGGGAAACGCCAGCTGTTAGAATATTAAAATTAAGGCAACATATTATTCTCCATATATTTTGCTATATATTTAGGGAACAGAATATTTCTGTATATTCTCTTATTTAGGAAACATCTCTTGTATACATAGACAACAATGTATATTGAAAGTAGAAAAATGAGAACATAGATTAAAACCCTAAAACTCGATTATTCTCTTAATCATGGTATCAGAGCCAAGACGTTTCTGAGGAGAAATCGTCTAAGCGGCTTCATCATCTACCGGAAAAATTAAACCTTACCTGAACAGAAAAAAATGGAGTCAAAGGACACCATAATCATGCCAGACCAGCCTGTCACAATGGGGCAGCTTTTGCAACTGTTCTCACAGTTAAACACCAATAAGCCATCTCCACCACCACCCGAAACAACCACAAACACCACCACAATTTCGATTCCCACATTCTCAATATCAGAAAAGTTAACTCACCAAAACTACACCATGTGGTCCAGGTTGATGCAATTAGCCCTAAGTGGTCGTGATCGGCTCAACCATATCATCGCCGATCCACCACCACAAACGGACCAAGAGTACAGCCAATGGACCAGGCGAGATTCAGTGGTTATCTCATGGATAATCGAAAGCATTCATCCGGACCTAGTCAACCAGTTCATCGATTTCCCAACCGCAAAGACTCTTTGGAAGGGGATCGAAACAGTATACAGCAGTGGCAGTGATGGTCTCCAAATTTTTGATCTCACTGTCAAGGCTAACAAAATCGAGCAAAGGACCGACACCTTGGAGAAATACTACAGCAACTTAATAACTGTGTGGAAGGAAATCGATAGGAGGCAACCAAACCCGATGAAGGACCCAGAAGACAAAATCATTTACAATCAATTAACCAAAAAAAATCGATTGTATCAATTCCTTGCAGGGGTAAATGAAACTTTTGACAAAGAGAGGAGGGACCTTCTTCTTCAAGATCCATTACCCACTGCAGAGGAGGCATATGCATTCATAAGGAGGGAGATAATGAGAAGGGGAATCATGAAAAAGGAGCCCTCATCAGAGTTAGATTCATCGGGCTCAGGGGGCGTGTTTGCTGTCAGAGGGAGATCGGAAAGATCTTACCGGAAAAACGACGAAAGAAGCCATCTTCAATGTACCCACTGTGGTGGAATGAGGCACACGAAAAATGAGTGCTTTAAACTTGTGGGATACCCGGATTGGTGGCCAGACACGAGGAAGAAAGGGGCAAAAATGACCGGCCAACTCTCCGATCAACCAAGGCCTGGAAGAGCAGCGATAGTCTCAAGCACTGATGGAAAATCGGATGAACGAAATTCCGTGGCAGCCATGGTTAAACACTCAAAGGAAGATGGAGGTAATAAGGGAAAGCAAAGCCAGAGAAAGAGTGAAGGTGAAAGTGACCCTTCAAATGAAGGGTACACGTTTTTAAAGGGAACTTTGAGGGGCGACGTGGCTTCCTCTCCTTCACATATTTTTTCCTTTTTTTGTGAAAATAAAGATACCTTGTCTAATTGTACTAACGGGTGGATTCTTGATTGCGGAGTTACGGATACCATGTCTTATGATCAAAATGATTTTTTAAACCGTGTCCGACCGAAAAAAAATCTCATTAAAACCGCTAATGGGGAAGAAATTAAAATCGTGGGTGCTGGAACTATTCCTGTGTTAGGAAATTTAACCTTGAATAATTGTCTGTTTGTTCCTAATCTCTCACATAAACTGCTATCCGTTAGTCATCTCACGAGGGAACTCAATTGCACCGTGCTTATAAAATCTGGTTGTTGTGTTGTGCAGGATGTTCAGACGGGCAAAATTATTGGGCGTGGTATTGAAAAAGGTGGTCTGTACTACTTGGAAGAGACAGTTCAACAAGGCAACGCAGTTCTTGCTCACGGGTCACGGGAGAAACAACTGTGGACTTGGCATCGTAGACTTGGACATCCATCTTTAGGGTATCTTGAGAAACTTTTTCCCACTTTAGCTAGATTAAATTTGGATTTTAAGTGTGAGACATGTATTCTAGCAAAAAGTCATAAACATTCGTATCCTAGTAGTTTGAATAAATCCAGTTTATCGTTTTTGATTGTTCATTCTGACGTTTGGGGACCCGCACCTGTTTGTGGAATGCATGGTTTTCTTTATTATATTGTGTTTATTGATGATTGTACTCGAATGAGCTGGATTTATTTTCTTAAACACAAATCTGAGGTGTTTAAAGTGTTTGTCGATTTTTATCACATGATTTGCACCCAATTCCACACCCCACTCCGTATCTTGAGAACTGATAATGGCCGTGAATATGATAACACTGAGATGCACAAATTCTTTGCTAGTAAAGGCATTATTCACCAAACTTCGTGTCCAGATACACCCCAACAAAATGGTGTCGCTGAACGAAAAAACAGAACCTTACTAGAGATAACCCGTGCCATAATGCTTGAATCTCATGTTCCTGCCACCCATTGGCCTGACGCTATTTCCACCGCTACCTACCTCACTAACCGTCTTCCCACAAAAGCCCTAAACGACAAAACACCTTTAGAAACTCTTCAAACATACCTACCCATACCTTCCTTACATTCCTTACCCCCGAATCTTTGGGTGCACTGTCTATGTTCATTGTCCAAAACGAATACGAAGTAAACTGGAACCAAGGGCTATTAAGTGTGTTTTTTTGGGCTATGGAAGAAACCAGAAGGGGTATAGGTGTTATGATCCCAATGATCGACGCATGTACACTACGATGGATTGTGATTTCTCTGAATCCGAGTACTACTACATCCATCTTCGATGTCAGGGGGAGATGCAAAGTGATGATCTTAGATGGTTAACCGGTTCATGGATGCTAAACCCAGACCCTCAAGAGCAATTAGGCAATGCTACCGAACTGTCTCCCCAAGTTGTGCACCCCATACCACATCCAGTCATGTCTGAACATCAGGTTAGTCCTTTACTTGAGCAAGATAAGATATGTGATGCTGATATTGTTGATATTACTAGTGAAACTGTGGAGACAGGGAAAGAGCAGACAGGTGAACCTCAGGGGTATATACTTCCACCTCGCTCAACTCGAGGTATACCTCCTAGAAGGTATGATCCAGATTATGAGGCCAAGAGATCAAGATATCCGATTGAGTCGACCGTGGAGGAAAACATGTCACAGAGTGCTCTAGCATTCAAAGCCGCTCTCTATGCAACCGAACTTCCACAAAATGTTGATAAAGCTATGCAAGATGTTAAATGGAGGAAGGCTATGGAAGAGGAGATTGACGCTCTACGAAAAAATGAAACGTGGGAGAAATGCATCTTACCAAAGGAGAAGAAAATAGTGGGATGTAAATGGGTGTATACAGTGAAGTATAAAGCAGATGGATCCATCGAACGGTACAAAGCTAGACTTGTGGCGAAAGGGTATACACAGACATATGGAGTTGATTATTCAGAGACATTCTCTCCAGTTGCTAAGTTGGATACTATAAGAGTTCTATTCTCCATAGCAGCAAATCTTGATTGGCCTCTTCATCAATTCGATGTCAAAAATGCCTTCCTTCATGGGGAACTAAAAGAAGAAGTTTATATGCAGGTTCCTCCAGGTTTCTCAGGAGATTTTGGTAGAAATGAAGGGTGCAGATTACGGAAAGCTTTATATGGGTTAAAACAATCGCCCCGAGCGTGGTTTGGCAGATTCACTTCAGCAATGAAGAAGTTTGGGTATCGACAGAGTAATTCCGATCATACTCTTTTTCTGAAGAAGAACGGAAGTAAGATAACTTGCCTTATCATCTATGTAGATGACATGATTATTACAGGGGACGACAGAGAAGAGATCAAAGCCCTAAAAGACAAGTTGTTCCAGGAATTCGAAATGAAAGATCTAGGAAGGCTCAAATATTTTTTGGGGATTGAAGTCCTAAGGTCTAACAGAGGCATCTTTATATCTCAAAGAAAGTATGTGCTGGATCTACTAGCGGAAGCCGGTATGTTAGATTGTAGGCCGAGTGAGACACCGATAATGATCAACCATGGGTTACAAATTCTTGAAGATGGGGAACCAACAAACTGTGCGCAGTACCAGAAACTGGTGGGGAAGTTGATATACCTAGCTCATACAAGGCCTGACATTGCTTACGTAGTTGGAGTTGTAAGTCGATTTATGCATCGACCTCAGATACAGCATATGGAGGCGGTTATCAGAATCTTGAGATATTTGAAAGGAACTCCAGGAAGAGGGGTTCTATTCCAGAAGAATGGTCACCTTGATTTAGTTGCCTATACTGATGCAGATTGGGCAGGTGATAGAGATGATAGAAAATCAACATCAGGTTATTTCACTTTAGTAGGTGGAAATCTTGTGACCTGGAGGAGTAAGAAACAAAAGGTTGTTGCCCTATCAAGTGCTGAAGCTGAATTTCGGGGAATTGCCAAAGGAGTTACTGAAGTCTTATGGTTGAGGAAACTTCTTACCGAGCTTGGTTTTATGCCAATGAAGAGCTGTGTGTTGTATTGTGATAATCAGGCTGCCATCAACATTTCAGAGAATCCGGTACAACATGATCGCACGAAACATGTCGAGATTGACAGACATTTCATAAAGGAAAAGTTGGAAGATAAGACCATTAGATTACCCCATGTTCGCTCAGAAGATCAGTTGGCAGATATCCTCACTAAAGCAGTAGCAGCCCAGATTTTTGAAAGTGTTCTACGCAAGTTGGGTGTTGGTGACCCTACGACCCAACTTGAGGGGGAGTGTTAGAATATTAAAATTAAGGCAACATATTATTCTCCATATATTTTGCTATATATTTAGGGAACAGAATATTTCTATATATTCTCTTATTTAGGAAACATCTCTTGTATATATAGACAGCAATGTACATTGAAAGTAGAAAAATGAGAACATAGATTAAAACCCTAAAACTCGATTATTCTCTTAATCACCAGCCACTAGACTAGAAGTATATGAATACAATAGTATCATAATTATTCTTTGAATTTCGAACCTTGATGATTGAATGAACAATCGTATCATATTTGTTCCTCGAATTTCGACCCTAAATAATCGAACAAAAACCCTAATAAAAATCTTGAATTTCAATTACAATTTCGATTCTGCAAGTGAGTTTTAGGTCAAGAGGAATATGCCATATGCGTTATGCGTTTGCGACAATGCAGGAATTGCGATTAAATCGTCGTTTAACTGTACTAATAATTAATCAAATGAGATAGTACATTAGTATTGGAAATATAATGCAAATACAAATAAACAAACCGATTTGTATTTTTCTTGTGTCGATGGCAATGGAACTCCTTGCTTTGTAAATCACCAAATGAACACCATGAAGATAAGGTTGCGACAATAAGAGAAGTCGCTCGGAAACTTGATATGAGTAGAAGGCGTTCATGCACTTTCCTATTGTGATATTTCTCCCACAAAAGGTGCTTGGGATGATAAAATCAAATTCACAATGAGATACAATCTACACAACAAAATCCTAGCACAAGGAAATTGCAATAGTAAATACAAGTGTTGTAGTGAATTATGAACTTTGATGATATTAAGAGTTAATTACTCTCTCAATATTATTCTTAAAAGAGAAATCATAAATCATATGAAATTGGGATGGAATGTCCTTTGGCATGCAATCTCTATTTATAGATTTATGCATCAAACAATACCTTATTTTGAAACAAAAGTGTTTCACCAAGCAAAGTTTATGAATCAAAATAATGTTTCACCAAGCAAAGCTTACGAACCAAAGTAATGTTTCACCAAGCAAAGAAATCAAAGTAATGATTCATCAAAAAAAACTGATGAATCAAAGTAATGATTCATCAAACAAAACGTATGAATCACAGTAATGATTCATCAAATTCTTTGAGGCATTTAATTTGGACTTATAATATATTTATTTAGTCCCACTACTATACTAAGTATGTAGTATATACAAATCTAGGTCTATATACTCTAAATATTCAACAATTAGTACCGTTAATAAAATGATTAAGTATAGTATGGATTTAGTCCAGTATGGATTTAATCCGCTCTAATATTAGTGTAGAGTGTGGACCAATATTTACACTCTCGTCTTTCGCTCTACTCTTATACTCTTATACTTCACTTTGCTCCACTCCACTCTACTCTATCTCTTATACTTTTACACTTCGCTCTAGTCTTAAAAAAATTTAAAAATTAAAAAAAAATTAAAAAATTAAAAAATTAAAATTAAAATTTTAATAACTAAAAATTAAAAAATTAAAAAAACTATAAAAATTAAAAATTTTAAAAATTAAAATTTAAAAACAAAAATTAAATAAAAAATAAAAATAAAAAAAAATTATTTTTTTTAAAACTTTTTTTCAGTTTTTTTGAAGTATTTAGTAAAAAGTGAAAAGAGTGAAAAGAGTAAGAATAGAAGTGTTAGGACTTGATCCATACTATTTTAGTGTACACTAAATCCACATTAAGAGTTTCTCTAATAAAATCTATGGAATGTTATTGTTATTAGATAGATTGATTAGAAAGTCAGGAAAAACATCTAAAACTAACCACTACTCACAATAGCAATAATTTTACTTAGAAAAACAATGTTCTAGTGGTTTACGTTCAGATTCACTAATGACAATTTTACATGTATAATCTCTAAGAAACAAGTATTTTATTTTAAATAAAGAATTTAAGAATGATAAATTGTAAAAAGTCATTATCAAATTTTCAATTTTAACTATTAAAACAAAGATGAAATTAACTCACAAACAAATTTGATTTTTTAATTTGGTAAACACTAGATTTAAACCAATTTTAGAATTTTAAATAAATCATCATTCCCCCTAACATAGCAAAATAATTTTCAAATTGTTTATTTTGGAACAATTTTGACCTCAAACCGGAAAACAATTCCAAAAAAAATGCGACTCTGAATGATAAGCCGACTAACTATACATAAATGTGTTATTTGTCTGTTCTGCAAAGAATTAGTTAGCTTTATAACATAAATAATCCAAATGAATAAAACTACAACATAATTCAGTTGAAGCATCCCAAATTCTTACATACTTGCTTCCTTCTATTTAAAGAACATAAATTGTATACTTAGAGTCTTAGATCTCTATTCTATATTCGCCAAAAAGATTTAACAGAATTTACTGAGCAGAATTAAAGGCCAGATGTAAGCAATCTTGTTCTTAAACTTGTAAAACAAAGAGTCATCATCATATGAATGAAAAGGAGTGGGGACTATATAATGTCATTTACCGGTCTTGTGAAGATACAGTTTTCGACTTATTGTAGGTTCATTCGAGCTTGAAACCTGTATACCGAAAGATATAGGTAGACTAACAAAAGCTGGTTGTTTTGGGATGGGAAGACCGACATTTTCGTTGCTCAGCATGAGAAACACAGAAGACATGGCGGGGCGATCATTAGCTTCTTCTTGTACACATAGCAAACCAACATGTATGCACTTTAGGACTTCTGATTCATTGCATGATTCTTTAAGTGTTTGCTCCACGATTTCCATTTGTCTATCTCCATTCCATAATTCCCAGACCTAAAACACATTGTATCAGACAGAAATGATACCTTTTTAGATTAAAACATTGGGTAGTCTTTATACAACACTACTCCATTACAAGCCACTCTCATTAAGGGAATGTATGCCTGTTTGTTTTGGTGAAAAATGCTTTTTTGGAAAACTATATTCCCGTTTTCCCTTGTTTGGTTTCACATCACCATTTACTTGCATTTTCCATTGGAAAAAAGTTTTTAGGATATTTGTTGTCCAAAGAAAATGTCTTTCACCAAACCAAACATCACCTCTCACCTAGGTAGGATTTAGTGTATCAAATATATGCAACTTTATCATTGTAAAAACAAAGAGGTTCTAACTCTGATCGCAAAAATCATCTGCAGCTTCATAATCATAAAAAATAAAAAATGCATATGATTTTATGAGGCATTATCTACGGTATCCTTGGATCTAAACTGCAGCCATTTTATAATTAAATGGAATAAACTGGCACTTACATGTCCCAACAGGCTAACTCCATGCACACACTCAAATATTTTTGAATTTCTTCTGCCACTTAAAATCTCCAGTATAACCACACCAAAACTGAAAACATCAGATTTGACTGAAAAAAGCTCTTCATATGTATACTCGGGAGACATATAACCACTGCTTGCAGCAAAAGGTGAAGATTAACAGTATAAATATAAGTTACAAAAGAAAAAAGGCAAGTAGTCAAATCAGTTTATCAGTTTATATCAGAAAAAATAAATTGTACTCACTATGTTCCAACTATTGTGCTAGTATTTGCTTGTATTTCTTTCCCTCCAACAATCCTTGCTATGCCAAAGTCTGATATTTTTGGATGGAAATCTTCATCGAGTAAAATATTGCTTGGTTTGAGATCACGGTGGATGATCGTAAGTCTCGAATCATGGTGAAGATACAGAAGCCCTCGAGCTATTCCCAAAATGATGTCAAAGCGCTTCTTCCAATCCAAAGATATTGAACATGCTTCATCTTTTTGCAACGCATCACACAGAAGTTATGACATTCTCAGGAAGTGTAAGATATTTTATCATGGCAAGTAAAGATAACAGATTTATAACTCACCAAACAAAAAAGAGTCAAGACTTCCATTAGGCATATTTTCATAGACTAAAATCTTCTCATTTGCTTTTACACAATATCCAAGAAGTCTTACAAGATTCCGATGTTGAAGTTTGGCAATCAACACAACCTCAGTCTTGAATTCCTCAAAACCCTGCACTGATACACTTGAGAGCCTCTTTACAGCAACTTTCTTTCCATCTGGAAGCATTCCCTATGTATCGTTTCCCCTTAGTAACAGATTATTCAACTTACAATGATTCACTTGACAATATTATGAACTATTACCTTATATACATCACCAAATCCTCCTTTCCCAAGCTTGTTTGAGTCTGAAAAACTGTTTGTAGCAGCTAGTATGCTTTTCCAGTTGAAAAGGGGCACATCTACGCCCTAAGAATCATCCCCTTTAAACTCAATAGAACCTGCAGCAACAATTGGATCACCCAAACAGATTTTAAAAACTGCAGTAGTACAGGAATGTAGAACCAAGAAGCTGTTATGACACCGTATTAACAGATTTAATGGACCATGCCACTTACGCAGTTCTTGACCTCTCCTTTTCTGGATAAAGTAGAAAAATAATATGCTACAGATAAGGATAATTGCCAATGCACCAACTATGCAAGGAAGCACTATCTTGAGACGGAAAGCTGTTTCTGTAACAAACAGTAAAACTAGTAAAATTAGAGCAGGAAGACTTTTAAGTAACTAGCTAACAGTTTAGATTTGTGACATCTTACAAGACTTACTTTTAGTACATTTCAAATTCCATCCATCCCAATGGTATTTTGATCCACAAATGCACCTCATTTCACCACCCCTTTTCTTTTTACAGGAAGTATAGGGCCAATCACGGCAATCTGACGATGCATTGCAAGCAGGTTCTGGCGGTGGTTTCCAACCCAGTTCAACTTCAATGAAAGATCGTTGAGCTTCTAAAAAAGATTGTTCCTTAATTACATTGCAGTTTTTGATATTGTACTGTAGAGTATCCTTGGGTGATAGAAGAGTTGAGTCTATAGATCTACTGTCACAACTATTGAAATTCGTGACTCGGATGGCAAATCTTTTTGCATCGGGATCAAATGAAGAGATTTTGAAAATTCCTTTCGAAGTTGAGAAGTTAACCTGCCCTATTTTCTCATTGCAGCGGAAATTAAAGTATGACGAATCTCCACAATTTGGAGAAGTGCTGAGGGATATGGAATGCTGTACGTTCCACAAGGTTTACAGGCTCTTGGAGTTGATTCTGCGGCAAAGGTAATGCCTTTTAAGTTAGCTACACCGTTTGATTATGCCACATTACAGTATCAAGTATTTTTTTTCACAAATGATGATGATCAAATTACACTCAATTTCAATTTGCCTTTTCTTTGATACAGATCAGGATAAAATGTATGTACCATGTACTTATGACACTACCATTCTCAGTATTTCCAGGACTATACTACAATAGTTTTGTCATGTGGACTAACAATGTGTCTGGAAATCTTGGTTACTGGTAAACACTAAGTTTCTTGACTCACAATACAAGGAATTTCAACATGTCAGTTTCACTAACACGTTGTTTGGATAGCAATTTAAGAGGAAAAGGAAAGGAAGAGAGGGAAGGGAGGAAGCGCCGAAGGGGAGTGAATAATAGAAGTCTTCCTTGTTTGTTTAGGAGGGAAAGGAAGGGAGAAGAAGAGAAATAGCATTTTTCCTTCGAAACTTTTCCACAATTGCAGTGATTTGGTTATTAACATAATTAAGGGACTTAAGCCCTTCACACCACTTCCTTCCAAATCCCACAACTTCAACATTGGTATCGAACTAAATGAAATTATTACCCTCCCCTTATTTCCTCCAATTCTTCAACCCAAAGATTGAGTTTGGATTGAGAAGGAAGTTCACATTACATCAGCACATGAACAGATGAATAATTATACATCTGATAGTTCCATCATCTTACTAGTGATTATGGTTCCCAACTACAATTAATATAAGACAAAGGTGTATTACATTCTCCTGGTCTGATAATCTGTTGTAGAAGCAGGATAAATGTTTTCAAGTTCAAATCGATAAGCCCCATTAGGTATAAATTTAAAAGTCAAGTATAAGCTAATGAGCTATGGAGCAATTTGAATGGATAAACCACATAAATTCCCAAGGTAATACCCACATTATTAGCAAACATACATTCAATCTGTTAAAATCCATTATCATTTGCAAATCATTACCATTCGGAAATGCTTGTATGAGCAAGATAAATTATTGAGTACAAAAAGATAGGTCCATTAGTTTGCCCGTTCCTGGGAATCATTATCTAGCGAATTGTATGCAAATTATATAACTATTCCTCAAAATGATCACATAAAAATCAAAGTAGATGTTGGAGTAAACTATAAAAGCAGGATAATTGATTATAGAAGGATTTACCTATATCAGAAATTGTACTGCGAACAAAAATAGTGAGCCCCTCGGAATACTCCTCCTGCAAATTGGTAATTTCATAAGACCACTTCAAACAGCTCTCATTTGATGCTCCTTTGCAATTAGTGACACCACAAGAGTAAGCTAAACAATCACATTCTGTAAGGCAATCAGTCTTGTACGACCCAACATTTGTCTGATTGGTCTTTGGAGTGCTCACTTTCATCATAGGCATCCTCAAGAATTCATCTGACAAGTAGTTCCTACTGCACGGTACTGACTTTGGGGAACAGCCCTCATAGAAATTTCCTGAAGTCCATCTCTTCGGAGAAATAGCATAAAAACCAGGTAAGCACTTGCAGAACAACCCATTGTTACTATTGCAACTGCCAAAATTTCCACATATATTGTATAAACTACACCTATCCTTTGGCTCCATCCATTTCAAGGACCAGCCTCTTTCAATTTCCCATGTCCAAAATTGAATCTGTCCGGTGAACTTCATCACCAACCTCGTATTATTGTAACTTTCCTGCTGAAGCATGTTGTTAAACGAAAAATTAAACAGTGTTTGGGGAGCCTGTTCAAAAGGTGTAGCCTCACTTTCCCAATAATGCCGTGATCCCTTTTTCAAAATAATCAATCTCTTTTGGTTCCCTTGAAGTTGCAGCATAAACATATAGTTTCCATGTGCAGGATTGTCATTACTCTCCCATGAAGTCAAATTCTTATCAGTAATGTCCATTCCTGGAAGAAGTGTGTCAGTTGGGTAATCAAAGCTTTGCCACCATCTCAGTTTTCCTCGTTCCCCCCTGCTGTACAAAATTAAGTTACCAGTGTCTTCTAGACAAAGTGTCGAATTCACAGGTACATTGACATCCGTTGACCAGTATATCTCACCATTATTATCCAACACCTTACCATCACCATCTTTTATTATGAGAAAGCCTTTTGATTCTAAAAGTGGCTTGTTCCGATTAGCAACCCAGACTATAATCCTTGGATTAGACTGGTTGTAATACCATATGCCCAAATACTTGCTATTATTAGTATTCCCTTCTGGAGTGAAGAATCCAAGCTCAAATACTTGACCCGGGGAGACTAGAGTAATGTTGTTGGTGCCATCAGCGATTACAGAATTATCCATCAAGCAGTCACTAGCACCACAATGTAGTATAGGAAGAGAAAACAAGAGCACATGTAGTAAGAAGATAAGATAAAATAGGCACTTAAGAAACTGTGTGGTAATTTCCATATGGAAAGGAAGATTTAAAGGTAAGGCAGTTACAGAGGATCCTATTACATAGACATAAGTAGTAGAAGCTATATGTAATTCAGTTTGATCTGCTGTTTATCCTATTCAAAAAACAATACAAATATTAATGAGAAAAATCTTTCCATACATCAACATGTTTTGTTTTTTTTCACTAGCTTGAATAATATTTCATTTTCATATTTGTCAAAAGGGTACACAATTTTAATGATATCATGTTTTCAAGTCCTAACTGTCAAATTAATTGAGGTAAAAGTATCACCTTTTGAATAAAAAGGTCCACTCCTAACTGTCAAATCTAACTTGGGATTTTGGGAAATCTCTAATGATTATGTTTTTATCCTTAATTTAAGGTAACAAATTTATCAATAAAACTCTGATTTCCTTTAAATGAGTAATGGAACTCTTGAATGTGCATTCATAATAGTGATTTCCCATGTGGGTCACATAGCATGTGCAGGTACGTGAGAACTGGGTGAGGAGCTAAAGAAGTAATGGTGGAAGATTGAAGAATAGGGAGGTAGTAGATATTGCTCATTTTCTTCTCAGTTCTCTAATCGAGCACAACAATTAATTTCCTACTTACTATTTATTAACATTGTAATGATAGCTACACAAGTGATGGTGGAAATAGGGAGGTCAACAAGAATTCATTCCCTAATTTAGAATACAGGAATACAGGATTCTCCAATCACAGCTCATATTTCACAATTGATCTATGGAATAAAAAATCCATCGGTGGAATTTTGAAGATATAATTGCTATTTGTTACATATTCAATCTGCCCGCTCAAATGTACTATATTTTTCATTTATATATATCTCATCAAATTTGCTATATTTTCTTATTTGAGAAAAGCTCCACATTTATTAACATATTCTCGTCCATACTTTTAATTATTTTATTCATATTATCTCCATATTTTAATTTTTCTATCTTATTCCCCTCTAAATTCCACCAAAAATCTAAGGAAAAATTACCCTGAATAATACAATACTACCAACTATTGATTAATCATTAAAAATACCAATTTAGGGGGTTTTTTCCTAAAATAATACCAACTTTAGTTTATTAACTAATTTACCAAATTTTTTTGTCAAATAATTCCCTATAGTTTGATTTTTAACATGTTAGGTATATTCTAAGATAACACCCCAAAATTGGTATTATTCATGGTTAATTAAAGGTTGGTATTATTGTAAGAAAATAAGCAAAAAGTTGTATTATTCTTGATAATTTTTCCAAAATTTAAAGAACACATAATGCATTTGAGCAAAGTGAGGAGTATACACATATGTTAGTAGAAGTTATACGTTTTTGTCTCATTCCCAAACTTATTCCCTCTCCATCATAATCACTCATTTTTATCATCCACTTATTTATTTTATCTTATTTTTCAACTCATTCTCTTTTTCACTAAATTTTACCTAATATACAACTGGTCCATTATGGTGCATTTTGAGAGTGACATAGGGAGCACAAAGAAGCTGGAATATAATATAAGTTGTCATGATCCCCTAGTTTGTCATTTCTTTATTTCTTAATAGTCCCTTATCAATAATATAAAAATGGAGTAATTAGGGGCGAATCAAGTATAGTTTCAGATTTGATCTAAAAGTATTATCAAAATATAAAATTCCGCAAATTTAAAGATACAACCAAAGTAATATTTGAAGAATTCAAATGAACAAGTGAGTATCTATTAATACCACTAAAGGTATCCAAAGTTAAAATTAAAATAAAATGGGATCATATCATGTTTTGATTATATTTAGATTCACAAATTAAGAAATTTATCCAGAAATTTCATCTGAATTTCATAGACAAGAAAAAAGACTAATATTAATTAAATTCTTTTTACCAAATTTCATACTGTATAATTGTCTAAAATTGATAATTTAAATTTTGATATCTATATCATGATATGTCAAAAGTAAAAAAAATCCTTCTAAACAAAATAAAAAAAAAAAAGAATGAAGGTATTGTTGATCACGTAATTATCATGAGCGGATTTTGTCTCCATAATCATGGAAATTGACTACTGCTTGATTTATTTAGAGTACAGTTCAGATCAGTCACAATGATTCCGAAGCTGGCTTGAAGTTTTTAGGCAATTTATCGAACACATTCGTTCAGAAACTGGGTACCTGCCATTTAGACTAGATGAATTGGAAAGCTTGAAGACAATCACCATTAGAGCATCACATGTGAGAAGAGAACCGTCGCTAATTCAATCAGCTTTATTTTATTTTTTACCGAATTAGCGCAGAATTCGAAGGCCACGAAAACGACGCAAGTATATCGACAATCGTATCATATTTGTTCTTTGTATTTCGACTCTTAATAATCGAACAATCAACTTCCTCATCATATTTGCTCTTTGCATTCCGATCCATAATAATCAAACAATAAACTTGTTCTTTAAATCTGGACCCTAGAAGATCGAACAATCAACGTCAGTATCATATTTGTTATTTGAATTTCGACCCAAAATAATCGAACAAAAACCCTAATAAAATCTTGAACTTCAATTCCATTTTCGATTCCGTGATTGAATAATAGGTCGATTCCAATTTCGATTATCCGATTGAATAATGCAGGCACGATGAGGTCTCCAGAGTCCAGAAGGTGGTATTATACCCAGTGGAAGGATTCGCGCTATAAAACTTGTTTTATCGTTCATGTCAGAAATGAATGGTTGTTGTAAAAAAGGGCCAGTCGGAGGATTAATTAATAACCTTAAGCCGGACGAACACTGGTAGGCCGTACGTGATTTTTTATCTTTTTACTTGAAAGTAAGCTTGACTCGCGTGCATTTGCGTTAATGGTCATACATATATGCGGAAATGGTCGTAATTAGGGTGTTTATTTTGGTACCCAACTTTTCAAGTATTTGAAAAGGCAGGTATTTAATTAGTCAAGTACATATTTTAGCGGCCAATATCCCAATTTGATTAATACTGATTATAACTAATTAATAATAGTATAACTTATTTTTACTGAATATAACTGATTTTTGCTCATTTTTATTGATTTTTTCTGATTAAAATTAATTTTTACGGATAAAATTATTTTATACTAATTACTTACTTCCTCATATTTACCTTAAGTGTCTCATTTCCATATTTGGTCAAGTCACCTTAAATGTCTCATTTCTATTTTTGATATATTAATTTTGTCAATTTATCTTTACTAAACTTAACTTTTTTCACACCTTTACACAAACTAACCCCAATTTACCCCTATTAAAATTTATAAAACTAGATTCATTATCTTTTACATGTGGTACATTTGACCATCTAAAAATAGTGAAAAGTCAAATGAAACACTTTAAGTGAATATGAGGAAGTATTTTTCTTAAGGTAAACAAAATAGAGCCTAAATGTCAGATTGTAACTTTAAAGTATAAAGAAACAAAGTATTTGATAATTGATATAAATATGGGTGTGCTTTACAAAAGACTTTGGATAACTTTTTGATTTTTTGATTGATTTGACTTTTATTTACCATTAGATATTTAAACTCAATACAAGCATGCCTCAAAATGAATCTGACTACACCAAAATTCAGATGAAGCTTACATACTTTATTCCTTCTATTCAAAGAGCATAAAATGTCAAATTTCAGTTAAGATTATGAGATATCCAATGAACTTTAACCGATACGAATACGGTAACATATGCCTCATTTTTTCACTATGCTACCAAGGAATGAAGACAAAATCTTCACCAGAACTACGCCCATTTTATGACAATATTAAAACCTTAATCAACATTATTGGACTGACCTTATAAACTATGGTCATAAAAATAAACACATGGAAAAATGTCAGTTACCGGCCTTCTGAAGATACAGTATTGGTAAGTTCATTCAAGCTTGAAACTTGCAGACTGGAAGATGAGGCAGTTTCGGATAAAGGTTTCCAACAAACGAAAGCCGGTTGTTTTGGCATGGGAAGACAAACATTTTCACTGCTTAGCATCAGAAACACAGATGACATCGTGGGACGATCATTGGGATCTTCTTGTACACATAACAAACCGACATGTATGCACTTCATTACATTAGATGTATTGCAGGAGTCGTTGAGTGTTTGGTTAACGATTTCCAATTGTCTATCTTCCTTCCACAATTTCCAGGCCTAAAACACATTGCACCAGACAGAAGATAACTACAAGATTAACATTTTGGTAGTGAATTAATACAACACGAAGGATTTCGGGTATTGAAGGAAAGCAAGTATAGCGACCTTATCCTAGTAATAACAAAAAGGTTATTTCTGATTGAAAGGTTGACGTGAATGGAATAAATTAGCACTTACATGTCCCAATAGACTGGCACCAAGTTCAAACTTAAATTTTCTTGAATTTCTTCTACCGGTTAAAATCTCCAGTATAACCACACCAAAACTGAAAACATCAGATTTGACGGAGAAGAGCCCTTCATATGCATACTCAGGAGACATATAACCACTTCTTGCAACAAAAAGGTGAAAATTAACGGTGTAAAAGAATGTTAACAAAGAAAATATAACAGGTAATCGATATTAGTTTACAGTGCATATAATTGTACTTACTATGTCCCAACTACTCTGTTTGTGCTTGCTTCTGTTTCTTTCCCTCCAACAATTTTTGCTATGCCAAAGTCTGATATTTTTGGATTGAATTCCTCATCGAGTAAAATATTGCTTGGTTTGAGATCACGATGGATGATTCTAAGTCTTGAATCATGGTGAAGGTAAAGAAGTCCTCGAGCTATTCCTAAAATAATGTCAAAACGCTTCTTCCAATCCAAGGACATAGAGCATGCTTCATCTATTTGCAAGGCATCCCAAAAAAGTTGTAACAAGCTTAGGAAGTGTAAAATGCTTTATCATGGCAAGGTAAGATAATAAATTTGTAACTCACCAAACAAAAAAGAGTCAAGGCTTCCATTAGGCATATATTCATAGACTAAAATCTTCTCATCTGCTTTTACACAATATCCAAGAAGTCTTACAAGATTACGATGTTGGAGTTTGGCAATCAACTCAACCTCAGTTCTAAATTCCTCAACACCCTGCACGGATACACTTGAGAGCCTCTTTACAGCAACTCTCTTTCCATCTGGAAGCATTCCCTATGTATCATTTCCCCATAATAAAAGATTATAAAACTTGCAGTGTAAGATCATTCGGCAGAATCATGAACTATTACCTCATACACAGCACCAAATCCTCCTTTCCCAAGCATATTTGAGTCTGAAAAGTTGTTTGTAGCAGCTAGTATACTTTCCCAGACGAAAAAGGGCACATCTATGCCTTCAGAATCATTCCCCTTGAACTCAACGGAACCTGCAGCAACAGTTGCATCAGCTAAACAGCTTTTATTTACTGCATCAGTACAGGAATGTAGAATCGAAAACCGACGTTGGAAAACCCCTTTTTGAACACTACCAGCAGCATTACATTGTTTTGCACTCACCAGAAATTCTTTTTAACGTTATGTGACACGTAAAAGATTTGCTATTAAAGGTCAGTCAGAGCCAAGCATTTAGAGTTCTTTGGTTTCAATTTGTGATAGACAATCGTAATGGAGCATTAATCATGTGCATTTCTTATTTATGTGCAGTTTAAGATGATATTTGTTACAAAGAGTCAATTAGAAACCTCTTTTTTTTACGAAGGTAAGGTTGAATAATTTCAACCCCCTGAAACTCCGTCTAGGTGAGAGACTAGGAGAGAGCCATTTGATTGCATTGCGATAAAGAAATGTGATGTGTAAATGAGTAAATGGACTATGCCACTTACCCAGTTCTCTACCTCTCCGTTTCAATAATATGCCACAAATAAGAACAATGGCCAATGCACCAGCTATGCAAGGTAGCACTATCTTGAGAGGGGAAGCCACTTCTGTAACAATGAGTAAAGCTATCAAAATTAGATCAGCAAGACTTTAAAGTAACTAGTTAACATTTCATAACATCTTATAAGACTTACTTTTGGTACATTTCAAGTTCCAGCCATCCCAATGGTATTTTGATCCACAAATGCACCTCATTTCACCACCCCTTTTCTTTTTACAGGAAGTATAGGGCCAATCACGGCAATCTGACGATGCATTGCAAGCAGGTTCTGGCGGTGGTTTCCAACCCAATTCAACTTCAATGAATGATGGCAGAACCTCTAGAAAAGGTTGCTCCTTTATTACTTTGCAGTTTGTGATACTGTACAGTATTTTATCTTTGGGTGATAGAAGAGTTGAGTCTATAGATCTACTGTCACAGCTATTAACATGCGTGACTTGGATGGAAAATCTTTTTGCATCAGGATCAATGGAAGAGACTCTGAAAATTTTTTTGGAAGTTGAGAAGTTAACCTGCCCTATTTGCTCATTGCAGTGGAAATTAAAGTATGATGAATCTCCACAATTTGTAGAAGTGCTGAGGGGGTAGGGAATGCTGTAAGGTCCACAAGGCTTACAGTCTCTTGGAGTTGATTCTGCACCAAAAGTAATGCCTTTCATGTCAGCTATGACATGTGATAATGCTACATAACAGTATTAAGTATTTTTCTTTTACAAAAGATCAAGACCAAAATTGCATTCAATTTGCCTTTTGTTGTGAAATCGGACTCACAAAGTAGAGAAAAAGATGGGTATGAGGAAGAAAAAACAAAGCCAACACACACACAAGCACACACAATGCAAGCAAGCAACAAAACAAGTGTTTTATAGGACCTTAAGGTACCCTCCCCCCAAATCACATGATTTTATTTCTTAATGATAATTCAATAATTACATCAAGCATTCACACTCACACTCTCACTCTCTAGTGTTTGGTTTAACTCCAATAGAGTTTCCTTTCAATACAAGCTCACTCTCTTTCTCTCTCTCTCTCTCTCTCTATGATTCAACAAAAATAGAGGTTGCTGGAACTCTACATCATTCCCTTCTTTTAACTTTGGGAGCCTTCTTCATAGGCCCAAGGAGTCGAATGCATTAAACCTTAAGAGTCAAACTTCTTCCATGCTCTATTGTCCCTTGAACAGTTGAAGATGCCAGCTTAACCAATTTTCACTTTGGCTCAAATTTGAACTTCCCCAAGCTTTAAGTGATTGAATCTTCACTCATCAATGCACAGGCATCATGTTTAGAGGATTTGGGTCTTGACTCTTGATACAACGCGTTATCTTTGTTATAAAGATTAGAATTAAATGTATGTCTTATGTACTTACTGCACTCTTCCAATCTCGATATCTGCAGGACCACACTGGATTGGTTTTTACAAGTGGACTAACCATGTGTCTGGAAAAATAATTTACAAGTAAATACTAATTTCCTCATGTAAACTTCACTGAGATTTTGTTGGGAAGGATTGCACATATCATCAGCACATAAGCAAATGACTGGTTATATATCTGATATCTGTATCATCTCACTATAGCACATTGTCCTGGCCTAATATGCTGTTGTAGAAGCAGGCCAAATGTCTTCAAAAGCATTAAGCACCACTAGGTATAAGGTTAAAAATCAAGTAAATGCCAATGAACTATTGAGAAATAGTACATCAAAAAACCACATAAATGTTGAAGGTAATACCCGCATTAGCAAACAGTCATTGTCATTTGCCTATCATTACCATCCGGAAATACATGTATGAGAAAATTATTGGGTGTAAAAAGATACAGGTTTGTTTGCAGAGGTCCATTTACTTGGCCATTCATGTGAGACATTCTATGGCGAATTGTATGTGATTATTATAACTATTCCTTGATATGATTACATAAAAATCAAAGTAGATGTTAGAGTGAGCTATTCAAGCAGGATAACTGATTACAGAAGAAAGATTTTACCTATATCAGAAAGTGCACTGCGGACAAAGATAGTAAACCCCTTGGAATACTCCTCCTGCAAATTGGTAAGTTCATAGTACCACATCAAGCACATCTCATTTAATGCTCCTGTGCAGTTACTGACACCACAAGAATAAGCTACACAATCACATTCCTTAAGGCAATCACCCTTGCAGGACCCAACATTTGTCCGATTGGTCTTTGGGGTGCTCACTTTCATCATAGGCATCCTCAAAAATTCATCTGCCAAATAATTTCTACTGCAAGATACCGACTTTGGGGAACAACCCTCAGAGAAATTTCCTGTAGCCCACCTCTTTGGAGAACTAGCATTGAAACCAGGCAAACACTTGCACAACCCATCATTGCTATTGCAACTACCAAAATTTCCACATGTACTGTATAAACTACATCTATCCTTTGGCTCCATCCATTTCAGGGACCAGCCTCTTTCAGTTTCCCATTTCCAAAATTGAATCTGTCCGGTGAAATTCATTACCAACCTCGTATTTTTGTAACTATCCTGCTGAATGTTAAGCAATAAATTAAACAGAGATTGGGGAGCCTGATCAAAAGGTGTTGCTTCGCTCTCCCAATAATGGAGTGATCCCTTTTTCAAAATAACCAAGCTCTCTTCATTCCCTTGAATCTGCAAAGTTAACATATAGTTTCCCTGTGATGGATTGTTATTAGTCTCCCATGAAGTCAAATTCTTCTCAGTAATGTCCATTCCTGGAAGAAATGTGTCAGTGGGGTAATCAAAGCTTTGCCACAATTTCTGTTTTCCTCGTTGTCCCCTTTTGTACAATATTAAGTTACCGCTGTCATCTAGACAAAGTGTTGAATTCACAGGTGCAGGAACATCTGTTGACCAGTATATTGCATCGTTATTATCTAGCACCTTAGCAGCACCATCTTTTAGGATCAGAGAGCCATTTGACTCTAATAATGGCTTATTTCGATTAGCAACCCAGACTATAATCCTTGGACTAGACTGGTTGTAATACCATATGCCCAAAAACTTTCTATTATTGTTGTTCCCTTCAGGTGCAAAGAATCCAAGCTCAAATACTTGACCTGGAGAAACTAGAGTACTAGTGTTGTTAGAACCATCAGAGATCACAGAATTTTCCGTCAAGCAGTCACTAGCAATACAATGTATTATAGAAATGGAAAACAAGAGAAAAAGTGAACAGTTGAGGTAACATATGCAGTAAATGGACCGTGTGATAATTGTCATAAGGAAAAGAAGACAAGTCTATCCCTTTAAAATACCAATAATAATTGCAGAGGATTTTGTTTTTCTGTATTCTAAAGTAGGGTATAGATTCTTATTGAAATAGGACCATCTAACTATGGAAGAAAAAGAAACCCTTCCTTGAAGGTTTGAAGATATAGTTGTTACATGTACATTATACACATATGTGGTAGAAGGTATACTTTCACAAGATATGAATCAAGGGAGTCAAAATTTCGGATTCTAGGGAAAACACAAGCATGAACAAGATACTAGTATGGTACGAAGTATCAAGGAAAATGGAGATTGGAATGACAAACTATTATGACATTATATGGTAAAAAAGATAGCGGATAAATTTACAGAACAAAAATGTAATGAAAACAAAGATGAAGGTAATTCTGGCAATATGCCTATAAGATTTATTCTGTGCTCCTGCAAAAAGAGACTAACTTGAAAGGAATACATGACACTGAATTTTCTACATGGAAAAGTCGAACAAAGCAACACTACAAATAAAATCTTGAAGAACAAACATGTAATGAAAGCAAAAATATACACTGTCTACAGGCTATAGTAATTCTGATTGTAGGGGCTTGCATTACAGATCATAATATTCCACACCACATCTTTTTGGGCTCGATTAATGAATTAAACAAAGCCAAACAAGTCATTTTCTACATTGCACAAGTCAATAATGCAACACGGCTGCTCAATATTTTATTCCACAGACCAGTCAGCAAACACAATATAATAATTTCACTACTTGAAAATAAAAGATAAGAAAATGAGGAGTGAAAAGATTACCAAAATTCAGCATGATTAGTTGACTGAAGAGTCTAATTAAATATGAGAAGCTTGCAAAACTTGAGCTGCTGTCATGAATCCATAGTTTGTTGAATTTTGATTGCTTACTGGTCCTGTTTACTTAAAAGGAACAATAATGAGGTATATAAATGAACCCAATCCTTAAACATCGCCACCTTTTCATTTTATCGTCACCCCAATAAAATTACAAATTTGACCCTGGACTTTAAAAAATTACGAATTTACCACTGGACTTGAAATGTCTTATTTACACTCTAACTTCACTAAATAACTCCTTTATCACACTTAAAAAACAAAATTACAACATAAAATTTTTAGAGCAAAAACTAAGAAATTCAATCCGCAAACAAATAATCAATTTAATTTTTTATTCGAATCATATTAGTTTAAATTTTAAAAAAAAAACAAAAAAATTATTTTTTTAAATGGGCCAGTCGCATGAAATCCGCGAGCCCACCGCGGGCTAGTCGCACGAAACCCGCGACTCGACCGCGGCTCAGTCGCACGTTTTGTATATTATTTTTATTATTAGTATTATTATTATTATTAACTTTTTTATATTCTTTTAAATATTATTTTTATTATTTTTATTGGTGATGTTATTGTTGTTATTGTTAGTAAATTTTTCTTTAAGTTTATTTTTTAATATTGTTTTTATTATTAATGTTATGATTATTATTATTGTTTATGTTAATATTGTTATGATTATTATTAATGTTATTATTTTTATTAATATTATTATTATTATGATTATTGTTAATTTAGAAAATTAATTACAATAATATTAATAATAATAATAATAATAATAATAATAAATATGTTCTTACATTATATTTGTTGATAATGATTAGTTAAATATTGTTGTTGCTAATTAATTATTGTCTTTTGTTCATGTGGTTAATTTAACGTAACATTTGATTATGTTTATTTATTAATAATAGTTAATTAAATTATAAAAATTGTAGTAAATGGCTGGTACTCACGGGAAAGGAAAGGCTTTTTTTAGAAACTTGCTAAGCGGGAATAGTTCTAGGCCTACCCTGCTCAGAGGGGACCCTCATGAGAAGGGGGTGATGGGTTCTACTAGGAGGGCTAGGCGCGAAGAGGCTGCCAGATACAATGAGGCCCAATGGTCGAGTACGTTGAACCAAGTGCGTACTCGTTTTGATGACCAGGCTAGCAGCCTCTAGAGTAGTTGGGAGGTTTCTAGTGATGATGATAATGATGCTGATGATGTTCAATACCATGGTCCTAATCTTCGCCCAGTGGACTGGACTGTTGTCCGGGGGCCCAACAGAAGATTCGCACGTGCCGGCCCTAGTTCTTCAGGCGCATCTGAGCATGCCGGACATAGTCTCGTTGATAATGAGCCGCCACGGGGGAGCAGGCTCTCACAGTCCGCTAGAACGGACTGGTTAGTCACATCGCCCTAGCCCGGGGGCCCACAGATACGTGCCTGATACCCAGCTATGGCGGGTACATTGCTAAAGTTATTTTTGACGGCTCTGAGCGTACGCCTCCGATTCTGGAATGTCGTAGTAGAAAGCAGATTGGAATATGTTAGGTTTTTGAATTTATTTGTTTTCTATTATGTCGCTGTTTTATTTAGATGTTGTTTAATATCTTACTCGCACCCTTTTTCCTTTTTTTTTGTGCAGTTTCTGAATGAATGGCCGAGTCAAGTCGCTCCATTGGCGAGATTGCCTGCTGTTGCGGAAATGACCCCCCGGGAAAGACATGCTTTAGATGTATACCTTGGTGATGTTAAAGATTTATTTGCCGAATGGCAAGCTTTTAAGGGGCATGGCCCTTCATAGTCTGTATTTAAACTAATTTACATTAATGCGTTTATTTATTTACATCAACGCTTTTTACATTAAATTTAATTCATGTTTATATCAATGCTTTTATTAATTTACGGCCACGTACGTATCATTTGGATAGAGGTAGGATTTGCAACTAATAATCTGCTCAATCCCCCTTTATATCCAAGTCTGTTCAGACCACGTAATTAAGTTCTGTGGCCATATAAAGACAGTGTTGAAGGAGAGTTCTATCCTCCATCTCTTCCCTTCTTATTGATTGCCTAGCATTATAAATTTGATTCATAATAGTAAAAAAACCAATAAAATTTTCTCTAATAGAAGTCATGATAAAGATCGGTTGCATGCGGGTTGCACTAAGTTGTCGTATGTGCTCCCGAATATCTACATTCATCCTATTTGCCCTTACATGACCATCTATGTACACTAAGAACGGGTGGTTATATCTTCCTTTTTCACCAGGGTACACCCTTACCATCCAAGATCTTTCTCCTAGTTTACGCCTACTTGCTACAATCAAAAATTTACACCCACATCTTCTACTTTCAGGTCGAGCAGCATAATCTAGATTATGTAAATCACCCCTAATATTACCATAGCGGTGACACCTTAAATACACAGTAACTCTAGAACGTCCTTTTTGTTTATAAGAAGCACGTGTAAATTGAAAACCAATTGTTATTGCTATCGCATTGGCCCAACTATGTAATTCATCTACGGAATCAAATTCCCTATCCGTAACAAATCTATCGGAGTAATCTACGCTGTCTCCTAAGTTTTCAAAGTCCTGCAAATTTGAAATATGAAACAAACCATACATTAGGTCATTAAAAAATTATACATACAAACATTAATAATAAAAAAATTCAATAATAAATAAAAATTATAAATTACGTTAATAATTAATATTAAAATATTAGTAATACAAATTAATATTAAATAAAAATTATAATTTACTTAAATAATTAATATTAAAATAATAACAATACAAAAAATATAATAAAATAATTGTAATAATAATAAAATAAATTAATATTAAATAATAAGAAAATAATAATAATAACATATAATTATAAATTATTTAAATGAATAATAACAAAATAATAGTAATGTTAATAATATAAATTACTTATATTAATAATAATAATAATAATAATAATAATAATAACAAAAATTAATAATAATAATAATAATAATAATAATAATAATAATAATAATAATAATAATAATAATAATAATAATAACAATTATAAAAAAAATACAAATAATATTATTAATGATAATAATATTATAATAATATTAGTAATAATAATTTACTAAGACGTATAATAATTTAAATAATAATGTAAATAATAAAAAAAACAAAAAAAAAGAAAAAAAACAGTTGCACAAAAACCGCGAGCAGACCACGGTGGAGTCGCACAAATCGTGCGAGTGGACCACGGTCCAGTCGCACGTTTTGTGTGACTGAACCGTGGTCCACTTATACGTTTTGTGCGACTCAACCATGGTTCACTCGCCCAGTTTTTGCGACTTTATTTATTTTTTAAAAAAAAACGATTCAAATCGATTAAAGTACGTACCGGATCCGATTCATAGTCGCTTTCGTTAGCCATAGTTAATCGATTCCAACTAACAGCTTGTTTAAAATCGAAGAACGTTTTTAGAGAGTTTTTAGAGAGATAGTACCGTGTTTGAATTCGTATATCATACAAGGGCGCGTCTCAAAATTCAATATATATAGGGTCGTGATAAAAATGTTCGGGATTACGTTTAAACTTTAAATTTAATGTTTTTAAAGTGATAATAGTGTTATTAAGTGCGATTTACATTTGTTAAACAAATTTTAAGTCCAGAGACAAATTCGGTAATTTCATTAAGGGCATAACAATGCCCATCAAATGAATACTGCATATATTGGGTGCCTTTCACCATGTAAAACAAAAGGGAAATATATTCTATTCATACCGATACCAATTGATCAAATAATTCACCATTCAGATTTCGGACAAAGAGCCACCAACCTCATCCAATAAAAAAGGGTTACCTATAATATCTTGAAACTTAGCTACTTAGCTGCTGCATTACATGAAATAAAGATAAACAATTTAATCCAGCATTAGTCACAAAAGCACCTCATACTTCATATCCTTTGAAATAACAGAAGGTGTGACACAAAAGAAAAACTTGATCAATTATAAGGGAATCATACAATAGCAACACAATGCCATTGCCCCCTCTGTTGCTCATATTCTTCATTTCGTCTCAAATATTTGTGTCGCACTATTAACACTTGGACATAGGTCACTTGGATACTTCAATTTATAGAAAGATTTAGAGAATTTTTCATAAAATAGTTGGTTTAGACACTTAACACATATCCGAGTAGAACATGGGTGTACGAGTACAGTCCAACTAACAAAGATTGTGTCAACAACAAATGGCTCCGATTATATATGGATGAGATGAGGAGAGACTACGAGCTTGTCGATGAGATTAAAAGCGAGAGTGTGGGATCAGTGTCAACATGATTCACTAATTTTTTCTTGAATCGATGAAAACAAATTATGATCGATTTTGAGTTTTTTGGCCTATTTTAAGCGATACATAAATTCATAATGTGAATTAGCCAGTAGATTATGTTACAATGTGTGGGACTATTGCTAAAATAAGATTTGTCATAAAATTTATAGAGATATACCAAAATAATGAGTGTGAAAATTCAAAGGAGGGAATATCTACTAAAACCACTCAAGTATATTCAAAGAGCTAACCGATTGTTGGTATTTGGTGACTCGAACAAGAGTCGGGATACGGAATAAGATGAACAATGGTGGCCAAAGGTTGAAGACGACTCGTCGGCAAGCGATGAATGGAGGACTTTTTCCAGAGAAGAACGCCGAGTCGGCGGCACGGGGCTGGTTTGGCTCAGACAAGTCGGCTGTAGGTTCTGCCAAGAATGGGTTTTTGTCCAGTAGTTTTCCCCGACTCGGCGGCAGCAGCAGCTTTCCTTTGAAAGACGAGTCGGCTTAGCATGTGGGAAATGCGGGTTCAGTTTTTACATGATTTTGGCCGGTTACCCATGTATTTGTGACGGTTACTAGGTTTCTTGGAACCCAAGTTTTTCCTAATTGGAATTAGTATATATATACTAATCATATGTTAGGGCTAGGATATGTAAGAAAAACACGAGAAACTAAGAGAGAAAAGTTTAGAGAGTCATTATTGTCTATTGATAATAAGATAAGAATCAATAATTAAAATAGCCTTGAACTTCAAGTCATTTATAAATTATAGCTGTAAAGTTCAATAATTACGAGTTTGAGCGATTGTAAATAAAAAAATTTGGAAGCATTGTAACAAGAGTATAGTTCAGATCACTTGCAATGATTGGAAGCTGGCTTTAAGTTTTTAGGCATTTCATGGCACACATTCCTCATAAACTGCGTTGCGCCCATTCAACTAGATGAATTGGAAACCTTAAAAGATAATTCACCATTAAACCGTTACATGTGACTCACATGTAACGATTTAATGGAGAATCGTCCCTTATTCAATAAGCTTAATTCATAAAAACAAAAAAATACAAAATGTAGGAGTATACTCAAGAAATTTATAAAAAATATTATTCAAATAGCATGAAAATGGAGTATAAATGAACACAACATATAATGGGTATTGTACTATTGTTCAATTTTCACCATGTGAAACAAAATGAAAGATAAACAAAATAGAGTATTCATTCTTAACTGATACCATTATACCAATATATGATTTCTCCATGAAAAAAGACCTTATTTATCCATAGCTCGACTGAAAGTTCCACCTGATCAAATTCATTCAGTAATCAGTATTGAGTCATAGCCACCAATCTCAACCAAGAAATTGAGCTTGCCCATGAGATCTTGAAGCTTAGCTAGTTAGTTACTGCTTTACATTTATAGCAGATAAATAAACCCAGCATTTGTCACAAAAGCAACTCATACCTGATACCTCAGGTACTTTGAAGTAGCAAAAGGTGCAACAAAAAAGAAAAACATGAAACAATTCGAAGGGAATCATACAACAACAAAATGCCATTGCCCTATACGTTGCTTGGACTCTTCATTTTTCCTCGAAGTACCCGTATGGCATCCTTGACACTTTGATATGGTTGAGCACCTACACACTTCAATAGTTCAAAAAGATTTTGAATCAAATAGTCAATTCGGACACTAAACAAGTATCCAAGTCGGACATGGATTACACGAGTTCAAACAACCTAGAATACCAAATGCTCTCAATTAGACATAAATTGGAGGGTCACATATATACAACCTTACACTTATATTACCACAGGTTGATTCTTATAAGCCTGTTACCATTAATTTTAAGGGAATGATACAGAACAGAAGTAATGAAAATACACCACTTATTATGGCATTATCATTATGCAACTGGGTGTATCAGAATTCAGACACAAAATAAGGCATACAGAACAAGTCTTCAGCAAGGTCATTTCTGTCAAGCATTTCATCGAACAAATGGTGCTCACAATCTAAGTTCCTGATAGTTGTAACAACAAACCGAGATAGAGCAAAATATCAAAGAAACAATGATTTACAAAGCTTTAACTACAACTATGTCAACCTATAATATCATTTATCTTCCTACAGTTGATACAGTAATCATGGAAGCATTACTGAATGAGCTAGAAGCTCCTACACTGGAAGATGAAGCAACCTCAGATGATGATGTCCTTGTATAATAAGCTGGTTTTTTAGGAACTGAATCGGTTGAATCACCTCCATCGCTGAGCATCAGTACTACATTTGGCATGGTAGGACGATCAGCAGGATCATCTTGTACGCATAACAAAGCTACACGAATGCATGCTAAGACTTCAATTGGATTGCATGATTCTTTTAGTGTTGGGTCTATGAATTCCAAACCTTTATCTTCAGTCCATAATCTCCATGCCTAGGAAATAATTAGACATTGTAATATCAAAAAAAAATGCTAATATTAAACCAACAACTTCAAAATAATTTTAAGTAAAACTGCATATTAGATATATTTGTTAAAAATAACCGACTTATTGCTTATAACAATCATTAAAGCTTCTTTGTAAGTCTAGAATTATGAATAAATAATAGTTAAGTTTATTTTCAGAAATTATACCGAATAGGGAGTTTATTCAAAAATAGATAATAATTGGGTTTATTTTCAGCGGATCGAGCAAATATTAGTTTATATTTTTTAATTTTCCAAAAAAAAAAATAATATACAAAGTGTTCATTAGCAATGGTTTTTGATAGATTAAAGATTTATGGAGTAGTAAAAGAAGAATATTGATACATACATGTCCTAGTAGACTGAGTCCTTCCTCAAATACTGCCATTCTTGAGTTCCTTATGCCACTTACAATCTCTAATACAACCACGCCAAAGCTAAAAACATCCGATTTGATCGAAAAAAATCCCTCACAAGCATACTCCGGAGGCATATAACCACTACAATAACAATTTATGAATAAAAATTGCAATATCATTCCTGAACGTATACCTCTAGTTGAGATTGCTACTTACTATGTTCCGACAACTTTGTTAGTGTTTAGCTCCGTTTCTTTTCTTCCAATAATCCTTGCTACACCAAAATCTGAAATCTTAGGATTAAGCTCCTCGTCAAGTAAAATGTTGCTTGGTTTCAAATCTCGATGTATGATTCTACATCTCGAGTCTTGGTGAAGATAGACAAGGCCTCTAGCTATGCCGAATATGATGTTAAAACGCTTCTCCCAATCCAAGTACACAGAAAAATTTTGGTCTAACAAAGATTACACAAAATTTGCAATGTTAAAAGGACAGTATTTTAGTCTTTAGTATAGAGGTTAACAACAATTTTGTGATCAGAAAACTAACCAAACAAGCATGTGTGTAGGCTTCCATTAAGCATGTATTCGTATATTAAAATGTTCTCGTCTGCTTTCACACAATATCCTAGTAGTCGTACAAGGTTCCGATGCTGAAGTTTAGCGATTAATACAACCTCGGTCCTAAACTCCGCTACACCTTGTGTCGATACACTTGAGAGCCTCTTGACAGCGATTTCCTTTCCATCCGGAAGTTTTCCCTGAATGAAAGATGATAGTTATTACTTATTGGAATAACTCACTAAGAAAATTAGACTCGTTTTATTGATTTCCTATTATTGTCAATGCCAGCATACAGTCGGGAAAATATAAGGTGCACATATTTTATTAGTCAAAGAGATACCTTCCCAAACCATATGGCTTTGGGAGGAAGGACTCCAATGACTTACAAAGTGTGCATATCATCTTTAGTTTATCGATGTGGGACAAATTATCCCAACATTTCCAAATTTAGGATGGACGCAAAGATTATAGTTCTTTGCTTACGGGTTAAATTGGATCAAAGTTAAATGGTCATTATATCATGCGCACGTCTTATGCATGTGAAGTTGTAGACGTAAGATGATCATGGTTGCTTTTAATGGTCATTCAGATACAAATTTTCTTTTTACAAGGGTAAAGTTGCTTACAGTCGATCCATCAAAATCCCGCCTAAATGGAAGCATAGGTGGGAGACACTTTCGGGCATTAGGGATATAATCGAAAAGTTGGTTTATTTACCCTGAACACGGAACCAAATCCTCCTGTTCCAAGCATATTTGCATCAGCAAAATTGCTTGTAGCTGCTTGTATAACTCTCCAACTGAAAAAAGGAACATCTACGCCTTCAGAATCGTCTCCCTTGAACTCGATAGAGCCTGTAATAAAGTTGGCATAATTCAGCATTGATAGTGTACTGCATTGTATTTCCTAGCAACATGCTTATAAACCAACTTACCTTCATATTTAGCAATCCTTCTTCTATGCTTGTGATCATATATATAGAATACGCCACAAAGAAAAAAAAGTGCGAGAGGAACAGCTACGCAAGGAATCAAAATCTTCATATGTAAAACCGCTAAATGGAAGCAAAACAGAACATCCGTATTAACACTGATCATCTCTAACACAACATATAAATGCTCACATATCGAGTAATTTTTTATAGATCGAGATCATCATACCTTTGACACATTTCAAATCCGAGCCATCCCAATGAAAACTTGGTCCACACATACACCTCCTAGTACCGCCTTTTTTGGCTTTACACGAAGTATGAGGCCAAGGATGACAGTCTGCGGATGCACTACAGCTCGGCTCTAATGGTACTTTCCAACCTATCTTAACCATAATAAAAGGCTGTCTTAGTTGCACTAAAGGGTTATCCTTAAAAATAGAGCAGTTTCTATACTCAAACGGCATGGAACTATTCGATGGCAGAACGTATGAGTTTATATATCGACTGTCACAACTATTGGCTTGCATGACTTGTATGGTAAATGTTTTCGTGTCTGGATCAATCAAGGCGACTCTGAATGTACCTGTTGGAATCGAGAAGTTAACCTGCCCTGTGTCTGAATTACAGTGAAAGTTAGAATACATGGAGTCTCCGCATTTCGATCTATCAGAACTTAGGGGATAGGGGATTGCATAAGCTCCACATGGTGTGCAATTTCTTGAACTTGATCCTGTCACAAGAGAATTAAAAATAGGTTATAACTTATAACCCACCCCTCCCTTGCCCATTAAAAAGATTCCCCAGTTGGTCCATTGGCTAGTTTGATCGGTTGGAACTTAGAGGTAGAGGTGTTCAATGAGCTGGGTCGGAGCAGATCATGTCAAATTTTAAACTGGCAAGGGCGGGTCCAAGCCCGTTTAAATCCGACCCACTTTGACCCCTTTTTTAAAAGTTCATATAATAGTTTTTTTATTCCACTTTATGACCCATTGGGTAGACCCACCTATGTATATAATAATATCATATAAAAATATAATAAAAAGGTGGTAAAAAATTTTTTCGCAACCAATCCCTATAATTATCCGACCCGACCCTTTATACCAAGGCCTGTTAATGAACAGTCAAAATATGACCTGACCCTTAACAACGTACCTATATCAGAAGCTGGTACACGAACAAAGAGGGTAATCCCTTGAGAAAATTCCTCTTCTAAGCGCGGTAGATTAGTCCATGTTAAGCACCTCTTCTCAGTCGTACTGCCCATTCCCGTGCAGTTCGCAATACCATAAGAGTACGCTACACAAGTACAATCCCTAAGGCATTGTAGCTCACAATTGCTTTCTACAGAAGCACTACAATCTACACTTCCAACTTTCATCCTCGGCAATTTCAAGAATGTGTCTGCAGAAGTATTTTGTCTTTGATTCAGACTCCCCGATTTTGCCACACATCCACCAGTATAACATCCCAAATTCCATTCCTGTAACGAACTAGGCCGAAATCCAGGCAAACACTTACAAGGCAAACCATAATTACTATTACAACTTCCAAAATTTCCACATACATCATGGAAACTACACCTATCTTTAGGCTCGACCCAATCCAAAAACCAACTTTTATTACTACTTCCGCGCTTCCATAACTGAATCTGTCCGGAGCTTCCAGTGAAGTTCATCACTAGTCTTGTGTTGTTCGGAAGAGAGGCTTTCCCGGTTCGATCATTCAAAAGTTCAGATAACGCATATGGAATCTTAGCAGAACAGTCGGTTTTGATGTCCCAATACTGACGATACCCTTGTATAATAATCGCATTACTGTCATTTTCCGTTTGTAGCACAAACTGTGCAGATCCTGGTGCAGGACTACTATTATTTGGCCATGATATAAGCTTCAAACTCCCATTTACCGACATCCCTGGAAGAAATGTGTTTGTTGGGTGATCAAAACTTTGCCACACGATGAATTTTCTCTCTTGACTTGATAAAATTAGGTTACCAAGATCATTTAAACACAGTTCAGTAGGATCTTCTGATGCAACAGAATCAGTTCGCCAGTATAATGAACCATCTGTACCTAAAACTTGTGCATTCCCATCTTTTATAACAAGTTTTACATTAGAATTTGATAGAGGTTTCTCTCGATTAGCTACCCATACAACTATCTTTGGATTGGAGTTGTAGTACCATATGCCTAAGTACTTGTTATTTTCGTCGATTTTCTCACTAGGAGTGAAGAATCCAAACTCAAAAATTTCGGTTTGGGATTTTAGAATAATGCCATCTTTGATCGTAGAATTAGAACCATCTGCTAAGCAATAATTTGTTCTATAAGAACATACATGAAAAGATAAAGATAATGTTTGTATGTACAAGAAGAATAAGGAGGTGTAATTTAAAGACATTATGAAATAAGTTTGTGTAGTGATAAGTAGAACTTCAGTTTAAAATACACTAGTGTTAGAATTTTCATGTTTTGATAGTAGGGCATGTAAATAGTCTTCGCTCATTATAGTGTTTCCTTATTCTAACTTGTTTATTTGTGCATAAATATTCTACAAGTAAACTAAAAGCATTTTGGATTTTCTAGTTTTCCACGAATAGTGTAAAAACTTCTCAATGAAAAGTTGATGGTGGGAGCATATCTTTTTAGGAGTGGATTAAAAATATAAAATAATTTTAGCGGTGCTATTTATTTTGTACTCTATGAAATTTTAGAGTATAAGTAAATATACTTAAGAGAAAATAACATAAACTATCATGTGAGCCCCAGATTTAGAGGGTGGCGTTATGCAAATTGATACTATGCACATGCTTATAATCACCTCTAACCCTTTTACTCACACTTAAACCTTGAACTAAAATGTAAATGCAGCAGTCTTTTTTATACTCGACATTAGATATTCCACTTCGAAGTGATATAATAAAAATATATCATTGTGCTTCAACGATTAACTTACCTTTTAGTTGAGTAAGCTTCCTGATATGATGTTTAAAGTCAATGTGAAACTAAAGATCACGAATTTGAATCTCAACCTACTCTTCCATTTTAAATGAAAAAGCAAGCAATGATCGGTGTTGGCGTGTAGTATCCTCATTTCTAACTCAAAAACTATCTTATGAAAAACAGATAACTAACAATTTAAATTAGTTGAGTTATATTATCGTGTAAAAGCTAAATGTATGAATGATTAGTTTTGTCTTATGTAGTAAATATTTGAAGAAGACAGATAATTTATCTGTCACTCATTACACATTAATTTTTTCCATGTATAAGCTGGAAAATGATGTTCTACACATTAAGAACAATCACAATTCGCAGCTGTAAATATTTTGTAATTTTGTTCATTTGTTGACCATATATTAAATGCCAAGACTTGAAGAAAATTCTACCGTAGAATCTACTTCGTATTCCATCAATCCTGTAGTAGATAGACAGGATTGTAAGTATTAGTACCTCAACTTACAAATTTAAGCACTTAAATTTCTAAAACATTTAAATGGAGACAGCGCCGAAGGACGTAAGTCGGTCATGATCCACCTTGAAAATTATAGAATACTAATAATGTAAATAGGAAAATTTATTCATAATGATTTAATTGTTTACTGATTTTTTTGGGAAATTATCAATGGTGCCCTTGTACTATTGAAAAATTACAATGGTACCCAACTGCATTTCAGTGGTACCCCCAATTATATGGTAATTACAACCGTGACCTTAATGATGAATTTTCCGTTAAATGTCCGTTAAATTTGGAATTTAACCTAACCATGGTTAGTTTCTTCTTCTTCTTCCCTTTTCTCTTTCATGGCTGCTCTTCTTCCATGGCTGCTCTTCTTCCATGGTTAGTATGTGCTCCTTTGGCATACCGTTCCATCATCAGGAAACTCGAAATTTGGTTGAAAAGGTGTGAAGATACTGCCATTAGTGTGACTAATCCCTACTGATAAGCTATGCAGAAGAGTTCTATCATCATCAACATTTGCTCTTGTTTCATCAACTCCATCAGGAGCAAGTGTGAAACTGAGATTCGTTGTGTGGATGATATCTTTGAAATTTTGATTGAATTGATTAATTTGTACCAAATGTTATAGCTGTTCCTGGTTTTTTATGGGGCTATCTTATGCCCATTAATGGTTTTGGTGAACAGTGAAAGAAAGATTGAGAATTGAATCTTGAGAAAATATTCGGCAAGTGAGTTGAGATTTTTTCAGCGGCGTTTAGAGAAAGACGACATCGGCTTTGACCTTCAACAAGAAACCAGCCTTTACAAACGAGAGAACAGTTTTTTCTGTCGTCGGAGGAAAGGGATTGGAATACTTGGGCGAGACATTCGTCGGGGATTTCTAATGTATAGTCAGAGTAAATGGGTTCGGGTTTTGTAAGCGGGTCAAGTTGTGGAGGTGGAGACGGTGGGTGGATCATGGGGGTTGATGTTTTGCGGGATGAGGAGGCGAAGCGAGATGTGAAGGAGAAGGAACGGGAATGGTGGCGACTTAACTTGGGTGAGTTGGAAGGGATGGATGCCGATTGGCCCATCCAGGGAGGAGAGTGAAATTGAAGCGCCGTTGAAGAAAAGTAGGCAAGAACTGGGATTATGAGGAACGAAAGTACTGCATACTTCTAAAAAGGATTAATGAAAGTTGAGGAGATGTGCAGGATTAGCAATAAAATTTTTGTTGTCTTTCATGTCCCAGATCTTGAAATATGTTCTATGATGATTTATATGTAGTTAACAATTGAGGGATAGATCATTGTAGAATTGTGTTCCTTATTCATCCGTCATTGACACAAGGGAACTTCATCATCCGGCACAAGGAGAGGAGAGCAGCCATGAAAGAGAAAAGGGAAGAAGAAGAAGAAACTAACCATGGTTAGGTTAAATTCCAAATTTAACGGACATTTAACGGAAAATTCATCATTAAGGTCACGGTTGTAATTACCATATAATTGGGGGGTACCACTGAAATGCAGTTGGGTACCATTGTAATTTTTCAATAGTACAAGGGCACCATTGATAATTTCCCTTTTTATAATAATCTCAATTTTAATTAAGGAAAATTATCAATAGTACCCTTATGTTTTTACACTTTATCTTTGGTACTCCTGTGTTTTTTCGATTATCAATGGTACCTCTAGTACTTCATACTAATTACAATCGTAACATTATTTATGTTTTTGCCGTTAAATCCTTTTAAAAACAAACTATGGTCAGTTTGTTATATATTTATCGTTAAACTGACAATGATTTGTTTTTAAAAGATTTAATGGCAAGATAACGGCAAAAAATACAAGAGTGTCAAAGATAAAGTGCATAAACACAGGGATATCATTGATAATTTCCCTTTGATTAAACATGAATAATCTCATCTACAAGCGAGGCTTGCTAAGAATGCACCATGGTAACCTTTTACCTATACAACAAGTCATTTTGCAATAAAAAAGTAAATACAAAATTAAATTATAAAATGTTCAAAAAAAAAAGAGAAATCAACTATTTTTGCATGATTTTAATTTTTAATTTGCTTTAAAAATTATACACAATTATAGATATTTTTGATTGAATTAGTGCATTAAAAATGATCGAAGTTTTGTTAATTTTGAATTTTATTTAGCTAAAGTTGTTATGTATTTGCTAATTTTTTATCTCTTATATAGATATCCTATGACTCTTTATTAATGAATCATGTATTATTAAAAAAAAAAACTCTGAATTGAAAGAAGTATTATTTATGATTTGTGAGTTAATAATACATGAGCCTAAAACAGCTATTAAACATAAAGATAAACATATATAAACTCTTACATGCGCTTTAGTGAGAATTGAATTTTATCTCAATTGAAAACTTGAAGTAAATACCATCCTTTTCATATATGTTTGAAGATCTAATCTCACCTAATTTTCTGCTTCACTCGGCCTACTATGTGATAAAAAAAATTTGATAATTTTTCAAGTGGAACTCTCATACTCCATATTTTGGAGTGAATTCTCTACTATTTTAAATATTATTTAAATTTTAAATAGAGTATTATTTATCATATTTGCAATTTTGTTGGATTACTCATATTTGCAAATTTAATTAGCGTTTTATTGTGTATGTAGATTTTTCAGAACGCTACAAATTGTAATATTTCAAAAATCAAAATTAGTGATTTATGTTTTTTTAACTTTTTTCTCAACATATTATTTTTTGAACAATATTTTTGGCAAAAGCTAACAAACACCTCTGGATATTCGTCAATAAGAATAATAACATATTTAAAAGAGTAAATTATAAAACAAAATAAAAATTAAAAATAATATAATATATTTTAAATTATAATTTAGTGATAAATTCTACTCCCTCCGAACCATTTTAGTTGTCCAATTTCTTTATTTGGCAAAGTCATTTTAGTTGTCACATTTTTATTTTTTGTCAATTTTTTTTACCAAAATATCCTTAGTTTACACACGTAATTACGAATATACCCCCATATATCTTACTTACCCAACTACCCTTCACCACTTACACTTCATTATTTACCCTTTTTAATGGACCCTACACCTTCCTTAATAACTCTGCCCAAGCAAATGAGACAACTAAATTGATTTTAGAAGGAGCATATTTTATGTCAAATTAGATAATATATCCTTATTAACAAACATTTAAAAACATCAAAGTAAACATCAAAGTTAAACTTATTAAGCCGAAGGTCCTAAATCGACTTTTCAAAAACAATAATAACGGTTCTAATCGCCTTTCTGTTCAAAATTGAAAATTCGGAAACCGAAGCTTAATTTCGAAGTCGAAAATGGCGGGCTAAACTTCTTCTCTCTTTCTTTCTCTCTCCTCACCTCACGCTTTCTTTCTCTTCTCATGGCTTCCGTACTAGAAAAATCCGAAGTTACGGTGCGTTCGAAATTATCCATTCTTCGAAGATTATGCGACGAAAAAATTGAAGCTCATCAGCAAAAAATCGATTCAGTTTCAGTCTCACTCAAGAAATTTCTGCAATCTCACAAATCTAATTCTGAGTCATCTGCTCAAAATCAAGGTTTTATTCTTTGCATTCACTCATTTAGTTTTAATGAACTGAAACTTTTTATTCGTATTGTATTGTTAGGGTTTTGTATTTGTGTATATTAATTTCTGTGTAATTAGGGTTTATCGAAAGGGATTGACGTAAATTATTTGACTAATTGAGTAAATAATGCATCATTAATTGTCTTTCGCAGTTAAATTGGGGAAACTCAAAGTTGAATTAAGAGAATTGGAGGATGAATTGGTGAGAGCATTGTCAGGTACGCTGTTAAGCATAGCATGAATGATTTCTGGCGTATATTTTGATGGTGTTGGATCATTTTTTTTTTGGGAGAAAATGTTTTCTATGCGATTCTATTGTAGTAGCTTCACTTGTTTAGATTGTTTCACATTGATACAATATGTGTTTTATGTCAATTGCAAAACTTGTAAAATTAAATTTGTCAATCGATTTCTTTGATATTGATTTTAATTAATGATCACATCTTTTTTCAAGTAAGAATCTAGATTATAAAGCTGAAGCGTATATGGTATACTACTTACATGCATAAGAATATGAAAGCAAAGCATTTTTTCTAGCCATAAATGCAAAGTTTAACAATTACAACAATCACCTTAGGGAATTATGACAGAATGACCTTGCATCAACGTGTGATGTCTTTGGAGGTAAGACTAAGCTTGACATGTGATGTGATTAATCAAATGAGTGGTATTTAAAAATACAATTACCCTAATTACCTCACAGCTTGATTTCCGACTTTGCACGCATTATTAACTGCTTTCTACAGGAAACGAATGTTCAATGGTGTGTGAAATGATGGATTCTTATCAACACCTCTTCTCTCTAGAGAAGGAAGGTAGTTTCACAAGGCTCAACTTGGCACCTGAGAGTCAATGACTTATGTTTTGCTGAACAATTAACATTTGTCATAGTACTTGCTATTTGAAGAGCACTACTTCAAGTAGATTAGACAGATTGTCATTTAGATGTTTACTTTACTAATTTATTCTACCACATCCTTTCTCTACTCTTGAGGAGTATGCGTGTAGCATCTTCCTTATTAATCATGAAAGAAAACATTACTAATGTCTAATTGACAAAGCTCCAAATCATAAGTAGCAAGAATTTTCAGTTACACAAAGTATTCTTGAAGTCTGCCTCTACGTGCCACAACCAATCTTGTCTTGGACTTTGTTATGCCCCTTCTGTGGTGTTTTGGGTTTCATAGACTCATAAATATTCTATTGAATTTGATTGAGACTTGGAATATGAAGAATTATCTCCAAGTGTTAAAATCAATCATCCACCAATTTGTTCATAGTTTGAAGATATATGTTGCAAAACATTGAATATGTGAGATAAAGAGATGGAATAATTGATCAGGTTTTGTCTGAATAGGGACAAGTTTTCTAAAATGAGGATTGGAGGATTCAATTTGGTATCTGGTAAAAAATGTTCTAATGCAGAATGCAAAGGAGTAATGAGGACATGCTCAAGTGAATTATTACTAGCCATAGTGTAAAAACAAGGCCGCAACACATCACATCGGCCGCATTGTAAAGGTTTTCAAAACAACCGAACCGATACTTTCACATTGTAGAGGGGTAAAAAAATCGTGTTTTGGGCCGCATTAAGAGATATCTTATGATTCAACTGATATTTAGACGTTACGATAATCGCATCACTTCCGTTACCGCATTACTATTTCGTTATCACGATCTCGACTGTTACCGCCTTTGGAAACTATGTTACAAGCTATTGAAGTGACATTTGAAATTGAAGATGCTGAGAGTGCTTGGATTTAATAAGTGCATCCGCCTTGCACTTGCAAAAAAGACCTTTTGCCCCTCGGTGCACCTTGTGGCTCTTAAATCTAAGAGGGAACGTCTCTAGGTAAAGAAATGTTCAAGTATTAGGTTACAAAAAATATGTGAGTTGAAGATATATCCAGTTGCTGGACAAATGAAGGACAGGATTAAATAAATATGATTGAACATCAATTTCTCATTGAGAATCAATATGTTTGGTTTTCTCATGGAAGACCAAAGTACCTAGTTTAGCTGCAACGTTAGTTTTCTTCATGATATGATAATAGAGTGCATGAAAGAATAAGGACCGATTAACAAGATCTTTCTTTATGGTGCATGTCTTGGTTTGTGATTGAGTAGCTTTTATGATGATACCTTTCATCAGCTTTATGCTGATTTCGTTATTGTTGCCTGGTATGTTCACAGTTAAGACAAGGAAAGAGGCCAAGCGAATTGAAATAACAGACTCTCTGTCTGAAGCAAGAGTTAAGGTGGGTGAGCTTCAGAAAATTGTACGTGATCAGGCAACTAGCAAAGATGAATATGCAGCAATGTTGTCTGAACAATCAAAAGGTAATATTTTCCATTCTATTGATTGAATTTCACTTGCTGGACATGCACATTCGTGCAGAATTAGTGTAGTATGCTTCTTTCTCTAGCATAATTATGATTTATTGAACAATAATGAGGCTATGTTTTTTCTTGGCTGACATCGATTATATGTTTCTTCATACTAAGTCAAATGAATAGAATCCTTGTTTCATCCACCAAATCAATTTGTTTTCCACTGGACAAAAAAAGAGCAAAGCAAATTTCTTTGTTCTATCTTTTCTTCTGAAAGCTGATAAAATGAGAGTGATGTTTCTGCAAGTTCCACGGTTCCACCTATGGGACTCCAACTTTTGGATATAATTAAAATCACACCATTGAATATATGTTGTTGCTTGGTGATATATATATTTTGTATTCACTGCCTCTTGCGATAATTGATCGATAAGTATGGTTCTCTCTTGTTTAAGAAGATCTAGAGCCATTTGTAACTTGTAACTATGGAAGGAGGGGTTATGGGGTTTTAACTATGTGCTGCTATCTGTTTTCTCTTCCATTCTTTGTGTGTGTATGTCAATTTTTTATTCTTAAAATTACTCTAAAAGCTTGCTGTTGTTTCTTGCTTATTATAGATACTAATTGCTGAGGCATACATAGATTTGCAATTTTGCATAGCTCAAAAATCTGATTTGTGATAGTAAGCTGATTGTTGAATGATATTAAGTAATAAAGCACATTTATATATTATGTTTTTCCCTTTTTCCTGGCATTTTCGGTTTCAATTAGTGTAGACTTTTTAGATTAAGCTTATGCACTTTTGGGTTTCTAAGTTTGCCCATGGATAGATTTGTTATCGACTATGAGATGCCTTAGCTGGACTTCGACAGGTTACAGAGTCAAAGTACTTTTTTTTCACTAAGCTGCTAGCACTACTTTGTAAATGCTGCCTCCTTGTGTTTTTTAATGATACATATATTCAAAGATATATTGTTTGCTTGTTTGTGATGTTTCAGTACTCTCCAAAGTCTAAATCATTTGTATTAACTATTTATGGATCAACTGTTATAGATTGTATTTTTATAATAAAGTTGAGGTTTTTTCAATTTAACCTTTCTCTTTTTTTTGGAAATTTAAAGCTCTTGCTGACTCTGAAGAAAGAAGTCTAGAAGCTTTAAGGAGAAGAGAAGTAATACAGGACACGGTCACATGGTACAATAAGGTTCTTGGTTTCCGTATCAACACAGGACAAGGTAGTTTTAAAAGTATACTATCAAGGGAGCTATTTTTGATGTTATTTTTTTATTTATAGCTGCAGTTAATGTCTCTTTCGGACAGGTGTAACTTTCTCATTTACCAACATCAATAAAGAATGTCCTAGTGAGGAGTATTCATTCACTATTCGTTATGCAAATGAAATTTATACTTGTAAGTACTGTGTTTCACAATTTGTTGCTTCAATTGGATTTTTAAGGATTTCTATTACCTTTGCTGTATAATCTTTTCTTACAAAGATTAAATTGCAGTGCTTGATTGTAAGCCACACGTGAATGGCATTGAAGAGCTGGTCCATGAGTTAAACAAAAGCAATGGTTTGTTCAGATTTGTAAAAATTGTGAGAGAAAAATTTCGTGTGACATCATTAGGTACACTCATACTCCTGTCATCTTATTTTAATTGTTAGCAGGAAGACTTGTCAAACACTGTCTTTTTAGTTGTGTATAATAATCATATGTTTCTCTAACTCTGCCACATAGTTTGTTCAAGTACATTTTCTTGATTTGGAAGTGGCAAAATTCTCAAATGCTTGTTTCTCTCTCTTCAGTTTGATACATTATCTAATGTTCTTATACTTCCTTCTCTAATGTGGATTTCAGGGTCCATATCTCACTTCATATATCAGGACCAAGACTGTACTAGTATGTCTTTATCTGCGTCATTTTCCTATGCTTCACCTGATATCAGAAGTAAATCACCAGTTCCATTTAGAGAAGTCAATGGAGATGTAAGGAATGACAACCATGGAAAAGGCTTCAAATCACCACATCTCTTCCTATCTCCTCGACGTTCTCCACGCATCGTGGTAATACTTGTAAATTCTTTTGTATGTGGTGGTATTTGTTTTGATCTTGAATCTTGAAAAATCAATTGAGCATAAATCCTTTTTCATGCGCTGTTTTTGTTCCTTTCTTTGCGTAGCGTGGTATATGAGATAACACAATCAAGCATAAAACATTCTTAGATGTTTGGTATGCACATTATGTTTTTTCTTTAAAGGGATAAGTGGTAAGGGATCCACATATGGGAACAATTAGTATACATTGAGTATAATATAATCTGGGAAGCACACATTATATATTTATATGCATAGGAACTGCACTCTTGAAAGACATCATTACAGAGCATTTGGAGAATCCAACTATAGATATCTAAACTTTGTCTACCTGCTTGAAGTCATGGAATGACCATTGCCTTAAAATCCACATTTGTTTACTCGGAGTCTCAGACACAGTAACGTGCATTGGGTATATAGGCGTACATATCCAAGTGTTGCATATGTTGAGTTCAAAACTTCTAGACTAAAAAATTGGACACATGTGCAGAGGTACATCTGGACATGTTCATGAAACATTACTGTTTTGAAAATTTTGTGTGTTGCTTTCACATGAGTACTTCTATACGACACATAGACACATTCTAAGGTGATTTGTTCGCTAGTTAAAATTTCGATCTCAAATCTTTTTTGAGTGCTTATTACATATTTACCTTCTCCTGGTGCTCTTTTTTCTTTTACATTATTTACACTGCAAGTATGTTTTTAAGATAATTGAAGTGTTTGCTTGACCATTGAAGTGTTGGTTACAGATTGCATAGCATTGGCAGAGTGTTGAGTGTTAATATGAGTATGCTAGGATTAATATTGAGTCAAAATAGGTTTCAGAATATGAGTGCTCCTTAGATTTCTTGTGTTTAACCATTTCTAAGATAAGGCCATTATCTTTTGTAAAAATGTGTATTTTAATTTTTGTTTTAAAATGCAGATGCATATTTGGTAAATTGAAATGGTATTTGACTTGATATTTTGCATATTAGGTCAAATAGGATTTTTTTTTTCTTCTGTTGTGTTCAGCATCTTTGATAGCTCTCAAGTATTGCCTATGAGTTAGTTAGTGCTTAAGGAAGAACCAAATAAATTTCATGTTTTGCGCTGCTGCTGGCAGTTTCTGGAATCTGGATAGCCTTTTGGCTCGTGATACTTTTTTCCGAGGGTCATTAGACAGTTAAGCAAGGATCAATCTGATGCTTGGAATTCTGTTTTTTTAGATCATTAGCTGGGTTACCTGCTTCTCTGGAAAATGTTTTTTCTCGAGGACTTCCAAAAATACTGATTTATTTCAGGACTATTGGGACTACTATATCTATGTTGGCATTAAGACTTGCAGTAAATCTATATATGTAATCTACACAATTATTCGAAGGCCTTTAAGAGAACCAAAATACTCTCTTCTAGCCCCTTGCCTGCAATTATTCGGACTCTCCTAGTCTGTTGGAAGTATTAAAGTATGTAGATAAACCTCAAGGTTTTGTGCTTAATTTGTTTGATGTTCAACACTTCTTCAATCTTGACTGCTTTCGAAGAATGTTGTAGCATGATTTACGTTTGAATAGAAAGGTATATACTGATTTGTACAGAAATTTCAAGGGGGGCATTAATTTATTCATACGATCAGTGTATACCATAGGGAATTTTAATTGTTTACGAGTGTTTATGATCTTGATTTACGGAATGTTCTATGATAATCGGAGTCTGATTTAGTACGGTTCTTGGACATTCCAGGCAAAGAAACAAAGAGATGGTTGAAGATGTTCACCGTGCTCAGAAAAGGGGAAATATATGCAAGTTGCAATAAGAAACATCAACTCGACTGCTGGTTGGACACGTACAATGTAATGAATGTAGTGTTAGGAAGATGTGATGCTGGTTATAAAAAAGGTATGAAATCTAATCCTAAGTTAGGGTATCAGTATATTCTTTCAGGTGTGTTTTTGAAGATCCATTCAGTGTTAGGACATCAACTTTGGCGTTAAAAGTGTTTGATATTTCTTTTTTACATTGTAAATTATTCAAGTATGATTCATTCAATGTTACCATTTCTTTCATTTCAACTTGCCATTGAGATTAGAGTTGATGTGATTGGTCCATAAGTATAGTCTGCTATGTGACCTAAATTGGTTAAATATATATGCAAATGGGCATGTTGGATCTAAACCAACAAGCTTCCCAAGCTAAGTTAGAAAAAGTTCTAGGGACATCATGAGCTTCGGTCAAGAATTAATTTTTGTAAATTCTACCGACATTTTATATGTTTATACTTCCTCCGTTCTGAATCACTCATTACGTTACGAATATTTGACACTATTTATCGTTCAAATTTATTTTATATATTGCGGTTAATGTGTAAAAACAAATATGGGCAAGTGAGATCTTGTTTGAATTGTCTAATCACATACTTTAATATTAACTTTATATAATCTTTAGATTTAGATGTATATAGTTCAATATATAAATGATCAATATAACACATTGGACTGTGTAAAAGGTGAAATATATGTGGAACGAAGGAAGTACTACACCATCCTCTGTCATCGTGTAATCCTTTATTGTAAGTTCACTAATTCACATGTTTATATCTATTATCCCTTAAAACGACTTTTATGATAGCTATACAGCAGTACTTTTATTCCAATCATGTTTGTCGTAGTTGACAAAAAGGTACCTAAGAACAACAACGATAATTAGATTATCACTTGTGGATTTATAAGCTTTATAAATAGAAAATCCTCATACATAGTACTAAAATATTCCACTTGAATTAAGAGTAAATGAGATTTAAATTTAGGACCTTTCGTTCATCTTACCTTTTGATATAGCATTTAAGGAATAAATTCAACTAATTAGAAGTTTAAACTAATGATTGACGTTTGGAGTATGTTATATACTTTTTTTGTCCCTTTAAAATTGTGCATATTTCTATTTAAGCTTGTCTTAGTTGTTTTGCACCGTTTTCTATTTTGACAATAATTTCACTCTTCTTTTAATACCATCCATAAATTTGTTCCTCATTCATCTATTCACTTGTCTTCCACACATGTAGTTTGTTTTATACTCAAACTACAAATTACTTTAACAAAAAATAACGGTGGGAGTTCTCTCTAAAGGATAAGATTATATACATTGATATCAACAAAGCTTTGTTATTGATTATGTTGCATGATGGTATATATACATAACATTTTCTAGCTGCCAAATGACTATGACTTGACAAGGTATACAGACTGATCATATGTTATTATTAACTATGAAAAAAAATGAAAGCTCAAAGACAAGATTTATTTAATTAAAATCTATAATAAACTAATTAATTACTTACTAAAATGAAAATAAAAGGGATAATGGTGTTATTGTGAAAGAGCAAGATGATGTAATCTCCTGCAGATAAGATAACGAGTGTGGTTCCATAGACGTTGTGCTTGAGATTCATCAGAAGCTAAAGCTGAACAATAAGTCTGATTACAGTCTGCAAAGTATTTTCCACTTACACCTTCTGTGTTTGAGCTAAAAGCTACATAACATGTTGTTGCTGCACCCTACAATATTACCCATCTCATGAAAAGTCTCAATTTTATGGCATCTTTCATGTTTCATGTTTTTTGATCTATACTTCCTATATTATTGATTATTGATAATTGATAACAATAGTAATTGATAGTTGTCATATATTACATGTCATATCATAACCCACATTGCTAAGTTGATTTGATTTTATATGTCAAGTCCAGTACTCTTTGACTCACATTGCTAAGTGATATTTAGTGGAAAAAAAAATTAAATTAGTAAGTGAGATAAAAATAAGTGGAGAACAATATTAAGTAGTTAAAATGGAGATATAGTATAAATTTGTGGATGAGATTAAAAGAAAGAGAGTGAGACTATTGCCAAAAAAAAGGGCGTAAAATTAGTGGGTCTAAGTAAAATGATGTTGATGTATAGTCAAAGGATGGATGAAATAAATATGTCAATAAAATATAAAAAATAACGAATTTGTGAATCATGAGATTGAAAAATAAAGAATATAGAAATAAAACTGTCTAAAATAAAAATAGTTAAAAATCAAATGGACGGACTAGATAAATAACGTCAAACTCAAAAAGATAGAGATTGTTATAGTTCTTAGTACCAACTAATTAGTCATAACACTAAGAGGTCTTTTATTTAAGTGTATTTGTTAAAGTCGTTTCTAGGCGGACTATTTAGCCCCAAGTATAAGTAGAATTTGTGTTGTATTAACATTTCTAATATAAAAGTTGTCGTGTAAGAAGGAGATCAGACTTTGTACATAGACAAACTTTTAGTTAAATTGATTTTTTAACGAGCTGCCTTAAATGTAAAGTTGTCAGTTTGGCACTAGTATTGTTCATGATATGAGAGGCATTCATAAGTCTAATGTTATTTGAATGTCAGTGTGTAGGAATAACTCAAAAGGCCCTCCCACAAAGTAAGCATCTTTCAGACTTTCAAGTGCATGAAAAATGGAAAAAGGTAGAAAAAAATGTCATAAACAAGTGAAAGATTTTCCTTCTGGTGAAATACAGCTAAAAGGTTGCTAGTGGATTATAATTTTTTTGTACAGATTAAATTTTTTTAAAAAAAATTTAATATTCTTTTAGAATTAAATTTATTTATAACATTTAATAAAATAGAAAAATGCTTTGGGATTTATTTATTGTTCCACTTTTAAGCTTAAGCAATAGAGTTAGCAAATAAGAGACAAACCTGTGATGTGGACTTAAGCAACTTGGCTGCTAGAAAATACAAAGAATCTGCAATAATCAAAGTAATAATCCTTTATGATTATTGATTACCCCACAATTAATATATTTATAAGATAATGGTAATGGTAAGGATAATGAGCAATTGTACACTTATATGTTTTTTTTTTAACTGCAATATACTCTGACTGTTACACTATTTGTAGGTGTTGCTTTAACATATATAATGGATTATCTTTAATAAAAAATATAGTTATGTGATATTAAATTGGTACTCTTAATATGTAGTTTTTAATAAATTAAATTTTTAGTGAGCATCTATGTTTTGAGAAGGGATGAAGATGAGAAGAAAAAAATAAATAAATGTTTTCTCAAGTTATAAATGAATGATTCTGAATTGTCCAATAAAAAATCAAAATTAAAATTCGTACTATTCATTACAATTAAATTTTTGTTATTGGGTGAATAATGCCTAATATAAGCATTATTTTATTTATATTTGATAAAAATAAATTTCAAAATTTTTTGAAAGTAATTAGTTTATGATATTCTTATTAATATTTAAAAGGTAGGCCAAGGAAAGGGGCTAGACAAGAACCGAACCTCAAATCTTGCCTAGAGAAATTGATACTTACACGAACTGATCTAAGACTTGATATTTTTATAAATAGAAAAAGAAATTAATAAGCAGCAAGCATGCCTGTGATAAAGCCTTTGTGAGCTCTGATAATTCCAGTCTTGACTATCCCTGGATGAACTGCATTGATTGTTACTCTTGCATTTCTTTCCTGCAATTTTTTAAGGACAAAACAAAGATTAAAACGTCATTTTCTATGGGGAACAAAGTAACCCTAGTGCTCTTATAATCATAGCTTATCTTTGTTTTTTGTGCTCGGTTTTTTATTAGTCTGTCCCTTTAAATTTATATCATTTGCAATTACGGTAATTTTTAAAAATTCATTTTTATGTAGCAAGTTTTTGAATAGAAGAACCACCTGTTATTGTTGTTTAGCCACAAAATAATAAATCCAATAGTAATTTGTTCTTTATCGCTTAGATTTCCTAAATATGATGTAAATCTATTACTTGCAAATAAAGTACTTCTTCCGTTTATATTTGATGTTCATATTTGTTTTTTTTACACGTTTTAAAGTATAAGTTTGAGATTTTTTATCGATGCATTTTATAAAATATTATATACAACTTCATACGTTGAGATATATATAACAAAATCTCAAATGAATATAAAAAAATCATATATATTATTTATGAGAACATCAAAACCTAAACTTTCATTTAAAATCATGTTTTTTACTTTCTTTTTAATAAAAACAAGTTAAAGAAAAGTATGAGTAGGTACCTTTAGTTTTCTTGTCAATTCCCTCGCATGCATTATGTTAGCCAGCTTTGATTGCGCATATGCACGTGTGCCATTATACCTACATTTTTTGAACCAAAAGAACACATTTTTTGAACAATAGAAAAAAAAAGGAATAAGATACATAAAAAATGAAAGTTCATTAATAATTATAAATTTTTAAAGATAAAATTACTATAAGTTGATAACAAACTAAAACACATAAACAATAACCATAAGTAAAAAAAACATTATTAATTAATGAACTCTAGTATTTGTGTGTTTATAATTGATTTGCAAATTACTAATTACTAGAAGTAATAGTTATTTAAAATCTATCAAAATGATTGGTCAAGTTGATTTGGAATAATCATATATTATTTTGTTCATGTTTAATATTTTTGAGCTATAATTCTCTAATTTATGATCGAAATATGAGTTAGTGAAAAAAATAATGAATTTAATAATTATTAATCGAGAACGAATTTATAATACTAGTTATTTGTGTTATTTGTTAATAATTCAATATTAATAGGTATTCAAAAAAATAACACTGCATGCCCATACGCTAGCCAGGCAAATCCGAATTTAAATTCTCCAAATATCAATAAAGATTAAATTAAAAAGTAAATATTAACCTCTTAGGATTGATCATTTTAGAGAGGGAGAAGTGATCTTTCTTGACCCAACTATGAGTTAAAGAAGAAAGATTTATTATTCTTCCTTCAATTCCAGTTTGTGAAGCCGTCTCCACCATCTTTTCTATTAGTAGTTCTGTTAGTAAAAAATGTCCTGCCAATAACACAACAACGTAAGGTGGAGATGATAATAAATTAATCTTTATTTTATCATCCTGCATTACATTTATTCACTACGAAAGAAGTCACTACACAACTGAAACTAACAACAAACAGTCCAAAAAAGAGTGATATTTTTTGTAGTGATTATTATACATATTACTTCAACTATTTTACTTAATTATCCTAATTAAAATCCAATTTTATTTTAATAATTAAATTGAACTTATAAACTATACGTGCAATAAAAGGGTTAAAAAAATATTTTTGAAATTTAAATTCTTAATTAGTTTTATATGTAAAATTTGCTTGTCAAATAATTTTTTACGAAAAAAATTGTCACAAATATATCATTTTTGAGATAAATAGAGTAGTATATATATATATATATATATTAATAATTTTTTTTGTAAATGATGTTATTTGAGTGGAACATGTTGGATATGAAGATGAGATACACGATACAATCTAAATTAATTTTGGTTTAATCTAATGTTTCTTAGATATATTTGGCATCTAATACTTAAGATTTTGCCATCATTTTTATTGATTATTTTTTGATAACCAAAACAACAAAAATGCTTATTATTAATTTCATAAAATATTTTTTTTATAGAAAATGAAAAGGATAATCAAGTCAATATTCCATGAACAAAGGTTGGTAGGTATGTCTACCCCAAATCGACAACAAAATTTAGGAGTCAAAAAGAAAAATGATACCTATGTAATTTGTAGCCATTGTGAGTTCAATCTTGTCTTCAGAAAACTCCAACTTTTGTGAGAACAACCCAGCATTGTTTCTATTCATTTTCAAAAATTCATTTCATATATTAACCACTTTTTAATTAAAATAAAAAAATTAGACAAACTCCTAAAAAAAAATTATTTTCAATTGTTTCTAAATAACAAGCATATCTGCAGCTTTATATAAATAAGAAAATAATACAGTATTAATTACTAAATTATTTTACCAAATTCCATTATAGTTCGAAACAAAAGAAATGTAAATTTTTAACTTTATTGAGAAAATATAAAAAGGCTTGAAACACTCAACACTTTGTGTGTATTGAATACTCGACTATTATTTTTGGGTGCTATATTTTACACAAATCAAATACCAATAATTTTTAATCAATAATCGTCTAGGCAGTCTTGGACGAAAAATTATTAAAATAATTAGTTTCAGAATTATTTGATCATGCAAGAACTTACATGAGAATGTTAAGAGGTAAATGAAGAGACAAAAAATGAGAACAAAATCTGGTAACTGAGGCCATGGAGCTTAAATCAATCTCTATAATTAAAATCTGAGCAGATGGTTTCTCTTTTAAGATTGTTTCCTTTACTTCTTCTGCTTTCTTCATATTTCTTGCTGCCATTACAATTCTAACTCCCCTTTTTGCCAAAACTCTTGCTGTTTCTGCTCCAATACCTGATGTTGCTCCTAAATAATAATCACAAATTAATTTATGTTTAATTAGTTAACCCGTTAAAAGCTTAATTATATAATTAAAACTAATAATTGAAATCTTAGAATATATTATCTACTTTATAATATTTATGTTTAGCCATATAAATTATTTACATGGAATTAGAGTGAGATTAATTAATATTATAATTAAATTAACATATTTTCTAAAAGTGGATGTGAATCTTTAGTTCTTGTCAAAAGTTTCCAATGGAGCTTTTATATGTAAAAAAAAAAAAAAAACTAATCCTCCTATTCCAATCTCAAATTCGTAGCAGCATAAATTCTTAGATAAGACAGTCTTATGATGAGATTGTTTTTTTTGAGTTGGCTTATATATATTTTGTTTGTAAAATGATCACTTGCAATTATAAAGTGATCAAATTAGAGTGAAATGGCTAATATATGAGTTTGTCTTATAGTGAAATGATCTCATACAAGACGAGTTTTAAATAGAAATATATAATAAAGAATGTTTTGGATCAAACAAGATCCTACATCAATATTATAAGTATGTTATTGTTCCCTTCGGTGAACCCATAAAAATTAACATAAATAAAGTGATAGAAATCACGACTATGTGGGTAAAAATATAATTAAAAGTGAGAAAAAAATGAGAGAAAACATGTGAATAAGAATGAAAAAAATAATAAACACTATCTAAAATTATAATATTACAAAGTTAAAAGGACTAATAAAAATAAAAAATAAGATAATATCTTAGAGAGGCGATATACATGTCTAGTGATATACAGACACTACCATATATAGATTAATACTTCTTTGACTAAATATTTTTTTAATACTCCCCCCTTATTTACTAAAATATTATTGTTTTTTTTTATCTTTACACATTTGTTCATTATCAATATATATTAAATCTCAAATATCTTTAATCATGTATAATTAATTAACATAAATAGTTAATATTAATAACACTTATATTGAAATTAATTATACAAAATCTAACTTGATTATGTTTTACTTATAAATTAAAAATAAAATACAAATTAAAGAGTATATATACCGTGTATCATCTAAGTCTACCATAGACAAAGGATGATTTAAAACTTGAAATCAAGTTTGGAAAAAATGATAATTTAATGACAATTATACAAACAATTGGATCATATAAAGTCAAACATATGATAAAAAGGTTATCAAATAAGAAAATATGACATTTGATATAAATTTGTCTGAAAAAATGTGACATTTTTTAGAATAAGAGGGAATATACACACATAGCCGCTTTGGACTATAAGTACGGATACGACACAACTCACAATTCTTCTTTATACTTCACTAACAATTCCACTAAAAGAAGTTGATAGATTTGAGTTTGTGACTTGAATTTTCAAAATCATATTAAAGAACAAACTTAATCAAAAGTTTAAATTAATGGTTGAGTAACTGAGGCCACATATATGTTATGTATTCTATCTTATTAAGATTTATTCTTAAAGTTTGGTTAAATCATTTCAGACACAAATTAACACATGTTTAAGAACCAAACCAGGGAAAGGAGGAAAGAATTAGTGGAGAGATTAAGGAGTAAATTACCAGTAATAATTGCTGTAAGAAGATTAGGAGGAGAAGAACAGAACTGAGTGACTTGATCAGCAGTAGAATTAGAGCCATAACCACTTGGACCTGCTATTCCTGCTAAGTATTTCAATGTTGCCTTCATGGTAACACCACTATATATGCTGATATATCTTTCTTGTGTTTTCTTTTCCACACCAAGATTTATGGAATTACATCCTCTCCTTATATACTTCTTCCGTTCCATTATACTTGCTACATTTTACTTTTTACGCAGTCCAATGCGTAACTTTAATAATTCATATCTTAAGCTGTGATTAATTAAAAATTATAAAAATATGATATTATGAAAGTATTTGATTAGACAATTCAAACAAGATCTTACTTGACTATATTTTTTTTAACACATTAATCGCAATATACAAAATAAACTTGAAAGATGAATAGTACCAATATTTTTTATGTAGCAACTATTTCAGAACGAAAAAAGTATATACATAGAAAAAGAGGTTTCTTGGTTTTTTTTTATTTATTTTGTGGGTGGGCCATAGGGGTCGAGATTATTACACACCTCTAATTTGTACTTTAATTTTTCCTCTTAATTTGCACGTCTCTTTTCATTTTAGTTTGTATTATTCATTTTGCACCTTTTTTTTTGCAATCACCTCACTTTCTTTTTTAAAATCTCATTTACAAATTTATTTTCTCTTTTCATCCTAACCACTCATTTCTATCATCCACTTGTTTTTTGTCTTATTCTCCAACTAAATTTCACTTACCACTAAATTCCAGCCAAAATAATTTGAGTGCATTCTCATAGGAACAGAAAGAGTATACGATAAGACATTGAGTTGTTTGGCAAACAACTTATAATATTTGATAGCTGATTGAAATGTCTAATTTGACAAGCTGATTGGTTAATTCGAATGGGAATGTAAAACAAGTATCATTTCAAAATTTGTTAATTTGTGACCTAAATGACGTTCAAATCGTTTAAACCCGAATAGGTAATTACCTAATGATAGTGTTTGGCAATTAATTGCAAGTATTGGTCGTTAGGTTCTTCAAATCACTATTTACTAACTTTTATGTTAGCAATATAAGTCAATTGTTGATATTTGATTAAAAAATTAAAAGTATTATCTACTTGTGAGAAAAAAGGGGGTTAAATATCAAATCACCTTGCTTACATAATCTTTTAAGCTTAAATACATGGAAGAATATGATTGATCATATATCTTCCTTCATGATTTGTTCTTGGAGCACAAGATTTTATATATGTATTTTATTTTTATTTTTATTTTGTGAAGTGGGGAATTTGTTTGGAAGCAATTGGGTAATCACCACATTAATTTGTCTCCTTTTTTTTACTTTACATTGAACTGTTTATACTTATTTCTTTGGGGCAATTGAGATTACTTGCTAACTTTCCGGGCTTTCTTTTGGTAGTATTAATTATTCCTAATTAGAGTTTAATGTGTTTAAAGGAAAATATAATTATGATATGACATAAAGATGTTTTACTTATAATGTTGTTAATGGTGACTCAAACTAGCAAAGCACCATTGAAGAAGATGAGTACGGGTCAGAGAGACCTCCACGGGGCGCGGAGTGCGTTCTGTTTGCGTTTCGTGGCTCGCGTAGTTTTACACGGCTCGTGTAATTGCGGTTTCTTTTCACGGGAAGTGTCTTTTGGGACAGTTACCTTTATTTGTGGTCGGTTATTTGTGGATACTTAGGCCCCAAGTTGTCTTTCAAGATGGTTTTATTATATATACCCCTCTTGTTAGCACTAGGATTTTGATGATTCACAAATTGAGAGAGATCACAAGAGAGCCATTATAATTTGTGAGTGTGATTGTAATTCATCTTGTATTCTTTGCGATCATAGTGAAATTATTTGTTCTCGGTGCCGGTGGACGTAGCTATCGCATTGATAGTGAACCACGTTAGATTTTTTGTGTCATTTTCTTATTGTTTGCATTGAATTTCTTGTTGTTTCATTATTATTCAACGACCTTGCTTCTGCTGTCGCACAACATATAAGAGTAGTAAAAGCGTGTTTGAAATTTATGTTTTTAACTTTAAAAAAAATTTATATAGAGGACTTCTAGAATAAAACTATACATTAAATTAAAGTTATTCTAGGCATAAGTAAGGTAGAAGTTATTAGTTTTTACTATTCGTTAATTAAATGAATATTTTTAATAGGTTGATTTTATAAAGAAGAACAACAATGCATGAGAATTATAGAGATAAAAATTAAGGTGTTGTGGATGGCATTTAACTTTAAGTCAAAATTTACAACTTAAGAGTATTATTGAATATTGATACAAGAATCTTACAATTAATAATACACGAATACTCTTTTACGCTCTCATACATGATAGTGTGTGAACATAATATAAATCTTTCTCATACTTGGCTTTAAAAATTTGACATGAAACGAAGGCCATCATGTTAAGGATCCAATTAAACCAAAAATTTAAGCTTTTGGTTTAATTCGTTTCTTAACATGGTACAGTTGATATCATACGTTAACATAATATATTTGAATCTTTTACACCGTACCCCTCATTTTAAGTGAAATATTTAACATTATGTATGAGGAGAGCATATATTTGCATCTATTATTCTACCTTAAAGGGCTCTCCTGTTCAGGGACGTTAACATAAGGTGGAAGTTTTATCAGCTTAAACTTTTTATTGAGTTAGATCCTTTACATACTAATGAGATATAATAAGGTGGAAGTTTTGGCCTCAACTAATAAATGAGTCCCGAGAATCAATTTTTTTCTCAAATTGAAAGTAAAGACCACTTTTAATAAAAGATTTTAAGTTCGATTTTCATGTCGCCCTCCCTTCTATCAATAAAAATATTAAGAGTCCCTACATAGTCAAACATGATTAAAAAATTAAATCTAATATAGCTAAAATATTCATTGAATCAACCATGCAGATATCCCTTTTTTTATAAAGATCTAATCATCAACATTTAATATTATTTGCTGATGATCCTTTTAGGTTATAGCTAGTAGACGGATTTGTTTTCTCTTTGGTGTTATTTGAATGAAAGTATTTCATTGAATCAGATATTCAGACCATATCGCAGTTTTTATGGAGGCTTATGACTTGCAGTTGTATTAACAAATAACATCAAATTAAATTTACCATTAAAAAATTTAAAAAAACTATGATCTTCTCGTGCATGGGAGATTTTATTTTATTTTTTTTTTTTGAAAAAAAGTTGATTTGTATATTTGACTATAGACAGTACCCCTACGTCCATAATTTTATTTTTAAAGTTAGGTGAGAAGACATAAATAAAATTAAACATATTTCTATTAATTTATAATGGCAATGGCGATCCAGACTTTACCTTAACAAAGTGGGTTTTAAAGCCAAACTCAAAAGTACACCACAACATTAATACTGTATATTTATTAATTTACTACTTTTTTACTAAATTCAATCAATTTTTATTGAACTGAAATTATTATTTAATTAAATTTATTTTAGTAGAATATTTTCATTAAGATAAGGAAACCCTAGATCAGAATAAATACTACAGTACTTAGCTAGCGTAATTGGCGTAAAGTAACCTTTTGTCAGCCGCATTTGGTTTTGTCATAAACTAAAAAATTAGATATATTGGGTTAAAATAGTAGAATAGTTAGAATTTAGAAATAAGAGAGAATATAAAGAGTAAAATTAGTGAAATCATATTAAAAATAATTTTTTTTTTGAGTTGATTAAAAATAAAATTTAGATAAAATTTATTAGACAGATTAAAGAAAAAAAAAGACAATAAAGATCTCCACGCCATATATCCCTATTCCTTGTAAGTTGTATAGTATTCCTATATGAGTTAAAGCTAGTAGTAGATTGATGATAATAACAAAGTAAACATAATTTATCATTCTAGATTTTTGCCCCCTATATAATATATATCTTGTTGTATCTATTTATCGACAAAAAGATTGACCTAATAAGAGTTTATTGTAGCGTGTTTGAAGCAACCCAAACCTAGCACAACACAATTACATATTCACATTACAAGCTAAGGATTATAATTAGATAGCATGATGCAAGAGGATGCATTCAAATATACTTCTTGTGTCCTAAGAAATTTTCATCATTTTTTTAGTTGGAAAATTCTACGTGATAATCTTGAAGTTTTGGGTTTTTCACATGATAATTAAAATTTTTAAAAAATCTACGCGGTAACCCTGAGGTTTACCAAATTGTTCCACCGTAACTTTTTTGCTCATAAAAGTTTAACAGACGTTAATTTCGAAGCTTTAAGGCTGCTATACGCCTATTTATGCTACTCACCATTTCAAATGCTATCAGTTTTAACTTATTTTCCCCAAAACATAAACCCTAACTCTACAATTTTTGGATTTGGAGAAAAAAATATGATTGGTTGATAGATGATAGAGTTAGCGTTTATGTTTTGGGGGAAAAAGTTATAATTGATGGCATTTGAAATGATGAACCGCATAAATAGGCGTACAACAGCCTTACACGTTTGCTAACGTTTTATGTGCAAAAAGGTCACAGTTGATCAATTTGGTAAACCTCAGGGTTACCACATAGATTTTTTTAAAGTTTTGATTACTACGTAGAAAATCCAAAACCTCAGAGTTACCACTTGGAATTTCCCTTTTTAATTTGACTAATTAAATTTATTTTATTTCTATTTTAAGTTGTGATCCACAAAAACTTCTTGTTTAATTTTATTTACAAATTTATCCTTTTTTTTTATTTCATCTTGACATTTTTCTTACTTCTTTAAAACAACAATTTACCTATTTTTTGTGGCCGGTTTCTCCCAAATTTGGTGGGATAGAACGAGTAATGTTTTCTCATCTTAGAAAAGCAAGCCAAGGAGACATGCTTGTTAGTTATTATGACTGTCAGCAATAACAACATATTATTGCCTTCATAAAACAAACAACCATGCAAAGCAATATAAACCCATGAATGACTTACAAGTATTTATCGTCACACGTGTATATATGAAATAATTTAGAAAAAAAGTAATAAGCAACAATTCTTATCACTATAAAACACTCCATTTCTTTTTTGGACTCTGTTTTCAAATGAAATATTGAATTGATGATGATAAAACACTATCCATTGTAATAGGTTGATGTACACTTCATATATATTTACTTTTCCGCTACAGCTATTGCTGCTTTAGCTGCATTTGGTTTTAGTACGAAAATAATTAAGAAATGCGGTATAATAAATTTAAGAAATTAGATATTGAGAAACAAGAGATACTTTTATAATCTAAAGAGCAAAAATGGTGGAATTATATTTAATATTAAAAATAGGGCAAATTTATTGAGACAAACAAAAATAAACATAGGGCAAATAGAGTGGGTAGAGGAGTATCTTGATGATTGAATACACATTTTTCTAAAAATTACTCCCTCTATCTATATAAGAGATTGCAATAGTTTCCTTTTTAGTTTGTCCTCTTTTACGTTGCTATGATTTTTTTTAATGAATATGTTTCCACTACTTTTTTCTATTCTCATCTATAAATTTCAACTCTTATTCAATATCATCTACATAATTTAAATGATCTTATTATTTTATAATTTTATTTTGTGCAATATATATATAATGGTTGAAATATCTTAGAAATGGAGAGACTATCAAGTGGGATGACTAAATAATGAAAGAAGAATCAGAGGGATACATGGTTTCATAGTTCCTTTGGTTAATGCAATCTCATTTAAAACTAATACATTTATAACATATTTTAATTTGAGACTCTAATATTATCAACTATATAAGATTTTAATTATTACTTTTGATTTAATCATAAAAGTTGATGTGATAAAAATTTATATATTCTTGATTTTTCATATATTTTACTTTTAAAAATAATATGATTTTGATATAATCGTAAAAGAAAAGATTTTTGTGGAGACAATTGGTGCTTTTTGGTGCGTGCAAATGTGCCGCACACGTCTAATTTGTCCATATATTTTTTGGGACAAATGCAAAGTAGCTTGTAATGCCATGCCTTTTGAAAAATAATTGCTAGTGTTAGATATTATAGTCACACGTGTTTATTTAGATTATCGAATTAATTTAAATTATTTTAAATTGAGTTTTTTATTTATTGATTTTTATATAATATTAAATTTATTTTATAGTTGATTAAAATTATATTCTTTTACAAAATTACATAAATATCAAGTAATATAATCTATTCTAAACACGTCGTCGAGAAAATGGTTAATGAGGGTGAGGATATGAATATATGAGTATTTTAGATCCTACCTTTATCATTGGTCCCCTTAGTCTTATACATCTTTCATAAGCATGCTTCTAATTTTTGAGACACTTTTACTTGCATTTTCAAATGTAACTCGGCCCTTTTATTTGATTTAATTTCAAATATATATGAAATCAAATCAACATCAAGCTAATTTAAAATTGTTATTTATATAAGAAGTCTCATATAAATATTAAATAGATAATTTATAATTTTTTTTTCAAATTATAATCGACTATATAATAATTAGAAAGGTAAATTATATATACTTATTGATGTAAATTTGTAGATATTATTTACTATGATCAAGCTAAGCAAAGGATCAATTTGAGAGAACCTTTTTGTTATCATTATGATTTATGAATCAATTTCAAAGGCAGTTTAAACTTCAGCTTAGTGGAAGTTAATTAATTGCATTGGGGTAATAAAACGACTCTCATAAAAATACAACATAATACTTAGCTATAAAACACAAAGCATGAATCTAAGGTGCAATTTTCACATGATAAAATGTTAGAGCAATGCTATCTCATGTTAATTAATTAATTCACTGATGTAACTGATCTTATATAATTGACATTGAAATTGTTATGCAATAGCTAACTTTTTTTAATAAGTCACAATTATCAAGCTCATGATATTTTATATCTTGTTTATATTTTGAGTTTACCATTCTAGTTACTTTTTTTTTTTTTAGAATTAGGAAAATAACAATCAAATAATTTTTTCCTTAAGTTTATTGTTTCCAACAACTACATGTCAACTTGCTACCAACTCCTCACAAAAAGAATTAAAAAAATAATTTTAGATTAATACAAAAAATAAATAAATTTGTCACCTCTTTTTAAACCTCCCAACAACCCAAAAATGAAGGATAACGTAAACAATTAGGTAACATTATGGGACTTCAACCACAAGAAAATGTTTCTTGACTCCTTTACCAAAGTAAGTGGTGAGAACTATGCATTTTGTTCCCTCTAAAAAGTTAAACTTTTCAATTTTTTTCCTAAATAATTTTATCTATTGTTAATTTAAGTTTTGACATAGGTGAATTTGAAAGTAATTATTAATCATTATTTGAGTATAAAAGTAAATTTTAATGAAAATTTTACTTTTTTATTTTCAGTTTGTTGGCTACATTTTATTTAAATTTTTTTTACAGATTTGATCAAGATATATCCAATAAATTATTATCTCGGTTAGTTAAAAGGTCGCTTTTCCTAAACTAGGTACAACCATACAAGGGCTTGACTCTCACCTAGTGCTCCGTTTCCCTCAATCTGAGGTTAAAATTCTCTTTGAAAAGTTTAATTAAAATTATCTTACAGTGCTAATGACGAATTATTTAGCGCCACGTAGCAAGTGAAGTGTGATGGAGCCAATCACGGAGAGAGTGGAATACATTATGATTTTATTTATTCTTTAATCATTAGACTTGAACTTTATCAAATACTACTAGTACTTCTACTAGAGTTCTAGTAATTAACTTCGAAGCACTAGTTAAGGGTCATAAGCCCATAAATTGATTCTTAGGATTAAAATGTTACAAATTGTACATACATAGATAATCAAAATAACTTACAATTTTTATTTACTTCCCCCATTCTATATCTTATGAAATATATATAAATTACTGTCATTTATAAATCAAATAATTATTCCATATTGATATGATGATAATATCAAATAAACCAATGCAACCAATAATATTGTCATTAATTAATATTGTCATAATTATACATCAAATTTTTATGAAATCAAATATACACCATAAATTAATATTGTGCATATATTGATTTAAATAATAACCAACTCATCTTGTATGAGACCGTCTCACGATGAAACGACCTAAAAAAGAGAAACTCATAAAATAAGCGTTTATATTATTAAGCTATTTAACCCAAGTATAAGACATGTCTCACGATAAGATTATCTCATACAATAATTTTTGAAATAGTTTTACCACTTCCAAATAAATAAATTTTCTTAGAAATTATAATTTGTAACAAAATACATATTCATACATAGATATCTTAACAAGTACTCCCATTATTTCATTGTATTTAACTATTTATTAGTTTCTTTATTTACATTTCAAAGATTGCGAGACACTCAGTACTATTATTTATAAATTATATGTGTGCGAAAATAAATGTTGTTAAGATTTATTTTAATTATTAAATCATCTAATCGTATAATTAGATAAGAGCTCAGATATTTACGGTTACAATAGAGAATTATAAGTTCATATTCTTCAATTTTATTAGAGTAATTGATATTTACTCACAATAATATAACATAATTAATTTTAGTTGTTGAACGGAACTTGAACAAAGCTAATTCAAAAAGGAAGTATTTGAATTAGAGTTATTTAAAAGGATGAAAAATCTTTTGTTTGTATAACAAAATAGGATGTAAGGGATTTGCAGGAGAGCGATGGATTTGGAGTTAAAACATGAATAATTTTGTTAAAAATACAATTTCTCCTTAGGTGGAAAGATTTGGATGGAAAATACTTATTTTTTATTATTTTTCTTTCCCTTCTAAACAAACAAAATGCACTATCCCTCTTTATCCTCATTTTCATTTCCCTTTCCCTTTATTCATTTTATTCTTTTATCTTCTAATTTGCTATCTAAACATAGTGTAAAAGTATAAGTTCCAATTACATTAGTCATTCAGGTATATGTGTATACCACTCACTCTACTTAAGGTAAAAGGTATTATATTTCTCTTTTCTCTTTCCTTGTAGGGTTACTATCGTACTAATATGAATTCTTTTTCTCTCACTTGAATTTTTTTAAACATAATATTGAATTAATGATTTTGACTATATAGAACTAGTCACTCTCTTAATTCGTTACACTATACTAAAATTATATAACAAATAAAAATAGACAAAATAGTATGAAATAATCAATTAAATTGATTGTGGAAAGAATATACCACCTCTATCCAACATACAAGCTCCCATGAAATTGACCAACTAACCCTTGCGTGTTGTGAATTAACACCAATAATAATAATAATAATAATTATTATTATCATTATTTATTATGTTAAATGAATGATTTGATGGTAAAGAGCCAAAGATCCATTAACATCACTTTCTTCCGCCACTAATAATCTTCTCACAAGTCCTCCAATGAGACGTGATATTGTTTTTATTGGATTTATCCAATATACATTTACTCTTTTGACATGATCGTTTATAATTTAATTAAAGTGATCATTTATAATTTTATAGTGATTATTTTTTATAATCTCGAGTAATTATTTATAATTTTAAATTAGTCAATTATAGGTCTTTAAGTAATCAATTAAAAATAAATTAATTATATAAATTTATTTGATCATCTTATACAATAATTTTAATATTAAAAGCATTCTATGCGTATTGCAAATCAATCAACTCTTAGATAATGCTAAGTCGAAACTCATGACTTCATCACATACGTTATTCATATTTAGGACAATAATATTTTACTAATCATAATAACACATGTGATTTGTGCATTAAGTGATTAACCAGATAATAAATAAGTATACCTAATTAAAAAGGATGATTAATGCAAACTAATTAGTGATATATTTTATAAAATCTAATAGTCCTAATTACTAAATTAAATGTAAAAGGGGTAAACCGATAATTAAATAGTTGTGACATTGTGGCTTGTGGGGATTGCCTAATTAAGTAATTAGGACGTAGATAAAGGGATTTGTGTCTTTGTTTAGGTCGGTGTATAGTTGTGACCACCTAATACGCCAGCATATCTGATTTTTATCTATAATAAGATTATGCCACCTAATACTCTTTGATTAATCCATCTATAAAGATGTGATAGAAATAACATTGATTTATCAAACGGGTTGGTATATCTGTAGGATCTTCCAAATATAGTAAAGGGAGTAGTTCGCAATTAGTTTGTACTACTATGTCTAGAAAAAATGAAGTATTTTCAAGGAAAATATAAATATTTTAGTAATAAGTGAAGAGAGAGATTATATTGTATAGATGAAATTAAGTGAATTAAAATATTTTGATGAAATTAAAAAAAATGTTATATGGGTTATTGTTCAAATTTAGAATTGATGCAATTTAAATTGAATAGAATAAAAAAATTCAAAAAGAAATTGAATAGACTGAAATAACTAATGATAATGATGAATTTCAGGGGCGAAGAAAGTATTAAGAAATCTGCTATAAATTATAATTATCTAATGTTTAAACAATTATTTTTGTACTTAAAATACAACTTTTAATTGTTTAACGTTTAACATATCAATTTAAAAGTTTAAATTGATACTTTGAAATTAAAGTATTTATTTTTAAATTTGAATTACTTGTATGAATCTGTCTCCCGTTTGACGGTCTATGCAAGAGCGCAGTAGGTCTCTTAAGAGGTTATCTCTTTGAGAAACGGCTCTAAAAGCTCAGCCCAATTTACAAAACACTTACTACGCACGCACATTTTACAAAAGACCTACTATAATTTTTAGTATATTTAAAATTAGTTTTAGTAGGAATTTACAACTAGTTTTTGTATGTATTTTTGCATACTAAGGTAAGCATTTTTAACTAGTTATAGCAAGTATTTTTGCAAACTGAAGTACAAATATAAACACGTATAACACATAACATAAACTCATACATCAAATAACTTAAAAATCCACAGCAAATAATATAAACTTTTAAAACACATAGCATAAATACTCACAACAAATAACCTAAACATCTACGGGACATAACAAAAATACTTACAACACATAACAATTAACACCTACAACAAATAACCTAAACATCTACAGCATATAACCTAAACCCTTACAGCAAAATAACATAAACACCTACATCACATTAGGGGTGTCAATCAGATTGGGTTGGGTCATTTTCAGGTTCGGATCATATATAAATGGGTTAATAGACCCTTAACCTAAACCTGACCTGTTTAATTAAATGGGTCAAAAATTAAAACCCCAACCTGAACTGTAGCAGGTCTGGTCAACCTGTTAAATACCCATTTAACATGCTTTTTTTTGTTTGATTTTATTCGGTTTTTTCTAGTCGTTGAACCCATATATTTCATGTCATTTGATCCCTTATACATGCTTCAAAGTTCAACTATCATTAGTAAAAAAAAATAATTAAAGATGGCAATAAGACAAACACAAAAAATCGAACACAAAATAATAGAAAAAAAGACAAAAAAATCGAACACAAAAATTATTATGAAGAATTAAAGATGGCAGTAACAACAATGAATATAGTAGTAAGGGCAATGAACAGTTAAATTGAACACAAAAAGGATCGAAAAAATTGAACATGAAAAAAAAAATCGAACTACAAAAATAAAAGAATGAGAAAAAGAAATAATTCTTACCTTGGCTTTTGGCATCGAGGACTTGAGGTAGTGATAAATTCAGGAGGAAAATGGTAGTAAGAAGTTAAGAACTAAGAAGTAAGAAGAGAGAAGAAGGCAGAGCTGCAGGCGCAGAGAGAAGAAGAAGAACTGAAGAAGTAAAAAGTTTGGGTTTTTTAGTTTTGGCCTTGGGCCTATTTAGCTTTTTTTATATTTTCAAAATATTATTTTGTATGTGGCGGCCTATTTAAGTATTTAGCTTTTTTTATATATTTTTTATGTCAAAGTTATATGAAGTTTAAGGTTAAATATTAATGGGTTAATATCAGATAATATGGGTCGACCTGACTTGACTGACCTATTTAATAAATGGGTTAAACAGGTTTTTTTCGGGTTTAAATATTCAACATGAACCTAACCCATTTAATAAACAGATCAGGTCGGGTTGACCCATTTAATTAATTGGGTCAAATATCTAAACCCAAACCCGGTAATTTCGGGTCGGTTTTAGATCAGATTAGCAAGTCGGGTCAGCTTTTTCCAGCTCTACATCACATAACACCTACTTGACAACTTGAACATGTTAAAAACACCTACTTGACGTATTGTAAACCCCTACTTGACGTATCCTAAATGTCTACTTAAGGTATCCTAAAACCTATCGAATAAGCGTGCAGTTACACTATATTTTCCATTTTTATATTTTTAAAAAATCTAGTAAGCCGGTTCAATTGAAGATCTTCTCTTTAAAAGAAGGTCTTTTACAACATTTTGTGATGGACGAGTTGTTCAAAGTAGGATGACTTTAGAATTTTGGGTCATTGAAAGGAAAATTTGAAATACATAAGAGGAAAAAATAAAAAAGTTAACAAAGAAACTAAGTTTTAAACTTATTCCAAAAGTAAGCGTGAAATTTCCAAATCTGAGGTTTGGGGTTGTTCGCAGTTAGTAAGCGTGAAATTTCCAAATCTGAGGTTTGGGGTTGTTCGCAGTTACTAACTGTGAACATCTATTTGACCTATTTTGACGTGTTCGCAGCTGCACAAAAACAGGTCAAAATAGCTGTTCACGGTTAGTAACTGCGAACAATTATTTTTTCTTTTTTTGATCTATTCGCAGTTACTAACTGCGAACAGTCCCAAACTTCAGATTTGAGAATTTCACACTTACTTTTAGAATAAGTTTTAAACTTAGTTTATTTTATTAATTTTTTTTATTTTTTATCTTATGTATTTCAAATTTTGCATTGAAAGCGTATTTGGGCTCAAGCCCACTTCATTGACACTTCGATTCCAAAAATAACAACATCCGGTGTTTTGTAATATCTGTTGCTGTTTCTGTCTTCTTGGCAGCAAGAACAACTTCAAATCTCTCTATTACTCTTCGCAAAGATTTTCGCTAGGGTTTTAATTTTCATCAATGGCTTCACATCTCGATGATGTACTCCATTCTATCTTTTCTTTGATTTTTCTGAATCAGTATTTCTTCTACTTTTGAATTAAATGTTTTCGTGAAATTTGTGTTTCCAGGATGATGATTTCGGTGGAGATTTTGCCGAAAATCGGCGCTCAGGTTTGTGTTAATTCGTGATCATTTTTTATATAATGCAATTTGATTTGGAGGTTTGAGTTAATTTTGGATGACTTTGTTTTGTTTCGGTGAAATTTAGTTAGTAAACGGAGTTTTGGGGAGCTTGATGATGATGAGGATGATATATTTGGGTCTGCAAAAAAGGTAATTTTAGTTGTACTTGATTGTTGAAAGTCTAGAACTTTTTGAATTGAGCACTTCCTTTACCTTAGGGTAAGTAAATTTTTCGTCGTTGCTTATTATCTTTAGTTGTGCGGACATGGGAAGCAATTACCAAAAACAAATTTAAAACAAAACCATAAAGAACACGTTTCACTGTCAATGCGATAGCTACGTCCAGGGGCACTGAGAAATTAGGTTAAATTGAACACAAAGCCCGGCTCAAAGAAAACGAAAAACTGTCAGCACGCACAATAAACCGAGTCAGCGTTTCCCCTGATTAAGAAACGCCGACTTGGCATTAGCTTCGTGAAACTGAACATTCAGTCAGCCCTAAAAGCGGACTCAACTTTTTCCACAAGCCCGGAAAAGCCAACTTGACTTTGGTTCAGAAAATTCGCTGATTTCAGCTACTAACATAGACTGGTCTCCACCTGATTCCACCAAACGCCGATTTGGCGTTTGGCCACTGGATCACGCCAAACTTGATTCATCTTCTCCCATGTCTCAGACAACATCTTTTGTATAGGCTTATCTTGCTAGGTTTTGGTATAATTCCAAGTTGCATGATTTACAGTCTGACATACCAACATATTTTTACTGAACTGAGCTCAACTTATTGGAGCTTATTTAATAGTTAGAATGTGAGGATGAAAGTGATGGACAAAATTTGAATTGAATGAACTTAACCCAACTTTTTAGAAGCCATCTTCACTTGAATTGATGTGAATTGAACTGAACTTATTCAATCTTAACTTGTAGTGGACTTGACTTACATAGATGCGATTCAACCTTGTAGGTGTCTATGAGTTAGAGATGTGATCTTAGTGGAACATTGATTTTCTTGTGAGTTTTACATGATATTTAGTGAAAAGTACAATGTAATAGGATTGATAATCTATGAAGACTACTCCCTATGTGCCTATGAATTAGCACCTATCTTTTGGAGTGTGAATATTAATTTGTCGTTGGAGTAACAATATACAAGTGGATGGGATAAATGAGTGATTGAGATTTAGAGAGAGAATAATTTTGTGGATGAGACCAATGGAAAGGAGTGAAAGTATTGCCAAAAGAAAGAGAAAGGGTGCAAAGTGGGATAGCTAAAATGGAAAAGCAATGCATTTTCATAGGTACAGAAATCTTATCGAACTATTGATGTTCATATTTCATTCACGTGTTAATATTTACTAGAATGTCTTTTCTAACGTGTTTACAACATTGTGGATCTGCCTATCTGTTGGGAATTTAAAGGTGCATTTATATTTTGTTTTAAGTATGGCCACTCATACATGATTGTATGATGTATATAACTTTATTTTGTGTATGAATTAGGTAAATGCTAAGTTGGAAGAGACAGCTCCTGGGGTAGCAACAGGAATGATATTGTCCCTTCGGGAAAGGTATGTAGGCTGTGAAAATATTTTTTTCTCCATTTTTTTTACATCTTTTTAGTTTCAGTACTTTAATACTATCTACTTGGTATGCTTTTTTCCAGTCTTCAGAACTGCAAGGATGAGCTAGCAAAATATGAAGTACGCATTCTGTTCAGCTTTTCTTGATCTTCTTTTTCTTTCTAGAACGGTTCGTTTCTCATTTGTCAACACTGGACAGTTTTAACTGGATACATAGTATATCATAATTATAAGGTAGAAGTGTTGAGGGTATACAACACTTAGATTATACATCTCATGTTGCGGCCTAAACTTGTTATAATGGTTTATATAGATGCTTAATTTACAAATGTAATCAAGTATCTTGCTGTTTACATCTCATTCCTGTCTTCTTGGTTCTTCTAAGCTTCACTTGTCAAGGTGTTTATGAGGTGTTTTGAAACTTTTTTAGAGACAAGTGAAATTCTAGGTTTTGTAGTTTTCTTGTCTATAGCTATTAAGTGTACTAAATCAATGCAGAAAGAATTTATAATGCTGAAATCCTGTAGGGTTTTACGAGGAAATTATAAAAGACTCAAGGTCATTTGCCTCGTTATTGGATTATAATGTACAATGTGTATATAGTCATTTGTCTACGCTGGAGTTCTCTACGTGTTAACTTGTACAAAAGTTATGTGAGGAGTAATTAGGTTTCATTTGTTTAAATGATTACGTATAATATTGTTTCTGAGTTCATAGATGATGGGAGAGCATTTCATATTCATATTTGACTTCTGATGAATGTGGTTGTTGTTATGGGTGCTTGCTTGCTTGAAAAGGCAAAAAAATAATTATCCTTTCAAGTGAATGTATGAGGATATTAATCTATTGATGTGTTTAGTGTAATGTTTGTCTAATGGTGTTATGTTGCTGTTTTTATTGACTAAACCTGTCATTGGTTTTCCTCATCTGCACAAGGTTGGCATGAAAGAAATGAACTAGTGACTTTGGCCATTTTTGTTTGTTCAAGTTTTGCTAATAACCTTCTGGCTTTTTAATGTTCATTGAGCTTTTGGTTGCTTCTATGTTTAGACGGAGCTGGAATCTTCAAAATCTGAAATTCAGAAATGGCATTCTTCATTTCAAAATGAGTCTTTTATATCACCAGCTACAACTCCAGGTTAGTTTTGTAGTTTGTACTTTGTTCTTCTGCTATTTTTTCACCCCTTTTGGTTTTAATATCTTGGAGCAACTGTTTGTGGTTCATCCTATGAATTTCCTGTGTTGTAGAACCTAAATTGGTGGTTAACTATATCCGAACCTTAAGATCGTCAGAGAAGTCTCTTAAAGAGCAGGTTTATCTTTGCTTCTCTATCTCATTCTTATAAGCTCCCTTTCTGAATGTCAAACTATTTTTTGTGTTTTAATCAGCTAGAAAAAGCAAAAAAAAAAGAAGCTGCATTCATTGTCACATTTGCCAAGCGGGAACAAGAAGTAGCTGAATTGAAAGTATGATTATATCCCTTCACCCTTGTGTTTTTCACCTCTAGAATTATGACTACAAATTATAGTTGCAGCTCTTAGTTAGGTTCAAAAGTTATTTTTGGTTGGAATTGTAAGTAGCTTTTAAGTGTTAAACTTGCTACACTCTCTTGCCCTTATTTTTTATAATTTTAAGCTTTCAAAGGTTGTTTTGGCAATGTGGCTTATCAAAATGTGTGTTATGCTCTTGATAATATAAGAAAAATGCATTACTACTTATCAAGTAAGGGCAAATTATCCTAAGTGGTAGAGTGATGATCGTTGATGTTTGCATGTTTAAGAGATTTGGAGTTGGATTGGACATCACCTTAGAGCTCAATGAACCTATATGTTTATGTTATGAATGATTGAACAACTTTCTTTCTATGTGTGGTTTAATGTTCTATTTTGTTTGTTCTTTCCTTTGGGATACCAAACAGTGGACCTTTGCTTTGCTTATGAATGGTCTGTTTTATCCTTTTAGCCAGTTTTAGGAAGGATGGGAAAACTCAATGTTGCACAAATATGATTGGAAAACAGAAAAACGTGAAGTATTTTGTATCAAGTATTACTATATAAGTGTTGGAATCTTTTTGCTTTACCCTCTTTTTTTTAATTAATGCTGGGATTTCCGGAATCATTCATCTATTCTCGCTCATCTTGGAGCTTGTTTGTAATCATTTCCTTGGTTTGAATTATGAAATACAACTGTACGTACTTTGGAGTCTAAGTACGTGCCCCAGTGTCCAACTCGGATAACTATGGAGCATTCAATTGGAAGTGTCCATGTCTTTTTTGGCTCTAATAGTCTATAGGAGCCTGCTTTTGAAGAAATTATAACTTGGTTCACTATGATCTAAATTATCAATATGACCAGGGAAGGCTTTTGACACAATTTTTTTCTTTGTGTTTAAATTCAGTGCAAAATAATCACATATGAAGAACGAGTGGGAAATGAGATTAGAGCTATCAGCTTTTGTTGGTGTAAACGTCAGATAACATCCAACTTTTCATGTCATCGTGTGCAATTGTTGCCTGCAAATGTTAGAAAAAGTATAACTAGGAAAAAATGATGAGCACAGTATATAATTGCGACATAACAAAATTTGTTGATCTATTTTGAGCAGAGTATGTGATGTATATAGTCTTTCAAAATCAAATATCTTATTGACATCTATCCTTGATCCTAAGCTTGAATAAGATTTTAATCGGGTAATTGTCTCATTGAACTATATTACACTGTTTTGCCTGTAAGTTGTAGGATAGATTATAGGATAGATTAATAGAAGGTTTATTTGAGACATTGTTGGAAGGCTGGGGAATCTTTGTGATTACATTGGGTAATGGGTGTGTACATTTGACATTTCAATTTGACCCATAACTTGCTCCAGGAGAGTGCCCCATCAGAGCAGCTTGCAACTTCGATTGTCCTAGAATTGAACTTTAATTAATATTATTATATGATAATTGTATTCTTGAGGTTCATAGAGATACAAGTGCACTCTATCACATTTCGGTTTCTTTAATTTTTATGCTTTATCAGCTGGTGATTCTAATCCACGCTAATTTCTGACTGAAGGCAGCAATTCGAGAACTAAGAGCACAACTGAAGCCCCAGTCTTTGCAGGTATCAATGATAGTGGCTTAACTCTCTCTCTCTCTCTCTCTCTTTCTCAATATGGACTTAAATTTGTTTAGTTGGCTGATATTGTTTTCTTTAAAGTTCTCTTCTGCTATACTTAATGTTTCCTCCCTATGGCTTATTTCTTGTTGTGGTTGCTTGACAGACTAGGAAGTTATTGCTAGATCCTGCAATACATGAAGAATTTTCACGTTTAAAGGTTTGTTTTTCGTTACCCATCTATGTTTGATCCAATGGATGCCTACTGTCGCTGCACAACTTTTTTTGTTATCACTTTTGAGACCCATTGAGTATGAGAACTATGATATTCATTTGTATTTATAGATGCATTTTTAATATGCTTGATTTAGTTTTAACTCCTAAGAAAAATGAATCATGTAAGCTGCCTAAAAAAGCAATTTATCTTGTAAATAATTCTGAGACTACTACATTTCAAATCTGACTATTTCTTAAATCTCCTCTTGGCTATTGAATATTATTTACCAAAGAAACTATTTTTTTTCCACAATTTCATCTTTAAATTTGTACCAATTGTTGGATCAACTTGCCAAGAGTTAGCAATGCACATGCTTTACACTTGCTTTCATGAATTATATTTGCCTGGTACTATAGAAATTGAGCATTCCCAGTATTTTTTTTTTGATAAACCATTCTTAGTTTTAGGACTTATCTTGTGAATTGTAGTGGTTCATCATGCAACCTCTTAATTGTTTGATTTTGTGTTTTGATGATTTTAGAATCTAGTTGAGGAGAAGGAGAAAAAGGTTAAAGAGTTGCAGGACAACATTAATGCAGTTAATTTTACACCAAACAGTAAGATGGGGAAGATGCTAATGGCAAAATGCAAGACCTTGCAAGAGGAAAATGAGGAAATAGGCAATCAAGCTTCTGAGGGGAAGGTGAAGATTTATTTCTTAGCTTCAATTTCTGGTCTGATTTTTAACATCAATATTGAATTTGAAAAGAAAAAGGATAACTTTAGCTAAGTGTACTTTCAAGAATAGGAGTTGCGGATCAAGTTTCCTCCCTTTTTGTTGTGATTATGCCGTGTGAATTAGATCCTTTAGTATCTAGTGGTAATAAAATATAAGTTATTGAATAGGATAGTTTGAAATAGCAAGCAACTGATCGATGAATATGCAAGTACAAATGAATCGATGCAGGTCGTAATAAACACCATTCATTGATTGAAAGATTTGAGTCCAACTCAAAAGTGAGGTCTTCCTTGCATACCATACCATGGTGAAGCTACTCATGATTATGGCTTTCAGTAGTTCCTTTATAAACTAAGATGACTGAAGCCAATCTTTTGTTGCCGTGGCGAGGAGATGAAAGCTGCTGAAAAGGGAGATCGTTTGAGTGCCATGGAAGGCGTTGTGAAAATCTAGTGGTGTCAGAAGGACATAAGACGGCAAAATGCACAAAATATCTCTCTAGTTTGTAGATCATTTAGCACATGATAATTTGAGGACATAATACATCGCACTCGCCTTCATTGTGTATATGGTTGAAATATTGAAATCCAAATGGTGTTCTTAATGTCTTGTTCTAAGCATTCCTCCGCAAAATAGGTATCTTTTTGATGTTTGGGAGATCTTATTCTGCAGATGCATGAATTATCGATGAAAGTTGCTTTGCAAAAGTCTCGAAATGCAGAACTCCGGAATCAGTTTGAAGGTTAGTACTTATACTCAATCGCAGGTTCATGTAATATACAGATTGCAGTATTCTCTTATGTTTACCAGCTTTTGTGTTTGGGTATGATGCTGATAACCTTCTTCAAAATTATAATCATGCTTCAGAATTTTAAATATGTAATGCATATTTCTAAAATCTGATATACTGGAAAAATTAAGTGGTCTTCAAGAGTAAAGATTAGTGGCAGGCTTGGGGCAGTTACGAGTCATCTTTCACTCTTAGTTTGTATTTTATTATCTATCTATAAGTTAAAACATAATCAAATGAGATCTTATTTCATTCATCTTAATGTAACTTCTATTAATATCAACTTTTATAATGTTTAACCCATCACAATTAAAGATATATGATTGAAATAGTGCATCGGCAAGTGTGCAAAATCAATTGAGACATTTGATTAGAATAGAAGGGAGTACAACGTAATTTGGGGCTTGAGGGAGGGCCATTGTTTACTTTGCCACACCCTTCCTCCACCTATGTCTTATAGTTTTGTATTGTAGAAAGGTGTTCCCATCTATAATTGAAGTTTGAAGCCTCTGGTATAATTTTCCGCTGACTGCTAGGATGTTCCCATCTTCTTGTCTTGCTTTTGTTTTGACTACATGAGCAATCTGCTGGTAGGTTACTGATTATAAACCAATGTTTTCCATTTTGCAGGACTTTGTAAGAATATAGAGGTGCTGACAAGTGATGTTGAGAGATCTAATGAAATGGTAATTTATCTTTTCTCCTGCGTGTTGTTGATTTTGAAGCTGCTGATAAACTATTGACCCCTCCGAAATCATAAAATGTGCAAACCATTATTTATCTTTCTGTTACATGAACTTCTTAAATATATTTTACTTGATTTCGCTGAGTTGAATTTCTGTGGGATTGTTTTGGTGGAAGTGTTTACAAGAATATGCATCAGTTTTAATGATCTATATCAACTGTGTGCTAAATGAACTACAAAATGTAATAGTTGTTTTTGTTCTCTGTGCATACTTTCAGCGTTTAAGAACCAACTTAGCTTGAACTGTAAAAAATGGTAGGGATTTAACAGACTGCTGATTTGAGAAAATCTTTTAATAGAGGAACTGTAAACATGGCTCTGGCAGTATTTTCATTTGCAGCATGGGTACGGTATATATGTCATCTTCTAACGACCAGTATTGTTTTTGAAATTATCTCCTGCAAACGTTAAGATGCTTCTTGTCTTTTAAAATTTTGGGTTCACAGTCTTTTCGTGGCATCTTCTACACTTTCCATTACTGTTATACTGTGCAAATTTGTAGAGGGTCTTGGCAAATACTCTACATGACTTCCATTACTGTGTTATACTATCGTATTATGCACTCAGCTCTTTTATCTGCCATTTCATTTATTGAACACAAGACCTAGACATTGGCTTACCTGAAATCAACACCTTCGATCTTGAGACATAGTTTTTATTTTTTCTTTTCATAGGTCGTAATCTTACAAGACAAATTGGAAGAGCGGGATGCTGAAATTGAAAGATTGAAGCTTGAGCTGGAAAAAAGAAATGAAGTCAAAAAAATCGATCCAGCTCCAATTGTTACAGACGAGCCTGTGTCAACTGAAGCTGAGGATGTACCACAAACTGACCTTGAACAGATTTGAAGTCGATCATTGATCCGTCACCTGTTATATACTCATGTGTTGTACTGTACATTATCATATTTGGTTCTTTGTAGACATCATTAGACTTTCAAAGAAATAACTTAGTTTTAGAAAGCACAGCCAATTGCTAAATTTTTGGTGGGAGGGATTTTTTCACCTACCCAGCGATGCGTTTCATGATCGTAATTCATAGTATTGATTCAGGAATGAAGACTAACAAACTCGATTACTAGCTAATAATAAGCTAGTATATTTAATGCCACCAAAACAGCTTCTTCACTCATGACTCATGAGTCATGGGTAGAGGTCGTTTTGGGCCAATTTGCAGAGCCCGACCTTGAATTAGGTTCGTCAACAGCACCATCCAGTCTGTTCTAATATCGGGTTTAGGCACAAGTTAAAGTGATCTAGAATTGGCTGTCTTTTTTGTTGTTTTTAAAGTTTTATTAGTGGATTAGGATCGAGGTTCTAATTGAATTTGAGATTGCTACAACTAATTAATTTTTTTTATATAAAAAAGCTATTGTAGCAATTTTCATGGGACAGAGGAATATCCGACCTCAAATTCAAAACCAAATATTTGAATTGTACAATTTATAACTTTTGATATGTTTGCCATAGACTCGATTGATACACTTTTCTTGCTCATTGTATATTCATTCGTATATAGAAAATTTGAAAAAAATAAGACAATTAAACAACTTATTTTCCAAAATAAGCTCCGTGAAAACTTATTTTCCAAAATAAGCGTCCGTATATCCAAACCTAGGTTTGGCAAGAGTCGTTGTTAGTAACAGCGAAAGAGAAAAAAAAAATTAAAAGCCCAAAGTCGATGTTACTAACATCGACTTTAAGGTTAACTGGTAACTCCTTCATCTTGTCAGCTGGAATAAGGAAGTAACTGAGAACTGAAAACTTAAAACGCATTAAGTCGCTGTTACTAATAGCACTTAAAAAAAAAAATTTATACATATATATATATATATATATATATATATATATATATATATATATATATATATATATATATATATATATATATATATATATATATATATATATATATATATATATATTTTAAGTCGCTGTTAGTAACAGCGAATGATCCCCGAGGCTAGGCTTGGATGTACGGACGCTTATTTTAAGAATTAAGTTTTCACGGAGCTTATTTTGAAAAATAAGTTGTTTAATTGTCTTATTTTTTTCAAATTTTGTTCGTATATACTAGTACTACTTACATGCCATAAGGCCCATGTTGTCTTCAAAGCAGGCATTAGGAATGTGAAATGCTAATAATACTTAATTTACTTGGTTTGGTAACTTTGTAAAAACAATGAGTAAGAGCGATGCTAGGTCTTGGAGAGTCTTCTAAGGGAGTTCTTGTCCAAGATTATCATTGGTGAAGTAAAAAAAAAAAAAATTGAGTCTTGAAAAATAAATGATTCATCCTAAGACTGTTGAGGAGGGACAATGTCATTATTTTTTCCTTCGTCATGCCAACTCATATTGGAATGAAATTAAAAATGAGTTTAAAGTGAGTTTGAGGATAAAGTGTAAAATTATAGAAGATTTTGTATGAGTCTAAAAGTAAAAGTACATAAAAATTAGTGAAAATCTAATATAACATAGTATGGTTATCGGGGTTAAGGGATATTCACACACTAAAATTTTAAAAGATGGATGAACACAAAATGTCAATCAAAAATTCTTGTGAGAGACGGTCTCTTTAAGAGACTATCTTCTAATTGGACCAGTTCATTATATTTTTTTAAAATATTGCAAGTAGGTATTAAAAAAAATGTAAGTAGACATTTAAGATGTTGAAAGTAGGCATTAAGAATACAGTAAGTAAGCATTAAGGATAATGTAAGTAGACATTAATAATACGATAAGTAAGTATTAATCTTTAACGGGCTGGGCTTGAGATACGTCAAAGAGATGGTCTCTCAAGAGACTAGCTAAATGTCAATTGCCATGTAAGCAAATAAAGAATTTTGGACTTGTGGGCTGTGAGATTAGTTCTGTCCAAGGCTACAAACATTCATCGTCACGTAGGAATAAGTAAGCACCAAAATTTGGACGAGACCGTCTCATTGAGATTAATAGTGGGCCGGTCCAATTCGCGCTTGTAACAACATCACACGTTTTCCTTTGTTTTTTTTTATTTTCTGGACAATTATCAATTTTAACCTTAAAGGTATCAATTTCAAGGTAAAACGTAATACTTAAACATATCAATTAAAGTAAAAAATTTCAATTCGAACCTATAAGTGATCAATTTTGACGTTAAGCTAATCATTTTCGACGTTAAACTGATCAATTTTTACCTAAATATGGTTCTATATCACAATTTTATAACAAAGTTATATAAAATGGTATTATTCAATCATTCTATAAATGAATTTCAAACAACAAATGAATGGTCAATAAAACTATTAACATACTAAATTTGAACTAAATGCCATACAATAAATCTATACAATTTGAATACTTATTATTAAAACGATAATTGAAGATTAAAAGTTCAAAATTAAGTTAGATTATAAAACATCATTGTCAAATTATATGTCATAATTTAACTATTAAATATTTAATTTGAACTAAAACCTATACAATATTTTTATAGACATTGAAATACTTATTTTGAAACTATAATTGAAGCTTATACATTCAAAATTGAGTTAGATCATAAAACATTAATTGTCAATTTATGTGTCATAATTTAATTATTAACATATTCAATTTAGACTATTTACAAATATCTATAAACATGTTGAGGAGTAATATCACTATTATTGATCGATGATTAAAGAGTATAAGTACTCTTATGTTCTATTAGAACCATCATGTTGCATTGAATAAAAGTACTTGTATTGTGCAATGTTTTAACACTATTATTGATAGTGTTATTGATCATTCATTTATTGTTTAAAATTCATCCATAGAATAGTAAATAATACCATTTTATTAACTTCGTTCTCAAATTGTGAAACCGAATCATACTTAGGTAGAAATTGATTCGTTTAACGTCAAAATTGATCACAAATAGTCAAATAGGTTAAATTGAAATTTTTTATGTTAATTGATCTATTTAAAGTTTACTTTAAGTTGAAATTGATATCTTTTAAGATCAAAATTGATATCTTTAAGATTAAATATGAAAATTGAAAAATGCCCAAAAAAATGGAAAAACGAGAGAAAGCATGTGAGATTGATACACGTGCGAATTGGGCCGGCCCACTCTTGGTCTCAATTTGAGACGGTTTCGGCCAAGACCAGCTGATAAGTAAGGGGTTGTAAAGCTGCCTTAACATTCTTCAATTTCAAAAATTAAAAAATAACTACTCTTGTGAGAGACTGATTCTTGGTGAGACGGCCTTAAACAAAAAGCTTATTTCCTCATAATATGTATTAGATGGACTATTTTATCCATTTATAAGATCGTCTCTCGATGAGACCGTCTCTATTATAATAAAGAAATTATAATAATATGCACATATATGAAGAAATTAAGTTAGAATTCCATTCATCCCTTGTAAATTATTAAATTTTTTATTCCACTACCAAGATTTATAAAGATTTTACCACAACCTATTTCTAATATTATATTAATATATAATCCACAAGACCACAAATAATTTAAAATTATGTATTATAATACTAGTATAGAAACTCGTGCAATACACGAATTTATAAATAAATAAATAAAAATAAAATATTAAAGAATAATACAAATATATATTATTGTGATTAAATTTATTAAATACGTGACTTTTTTAACGCAAAATTCAAATATTGATTTTGTTAAAAAGTTATTTATAGAATCCATAACTTTTCATTTAAACAAAGATATTAAATTCTAGGTCAAATATAGAATTGCTATTATAGATTATATAAACATTTTACCTTATTTAGTTTCAATTTTGAAAAAAAAGTCAGATTCTAAATTTGGTAAATCTGGTCAAATAATTAATTAACTATCATTCACTAAAATAAATCCAAAGTCGAGGTTTCCTAAAAATGACATTTGTTATTTTCCAAGATTTTTGTTAATATGTATGATATTGAACAACCGACCACACAAATTTATTGACAATTGACATATGATGTAAGAGAAGACGACATACATACATTTTCAGGGAAAAAAATAAAAAAGAAATATAGTGAATGTAACCATAAATTAAAGATGGTATAATAAATAAATGGTAGCACTTGAAAAGTTCAAACAAGGTAAATAGGAGTGTAGACGATATATGTCTATGTGATCAAATCAACTTTGAAAAACTTAAGCGGATGTTCTCTTCACGTTTAGACTGGAAGTGTAGATCATGTAGTAGCACAGATCATTCTCATACTCCGACCACTTGTAATAAGGAGTAGATTATATTCAAGTTTGTGATATTTTATCGTATGTTTGTTTTGTCAATCATGTTGAGAAATGAACTCAATCAAAAAATTAAACTATAGATTGTAGGTTGTAGCGTCATAATATGTAGTATACTATATGAGTTTAGTACGTTGTAATCATTGTTATGATTTAGAATGATGAAATAAAATAATATTCAAATTTGAAATTTCGAAAAAGTTGTGATATGGTATGAAAAGGCTATTAAGTTTAACATATTCAAGATCTTACATACTCGAATCAATATTCAGTATTAAGATAGGTTTTATGTGTTTTATGTTTCGAGACATGTGAACCACAACGTCATTAGAGTTAATGAGTAAATGTAAGAGAGGGTTAGAAGAGAAGAACATCACTCGAGTAAATATAAAAGAGAGTTAGAAAGAAAGAACATACGTTCCTATAAAATGGTTTATCCACTGATTTAAAATTTTTTTTGTGAAGTTTAATTTTATAGTTGTAATAATTTCCATGGAAGAGAAGAGTAGAAAACGGACAGCAAGAAGCCTTGAGAACTTCAAGTTACAACTGTTTGGACCACTATCCTTAATTATGAACAAGTTGAACAAGTTAGATGTCCATAGTCTAGACCTACAACCAATGGCAAACATATATTAGTGATAGATACAAATTTGGGACCTAATACTGTTATTATTGACGTTTATTTTCGATATTCATATTGGTGATTGATATTTAAAGCTCATTTTGTATGGAAATTTGAATACAATCAACATGTTTCTAAGGACATCTTCGATTAATTTGATAGATTGCCTATTTATTTGGAATTTGGAAGAAGTACCTTTCATTTAAATCAAATATTAATTTGTCCATTTATTTAGTTTTCATTTTAATTTTATTGTACTAGCACAAACTTGTGATAGAAAACATTTATATAAATTCTTAAATTAGATGGTCTCATGTCAAGACTATGTATTATTGAGCTAACTCATGTATATTTATTGCGCTAAAGTGATCACTTATAATTTTAAAATGATTAATCAGAAAAATAAATTAATTAAATGGATTTATCTCATAATAAAAGGTCACATACAAGACAAGCTGAAATATTTATGATTTTTTGTAACTTATAAAAAAATTATCACTTATAATATTTTATAGAAAATAATTAGAAAAATAAACTAATTATATAGACCTTTCTTATAATGAGACTGATCCCGAACTCAAAAATTAATTAAAGTTTTCGTGGTGAAAGCCTATATGACCTACTTTATTTGAAGAGGAAAAATTCGAGTTGATAACTAATGCTTTGCAAATTAATAACATGTAAATAAAAATGGTTATTTTATTGCGACGTATGTTGTTATGTTTTTGAAATGAATTCATGTGCCTTCTTATTATTGACGTGTAAATCGATAACTATTTTCCATCTACGAGGGTTTTTATCGGAAGGTTGGAGTATTATGTGATAATAACTTAGGTTAACTACACCAATTAAATATAATATACATTTTTTTGAATGACATTGATTAGCAATTCTTCGTTATACACATGGTTTGCAACATTTAAATCCTGCTCAACTCTATAATAAGAGTTATATGAGCAACGGTTTAGAATTCCATTATTTTGGTATTTTAATTTTAATCGCTTTCAGTTTTATTATCAATTAGTTCTTTGTGAAATTGTCTTTAATTAATTAATTTTTGCAAGTCATAATTAAAGGTCGCTTGAATTGAGGACAAATATTTAAAGGGTAAATAGAAGTCAAACTAGGAAAACAAAGTTAATTAGAGAGATAATTAAAGGAATTTAATTGTTAAAAAGGTAAAATAATTAATTAGAAGCTAATGAAAAATATAAAAAAAAACTCAATCGATTAAATTGTCAAGACATACGAGTCAACACGTACATAAATACATAAATTAAAATCAACACGTACAATTTAAAATATCATATTTAAAACCCATGATGATACCCGACCACACCTCTAACTATATCCTAATTACTTGAATCTAGTAAACGAAAGTAATAATTCGGCCCATTATATTTTTTATATACAAATCATGTGCCCATAGAACTAGCTATTCGCACGATGATCATGTAAAACTCATGTTATAGATACGTACAATACAATTATCCAACTGTTTGCATATGGTCTTGCTCTCTAATTTTCATATAACTCTCCAAAATTATAAAAAACAAAAAAAAGAAAATTGTTTCTTAAGATTAGAAAGTAACACTTCATCTACATGTATATAGTTAATTTTGAGTGTATGTATGAAAAAATATACAAAGTTGTATTTTATTTCATTTTTTGTCCATTTGTAAATACAAAAACTATATTAGATCGCAAACATAATATTTATTTATTTATTTATTTCACATGTATTGAACAACAACTATAATTATTGATTGATCTAGCAATTAAGGTTTTTCCTTACATCCTTGTAATCAGAGGTAGATTGAATCCCTATAAAATAATTAATTTTGACCGTGACACTTTCCTCTTGCATGCAAAAAATTCTCTTTTACCTTGTAATAGGAAAACAACTTAATAATATCAACAATATAGTCATATTAATTATCAAAATTCATTTTTATAACTTGTATTTCAAGTAATACCCGTAAAAGCATTCACATAATATTCTCCGTCAAATACAAGTTACTCTATTATTCCTTATTATTGTATTCTTTTGTGGTAAGATTACTCAAAGAGACAAAGACTATTATAATTTACAAATTTTCGTATGAGACGGTCTCACCATGAGACGAGTCTCATATATTGGCTAGATAGCTCAATAATATAAATTATTAGTATATATATATATGTTTTGTTTTATAACCGTCTTACCGATAAATGTCACAAAAATAAATTATTATAATTTGGTCCCGTAACATAGAAGGGAATGCCCATTGCCCACGTAGTTTGACGACCTCATGAAAATTCTGATTTTGTGGGCTCTAAAAGGACCATTTTTTTTTAAAATCGAGAGGTAATGCAAGAATGAATACTTGAAAATCTACCAGTGTATTAATGGTTTAGTCCCTTTCAAGTTTTATACAATGTAGATTATTATAAGCTAGAGAATGTAGGAATATGTCTTTAGCAATGGAATTATTAAGACCATACAATAATAAGTAGTAGAGTACTCTACTAACATGTTCTTTGTCTACCAAGTCAAGTCCCCATCCTTCTCCAATCACAAATCATTTTTTCTTACGTTTTGTCATTTTAAAGACATCTAATAAGACAAGATGTTTTAAATGGGACAATTGAGTCTTTTCTCAGTTAAAGCAAATAATATATATCAGCTTTTAGATAAAATTTGGATTCGATTCACATTGCATGTACTAAATTATTTTCACGAAATTGTATGTCCAAAAATTTAAATTACACAATAATTGATAGATAATTTTCACACCTCATTTAAGTTAATGAACTTTTCTTTCAAATAAAAACTAATGTTGCAGTTTTTTTTCTTTAAGGAGCTCTAAAGCAAGAGTCACATAACCTATTTAAGGTTCTTTCCGCATCAATTTACATGGCTATTAGAAATCTAATTCTGATACTCTATTCAAAGACATTTCAATCCAAAAATAGTTAAACGATCCAAATTTTAAATACGAAATTAATAAAAATTCACTCTACAGCCCACACACATAATACAAATAAGAATTTACTCTCTAACCTACACACAAAAATACTTAAACATGTACAGTATTAGTAAATTATACGTCTTTAATATAACTTTTTAGATTGTGCAGGGAATTGACTTGAGTCAAAACACTACTATCATAGTATTATGCAATACTAACTTTTAATGTAACGTTTGCAAAAATTTTACTACTATTACCTTTTAAAAACACACTTCAATTAATATTTTCATAGCTTAACATTGTCGAATACAATACTTTAACATTTTGACAAATTATTGTCAAGAATTATTAGTTTACACCTTTCAATTACTCATACAGCTAATAATTACGTCTACAACTAACAATTACTCTTTGCTTATTTACATCCAGTCATCCATTAATTCTTCACTATTTGTCCTCACACGTCCATTATGCTCTCCCGTTAACTTTATCTCGCATGTAGTGGCATGGATATTCTTGTTGTTTTTGATTTTCATTCGAAGTTTCCTTATCTTTTTGGGTATTAATTAATGACATCCTCTTTTCTCTAATTAATTATATAATTTGACTTAATACATAATTAAACATTAAAATGTCAAATAATGTGGAATGTCAACTCCTCCAAAAACTCACAACTAAGTAGTTTTTGATGTCAACTCATCATTAGCTCACCAAGAGTGAAGGATGCATCATCCCACCAACCATTAGTCAATTCCTTTTTAAGTATTTTACTAATTAATTGGTCATGCTACAATTATTAGTAGCTTTCTAGAATAGACTTTCTTTACTAAAGTTTATTGTCTCAAATGTAATGTTTACTAATTATATTTGAGAATACAATCTTAGGATTATAAGGGGACAAAATTGAGTGTTCAAATGTTAAATAATACTCCCTACTAACTTAGTTATTACTTAAAATAATTACTTTTTCTGTCTTAGTAAAATAGCCCAAAGTACAAATAAGATAAAATTAAAGAAATTAAATAAAAATAGTAAAAAAGCATATTCTACGAGAAAGTAAGAGAAATATATAGATTAAAATAAAAAAATTTATATATATGTGAAATGTGAATGATAATTAAAGTTACAGTGTTGATTATAATTAAAAATAGAAATGAGACAAATTCAACATCGTAAAATAAGAGTAATCCAACCTTTCAATTGGATATTAATTAATGATTAGTGACAACAATCCTAAGCAACTAAATGGGCTAGTACTAGTATTAAATTTAGAATTTGCAAAATGATAACAACTTTTATATATATATATATATATATATATATATATATATATATAAAATTTTCTGATGTCTTTTTTAACGATATAATTAAATGTTAATAAATAATTGAAATTCATGTTAGTTCTAATTGAAATAAGTTTTTGGCTAAACTCTTCCCCTACCTTATAAAAAAATTATTTTTAAATATAAAAAAGGAGCAGACCACAAATTAAGTGCGCAAGTAAAAGATTAGAGAGTAGTTGCGGCATTGTGTCTTTGTGCAACTTAAATTCCTATGTGTTAGAACAAATGCTTTGACTTACCTAAAATCTTATGCTTAAAGCCATCCCATCCCATAATTAATTAACTAAAGTATTCTTAAATCTTAATGGGTTGTAAGTGTTAGAGTATATATATCATGGGGCCTCAACCATTAGCTTAAACTTTCGGTTGAGTTGATTCCTTGACAGTAAGTCCCACTCTATACTTTTACCAAAACGTCTAGCATGAACTTGATCCACACTATTATATACTTCTACTTGTTCAATTCAAATCAGAAACTCATACGACTAATAGATTTAAAAACCAATAAAAAGATTCACACCCGTCTTAGATTTAAAAGCGATTCAAATTTGCTTAAATACGATCTAGGACTAATTTTAGATTTAAATTAGAACTATTTTATTTAGAGTTTTCTTAGATTTAAATTCGACCTGTAAATTCATTTTAGGTTTAATTAGACCTTTAAAACATAAAATTGTTAGAATAAGAATAATTAGATTAAGACTTAATTCGAACCAATTTAAAAATTATTTAGTATTTGGACCAATCAGATTTAGTGCATATGGGTTTACACAAATGATTGTCAAGTATTGACACAAACAAGTTGATTTAACTTGTGATTTTATCCATATTGAAATTTGCATTTTCAATTTTGATCTAGTTCTATGTGAAATCAAATTAAACTAGATCACTTGCAACTCTAATATGATTAAGCTCATAAATTAAGCTTAAATAATCAAATTCTTTACGAATCGAACTCAAAAGAGATATAAAATTTCATTCAAATGTGAAAGAAATATATCAAACAAATACGTCAAAACTCAACTCGACTCAAATCATTTGTAGCCATACTAAAAACTATGAAAATAGTTCGGACTAGCATGCAGGCCATCTAGGCACAACACAACACTGTTCGTAGATTTAATCAGCACTTTATGATTTGCACGAGGAACGATATGTACGATATAGGCGGCTAAACACAATACAATTTTCATAAATAAACTTTAATTATTAATAGCCAAGCACAATACAAATAGCATTCACGATTCGACTGACGCAGAGAACAAATAAAACAAAAACAATTCAACATAATACAATTTCCATGGTTAAGTTCCCCCGCCCAAGGGCTCATATTACATAACCGCATTCGTGTTCCTCTAATTAAGTCTCAAACCTCTCTTTCAATCTGAAGTCTAAAGTTTTACTACTTAACAAAATAAAAATACTCCCATAAATACCTCGATCCAAATTAAAAATAGTGACACTAATCATAACAAATCTCTTTCTACTTCTATTTATTCTTGTTTTTTCTTTTCGATAAACAAACAATGTTCTTCATTAACATCACATATTACTTGTCTCTCTGTTTTGTTTCCTTCCATTTTCCGCCATTGTAATCTATTTTAGTACCAAACACCCCATTTATTTCCTTCCATTTCTTCCGTAAAAAAGTTACTATCTTGTTTTAATTTTTCTCTTTTAACCTATAGAAACCGATTTTCTTTAATAAATAAACATATTTTACTCAAAAATTTGATATGGGTCTAAAGAAATTGTGATTTCATCACCTGGGTATTGCTCAGAAATCTAAAATAAGTTAATTTAATCATCTGGGTAGTTCTAAAATCATCAAATTTTCATCTTTTTAAATTTTTTGACAGAAAAATTAAATCTTTAAAATGGGTAAGGGTTTAGAAAAATGGTCCGTAAGGCATTTATTAATGGTGTCAGTAGCCTTAAATGTATGGTTAGTGTTAAAATTGATGTATTATGAGAGACTAGATAATTTTACAACAGAGCAGATCTTCCATGGATTCTGTGCAGAGGAAAAAAAGGCACATAAACAAATGTCTTTGACTACTTCTTCTTCAATGGCTGTTGCAGTTGCAGAAAAAGCTGTCAATTTTTTCAATCCTTCATCTGCTTCTCCTACCAATATCAATCATATTGATGATGATGGAAGAGTTATTAATCTTGATCAGTGAGTCATTTTTGATATAATTACTATTTTTTCTTCCATTTTTTAATTTAATGCATTATTTAGAAAAAAAAAATCATTTAAAATCAAACTTACAAAAATTTGCTATAGATAATAATATGTTATATATAAGCAAATTAAAGTGACAACTTTTTAGATACTGCTATGATAGGAAGGTATAACAAATCCCTTTATATTTTGTTAGGATTTTGCATGGTGAGGTTTCTATGTAATTGTAGATGAATATTGAAATTAGTAACATAGAAGGGTTTTTTTGCAATTTAATAATGCCAAACCATGGGACTAGTCACTAGACTAGACAAAGAATTTCAATTTAAGGAACTTGATTAGTGTAATCTAGTGTATCAACATTGGATTAGTGACAAAAAACTTGTGATGTCAATAAGAAACCTCTTGTGAAGGTTTCAACATAATTGTGATCATCCATGCAATAATGAAGGTGATTTAATGAAATCTTGTTCTATTTATCTTAATTTATAAATATTAGTTTTTTATATTTTTAATTATGTATAATTACCATTTTCGAAAGCCAACGAAGTTACTTTGGAAAATCAAAAAAATAAATTCTTTTCTTGGTTGCCCTTAGTTCATTCATTGATATTTGATAAGGCAGCTCAAGTACCAAAGCTTGTATTGCTACTATAAATGAATGTTCTTAGAGATAAGGTACTTAATTGATGAGTGCATGATTTTTTTATTGATGGAATTGCCTTTTTCTTTACTTGGTAGAGTTGGTTTTGGTCTTCTCTTATGACTCATAGTGTCTTTTTGGTCAAAAGTCATTAGACTTAAGGTGCTTAATTTTGATTTGGACAGTTTGATATCAACTAATTTGTGCAAGTCACTCTTGCAAAAAAGTTCCCCTAATTGCTTAATACTTATAGGGAAAAATGTTGATCATCTTTTTCTTGAGTGGTTGAGTTGTCTATCTAGAGTTTTCTTATTGAGGTTTCATTTTTTTTACTTTGTCCTTTTGAGTTTATTCAAACAACAGGTTTATGGGAGTTTTTTTTCCGATAAATCATACACTTAGAGAGCCGATAGAAGTACTAAGTATAAGTTTCTTATTTAGGTGGCTATTTTAATCTATTATTAGCAGTTAGGATTAAGTATTCTCCGTGTCAATTTACACGATTTTTTATTAATAGTTGACCTTTTGTTAGGGAGTTATAAAGTCAAATGTGTAGAAAAAGGTGCCAAAGAGTATATCTTAGCTAGCTAGCAATTGATTAAGGTCACAAGTGATAAATGCTCTCAATCTAGTCCCATTTGGATTTGAGATATGAACACTCACCTATCATAAATTCAGAGTTTATGTTGAGGTATAAAATGACATGAGAGCATGTCAAATTGAATTATTCTTTAGATATATATGTATGGGATTGGATAATAGAAGTATAATGTAAGATACTAGTATTATGTGATTATAGCAATTGGTTTTGAATGTTCTTTTAGGTGTGGAAACTATGCCTTTTCACTTGCATCATATATATGTGTGATTATTTTATTTTTTATTATTACTACTTGCATCAATTTGTCTAGAAATTCATAAAAATAGAAGTCTTATCTTGGAAGAGAGTTAAGTAACATTCTATTAAGTAATGAAAAAGTTCATGAAGCTCTAATCGGTATAGGAAATATATAAGGTCTTAGAATTACCTCACTAGAGTTGAGTTTAATGGGTTGAATATACAAAATCTTATTTTGTAGTAATAACAAAGAAATTGTTTCCGACTAACCGTTGATAACAAATAATATCAACAACTTCACATTGATAATGTCTAATTGTTGGTAACACTCACTATATTCCTAACAGATTGTTACACTTTCTATTTTAGTCTATCCTTTTAACTTTGTATCATTTCTATTTTAAGTAGTATTTTCACATAATTTAGTAATTTTTATTAATTTCTTAATACTTATGTTAATAGTTAATAATGTAGTACCAATCTGATAGAGATGTAGAGAGTATTGGAAGGGGTAGTACTATTAGTTTCTCCCTGAGTCATGGTGAAAAGTGCCTTTCAATGAAACAAGGTATTGGTAGTAACAAATAGGAGTGGGAATCTGGGAAGGATATATGTGTGATTCCAAATTCCAAGCATAGGCATGATGTTGGAATTACGTAAAACCAAAGCCTTTTTGGTGGTAGCATGCCTGTATGGACAAAGACAAGTCCATTCTTTGAGGTTCAGAATGAGATTCCCCATCCCCATGGTGCTTGTTTCAGCTTCCTCTTCCTCTTCCTCTTTCTATCTCTTCTTTCTCTTTCTATATTTGGTTTAATGCTTGATTCATTGGGGTTCCCAGTGGTGGCCCATGATGTGTATATCCCAGCACCGGACCTCAAACCTATCAAAACTCCATTTCATAATATCGGAGTAATTTCTCGTATTCACCTTAAGTGTCTTATTTTTATTTTGCGTTAAGTTATTTTAAATGTCTCATTTTTATTTTTAGAATGTTCACTTTATCAGTTTACTTTTATTAAATTTCACATTTTCACACCTTTAGACTTACTAATTTCATTTTACCCCTATTAAAATTTAAAAACACTATACTTTTCTCTTTTACATATGGTTCCATTTAACCACCTAAAAAATGGTGAAAAGTTAAATAGGATACATTGGATGAATAAGCGCGAGTATTATTTAGTTAAACTACTAGTATTGACTCTAAACTTGAATGTTCTTTTAGTTTATTGTGTAGATCAAAAAGCTTTAATTTAAATTTGCGCAATATAGCAGATTCAAAGAGTTTACAATTTTCTCATTTAAACTAAAAACAACATTGTAGAGAATTTAACAAACATATTATATTTATCGTCAAAGGTGGAGCAAGAATTCACTATAATTTTTAAGGCCCTATTTAATTTATTTTATTTTATTTTTGAAATTTTGAGGCGTAAAAACTATTAATTAAACTAAAATAAAAACAATGTTAACTAATGTTAATTAATAACTTGTTTAGTTATGTGTATTTTATTTTCTATATGTAGTTATAGATGATGTTCCTATTAATAATCAAACGTAATCCTTTTGTTTTTAATTTGGGGCGTTTGGTTTATGGGAAACATTTCATCGGAAAATTATTTTCTCTAGTTTCCTACCATAACCATAACCATAACCTTTAATAAAACTCGTTTTCTTCAACTATTTCTCAATATATTATCTAAAAAAACGTTTTCTACCAAACCATAACCTTTAATAAATTCGAATAGTAAAATGTTATTTAAACTATTTAATGTATTGCAATTTTTTACCGAATTAGTGAAATAAAGAAGTCAAGAAAAAGAAGTATAAAATAGTTAATTCGATATTGTTAAAATTAAGATTGTAGTATATTGTTAGTGTTGAGGAGGGAATATATATAGCTTAAAATAAATTAGCTGGTTTAACTTTTGTTTTAAAAAGTTCAAGAAGGAGAATGAATCTTAATACTTAAAAGGTAAAATTTTGTTTCCCTTCATAATAATAATATTAGTAAGTTGTTAAGCACATATGCATGCATGTACTTACCTTTCTAGGACTTTACACCTTGCACTCTATTTATTGTCCCTTTACTCATGGGACGATCTAAATACTAAAGTACGCCGCCTTAAGTTTGTGAACCACCACTTTAAAAGATCTCCCCCACCCTTGTTCATGTGAGCTCAAGTCCTTTTTGCAAATGGGGTGCATGATTTTTTTTTTTTTTGATACATGTGGTTTGAATATCATTTATAATGCGAGTTCTAGTAGTTCTTTTGTTTCTTTTTAGACTCGATCGATTATATAAAGTGTGAATTTTTTTTTATGATTCGAGATTTATCACTCACTGAATGACTGGATTTCTCGTAAGAAAACAAAATTTTAAGTGACTTTTTTGTTTCTTTTTAGACTTGGTTGATTATATAAAATGTGAGTTTTTTTGTATAGTCTGAGAATTATACAAAACAGAATGGGTGAATTTCTCGTAAAAAAAACAAAACATAAAGAAAAAGTTTAGGATCCTCTCTAAGATATCCAATGATAGAGGACAATATCTCAATGTTTTGATAGCTTGATTTGCTTTTAGCAACGTTGTGGTGGTTGGGATATTTTTGTTTGATTCATTTATGCATTACAAAGAGTTAGCAAATGGAAAGTCACATTTTTAGTACTAAACATCATTTTAATTGGATTCCAGTCACTTTTGATAGTACTACTATTCATATGGCTCCCAATTTTCACTTGTGAGTTTTTATTTTATAAAATGAACATGTGGCCATACTTTTAATCTTGCATATATTCAATCATTGAATTGATGGAATGCTTTGGTCCACCTACTTAAAGCCGTCCATACCCCTCCATGCATAGAATATAATCACTATAATATAATGGTATCTTTTAAATACAAATTGGTGGTATGTTTGTGCTTTTTTCTTCTAGGAGCTTTTGCACTTGGACTTTTGAATTATAATCTTTCAATTGGTAGTATCTACAAACGTTACAAGTTTTTCTATTTATAATTTGATATTATCTCAATATCATTTGGCTTCTATTTAGGCAATGGCGGAGCTATATTTTGGTGAAGGTTAGAACGACCCACCCTTGAAATTAGTGAAATTATAAATGATTTATGTGGCCAATCTTACTACCCATGTAACAAAACTACTCAAATCCTTTTTGTGATGTTAATATTTGGATTTTTTAGCATGCCCAGTTAGACTCCTAGCTTCAAGTAACAGAGTTCATTTGATTTGTGATTACAAATATTATCTGTAGTTTTATATTAATAAGGAAAAAAATAATTTAGTGAGAAGGTTAAAATTTTCATGTTGAATGTGTCAAAAGTTAAATTGAGTTGTTACTTGTACCTTATGGTTTGGTGTGTGTCACAAAAAGGGTGGAGGAACATAATTGTGTTAATGCCACAACTAAATAGTTTCTTTGTTCTTAGGATTCTTTAGGTAGTAGTAGCCACATTGAGAAGATATAATTGTGAACATTGAACATTACCACTAATCAATCCTCTTTAGTACCACATGTAGAGGTTCAAGTTTTCCATTGTTTGCCACATGTTTGCTTTAGGTTATAGGTTGTATGCTTATTGATACAGTATATAACATATGCTGCAGTTTTAACCATAAACTTAGGCATTTGGTTGAGTTGATTTATTGACATGGTATCTGAATCCAACTTGACGAGAAATTATAAGTTCCAATCTCATCCACCTCTCAATTCAAGTGGAATATTTAGCATCATGTATGAAGAGGACATAAATTACATCCAGACGTTTAACCCAAGGATTCTTGTGTGAGAGAGTGTGATAGAGTATATAAGATATGGTTATTGGCAATATTTCAAAGGATAATGATAGTGTTTCTGAAAAAACAAAGCTCTTGAATGACTGACATATTGGTCTGCTGTACTCTGAACAATATTTTAATCTTCATTACTTTGAATTTATTGGTACTTAATCAAAGAACATGGTGTCATTAAAAGTGGCGTGCAAATATTATCCCATGTTATTCAAATTGCCTTCATGATTTTTTTTCACGTAATATAAGATAAATTATAACGAAAGATATTAATATACATCAACAAATCATATGCACTTTTAGTTCACGAGAAGTTGGAGAAGATGTTTGCTATTAAGCTTCAATCGAAAATAACCTCTTTATTATTACTAACTAGGACAATGCTGCAAACATCCGGGTCTGATCCCTAACTGGGACCCACCAAATAACATTGAGATAATGAAATTTTTTTTTAATCTTTTCAACCATTACAGTCTTACATGGATGCAGGGGAGGTTCCGAGCATGTTCAATATGTTCGACCACACAAGCCTCCAATTAAATTAGGTAGTATATGTTAAGTGTTAAAGATACAAAATTGTTAAAAAAATATAACAATTTTTAAAATTGCATAGTGCCTTTAAAGAATCTGTCAATTTTTGCTCTGCTCTCTGCATGGATGAATCTCATTTCCTTTTTTTTTTTTTTGTGTGTGTGATTGATTAACAGTGGTGATCCAACAATGTACGAGAGTTATTGGCAGCAAGCAGGGGATAAAACCACAGTTTTAATCCCAGGATGGCAATCAATGAGTTATTTTTCGGATGTTAAAAATTTGTGTTGGTTTCTGGAACCGGAATTTGCAAAGGAAGTTATTCGATTGCATAAAATTGTGAGAAATGCAGTGACAGAAAACAGATATATTGTGGTTGGAACAGGTTCAACACAGTTGTTCCAAGCTGCATTGTACGCTCTTACTTCACCAGGAGGGACACAACCAATTAGTGTGGTTTCTGCTACACCCTACTACTCTGTAAGTCAACTCATTTGTGTTAATCTTCTAATTAAATCATTAATTACGATTTCTTAGCTGTTTATTTAGAAGCTTCTAATTGTGGTCAACCCCACTTATAGTTCCACTTTATCCTCTCCATGTTTTGTTGGTCTACAATCTACATAATTTTATTATTCTAAATATGATATTGCCCATTGTTAATGTGTGGCTCTCACTTAGGTGTTATATTACTGTGACTCTTCATTTACCTTAAGTTATTATGTCGGTGATCTTTTACCTCGATATTTGGATACTGTAGGACATTTGGGCATAAGGGAAAATCTAAAATACTAATATAGGGTGGGCCGAACACTTATCTCTGTATGTGTGTTAAACCAAATGGGGTGCCACTATTCATTGTTCATTACTTTAAGTAACACTCATCGATTGTATAGGATAGTTCGACATAGGGGTGAATCTAGGCTACTAGTAATCGTGCCATTGTTCATTTACCTTAAGTAATAGGTTTTTAAGCAAATGATCTAGGCTATGGCATAGGCAGGACCAATCCTAGATCACCCCCAATTTGGAAGGTTTGAAGATATGCGAACTAACATTTGAGGCCAATTAATTTTGAAAGCAGTCTAATATCTTACGCATACTCAGAACTATCCATGTTCAGAACAAAGCCAACGTATGGCTGTTATATGTTGGCAAAATTTTAATAACAATTCTTGACTGACATCAGTCATGTGATGTGTTACTCTTAACAGTATAAGAAACTGTATCATTCACTTGTGAAGGGGTGAAAGTATTATTCTAAGTTACTGTTGTTTGAGATTATAATGGCATATCATGTGATGTTGTGATCCTTATTTGTAGAATGAATAGAATAAGCCTATTGTAAGAGTAGCCATTTAATAACATTGGTTGGCTTGGTGAGAAATTATATGCTGGGCTCCACTTTTGATGAAAAACATTTTTCTTGGAGAAGACTATTGAAGAATATTTTCTTTTGTTTCGTTTGATGAAAAACTTATTTTGGGTGGGGAGGAAAATTGAATTTTTTTTAGTTTTGTGGGAAAAAATAATTTACATTGGCGTGAAAAACTCGTTTTTCCTCGTACTTTAAAGGTCTAAAATTGGCTTCAAACAAACATAGCCTTACTTTGAAATGGAAATGTGAATGGTGTGTGACATGGGGTTTTTTAGGTAAAATTGGGAAAATTCCACAATGTGACGCGATTTGCAACAAAGAATTACGGTTTCTTTTCCGAGATCAAACAAGTCAACAACTCGTTTACCCATACTCGAGTATTCTTATCAGACATATTTGAGTGTCCAACTTGACTGAATTATTTGGTCCAAAATAAGTGTCCAAAAATCGTATTCATGTCCGAGTGTCAAGGATCCGACGCAGTGATTTATGGTAAAGTGAAAATTTCGAGTATCAAAGGTCAACAAGGGAGCAAAAAGCTAACCTAATTCCTAATCCTAAGCAATTCTTGGTGCAATGTAACATAATGATGATCTTAGTTGAAAACGTTTTGTATTTGCCACACTAATGATGAAATTATGCATTACATGATAACATTGATTAGTAAATGTCTCTTTCTTTACATATGTTTACTCTGTTTCATAGGCTTGAGATCTCATAATTATGGCCCTTTTATTTTGGTGCTCCCTTTTTCATGTTATTAAATCTTGCCTAAGCCGGAGACACATCATGACATATTATTGTTGTTTTTTCTTGTCATATTTGAACGTGCTCATGAATGCAACACCTTCACTTGAACTTTATGAGTTTTACGCTTTGTAAAGTTGCTTTACTTGTATTGTTGAATTTGAACTTTTTAAGTCTAATTCATAGTGCAAAAGTAAGGCCACATCACCATATCGTGACCGTATTATAAAGGTTTTTGAGTTTATAGCGACCGAAATGCATGTCGCATTGACTGTGTATCCGTTTTGCAACCGTGACCGAAACCTTTTTTTTCCACTATGGTCTCAGATGATCCTTCAAATGTGGTTTGAAAACCCGGATAAATTGATCTATGTTGGAAACTTTTTTTCTGTTGGCTAATTTCTAATGAGTTTGCCTTGTACGTGTTACTGAATAAATTGTTGATAGCCTTATTATTGTAGTGTCTCTTTGAATTTGCTTTATTGTGATTCCTTATTTTGAAGGGGTAAAAGATTTAGCTCATTAAAATATGCACACTTTTTATAAATGTGAAGTTCATGGTACATCAGAACCTCTAAACCACGCCTGGATGGGAGCCACTTGATGACATTGGAGTAATGGAACGTTATATTGACATTTTCTGTCGTCTTACAGTTTTATCGCCAAGTCGTTGAGTATATGAAGTCCGGGCTCTACAAATGGGTTGGTGATGTATCCAATTTCGACAAAGACGAACCTTATATCGAGCTGATCACTTCCCCTAATAACCCCGATGGGTTTACAAGACACCCTATTGTCAACCGAAGTGGAGGAATGTTGATTCACGATTTTGCTTACTACTGGCCACAGTATACTCCGATTACCTCCCCAGCTGATCATGACATTATGTTGTTCACTGTCTCAAAAAGCACTGGTCATGCTGGAATGCGTATTGGGTAAGAGCTTTTGTATATTTAGCCTCTTGCAGTTCATTTTGACTTGTTTTGGTAACATTTTTGAGGTCTGTTTGGCGCGTGGTAGCTATTAGCTGTGATAGTTCTAGACACAATCTTAAAAGGTCACTTTTGGTTTTAAAAAAAGTTACTAGTTGTAAAGTAAAGTGAAGGACAATTCCAATATTCCGCACAAGGCAGGTTCCGGGTGGGTTTTTTTTCCTAAAAGATACGGACAAGCTATACCTGTTCCTCTCAAGGAGGGAGTAAAGAGGATGCATGCAGTCAAAGAAACCCTCCAGCTGATACCTGCGCCCAATAGGAGTCGAACCCCAAACCTTCTGCTCAACATGCAGATGTTATATCCATTGAGCCACAAGCACTTTGTAACGTTTGAAAAACACATATCAATACTGCTAAACACTATCTAAAAATTTTTGAGGTCTGTTTGGCGCGTGGTAGCTGGGTTAGCTCCAAGTATCTTTTAGCTGTGATAGCAGTATAACTTGTTAGAGAAAAATGTACACAATCATAAAACGTCACTTTTGGTTTTCAAAAACACTACATGTAGTAACGTTTAGAAAACATGTATCAATATTGCTAACGTTATCTTAACTGCTACTTTACCGAACACACCTTGATCATGTATCTTCGTTGCTATGATGCAGTTGGGCTCTTGTTAAGGACGAAGAAGTAGCTAAAAGAATGACCAAGTTCATAGAACTAAACAGCATCGGAGTCTCAAAGGATTCACAGCTTCGAGCAGCTAAAATTTTGCAGGCTGTTTCGGATAGCTGTGAGCATAACAGTGACACTGGGAACTTTTTCGAAATCAGTTATAACCATATAGCGCGTAGATGGAAACAATTGAGGAAAGCAGTGGAAGAAACCGGGATGTTTAGTACCCCCGAGTTTCCTACTGCTTTCTGCAAGTACACGAATCAGACGTTTAGTACGCAACCAGGTACTTATCCTCTGTGAAAGATTTTCTGACCCTTGCTGTTGAAAACTCGTGCCACTTTCTGATCATCGCCTTTTATTTTTTTTTTCGGTGTTCAGCTTTTGCCTGGTTAAAATGTGAAGAGCATATTGAAGACTGCGAAGGCTTCCTCCGAAGTCACAATGTGTTGACAAGAAGTGGGGTGCATTTCGGTATGAGCCCTAAATATGTAAGGATAAGCATGCTAGATCGAGACTCAAATTACGATCTTTTTATTAAAAGGTTATTGGCAATGCGTTCGTAAATCGGATGATAAGGGTAGAAGATATTTAAGGGGCTGTATATTAGCATAAAATGATCTTCCAGGATGGTTTTCTAACATGTATCATTATTTTAGATTTTAGTCCTTGAAACTCATGTAGATTCTAGTTGTGTTATACTCCCTCGTCCCTTTGTGTACGCCTCATTTGACCCAAAAAGTTTTCACAGACAAAGGGAGCGAATTCAAAGGGACGGAATAGTATTCCTAGAGGTTTAAATGAAGGTTGCAGATTGGTGTTAGATCGAGTGTTGAGGTTAAGCCTTGTAACTGCAACAAACAGTGGAATCAAGTACAAGAATCATATATATATTGCTTTACTCAAGTTTTGTCCTAAGATCACGTGTGTTGCATCTTGTGCATGGTTCAAAAAATTTATTTTCAGCCAGTTGTGCTAACGGTGATTGTAATATGGGGCAACTGGGCGATGAGTTTGTCATACGACTAACTACCGATTTATGCTTTGGACCAACTTAATTATATGACACCTTATCAATACATCAGTTTAATAGTTTAAAAAACCTCTATGTTTCATATATGCCGATGCGGCTATGTTGAGTTTTCGACACTATGATCTAGTGTCATTCATCTAACCCGAGTTATTCAATATGTCAAATAACAATTAAATGCTTTGTATGTAAGCTCACTAGCTCATGTGCATATTTTTTTATTCTCCAAAATATAATAAGGAAAAAAATTAAAAAATTGTTGTTCATTCGCGCATACATGATTCCTCAATATCATGGAATTAATACAAATATGTTGTTTTCTAAGAGATACATTTCACCACACAAAACCTCCCCCACTGTATACAAGTTACGAAACAATTTTTCTTTGCTGTCGCAGTATCATCTACTAAAATTTTTTTTGATACCGTATTCGTTTTAGCTCTTGAAATATAGACATCCTTCCAATAGAACTTGCAATTGTTGTTCATTGATGGCCATATTTCTATTCACAAGTTTACATAAGTACTTAAAACAATCGTATATCGTATTCTCCGGCTGCAGTTATGTATCTTACCCATGGCATAGCTTGATATCCGCTTTTCTCAATAACCTTTAAGTACCTCACCTAAAAGAACATCAAATATAGACTCATTATTCTCAATAAACTCGAAATCGTACTTGTAAATAGGAGCAACGAACAAAGGAAGATAATACAAGAACCTGAATTCCCGAGATGGTGAAATAAGGTATCTCAAACTTGACACGTACTGGCACCTTTCGCTCAGGAACCGTGTCTTCAGAACTTACACTCGGAAGTGTGAATTCCGCTCTCAAGAGGTACTCCTAAGGAAGTCGAGAGTAGTAAAGAAATCGTAAGACTACAATCAATGCTGGTGTCAAAAGTAGACAATTGGAAAACAATCATATATACCTTGTTTCCAGGGAAAGATCTGATTTTCCAAACAATTGAATCATTCTCAGGTCTATAAGTTGCTGATCCCATTGATGTCCGGATTTTAGGATTCGTAGCATCGGGTGTAACAGGCACATTGATCTCAACATTGTTGGCATAGCTGATGATAGTAGGGGGTACACAATGAGAAGCCTAATCGTTAATCAAAAGCAACAAATAAGATTGTATACAACGAACCCTCTCAAACCCTGGCTTGACGTTAGCCGCTTAATGGCGGGTGAAGTCTAAAAAACAGGTCCATGACTACATCAGTTGATGCTACCTTATATAGATCAGTTTAACATAGGATTAGCATTATCAAGTCTCCAGAAAGGTACCTTCGGTCCTTAAACTGGCTCCTCGCTTTGATCATGATCTCAACACGACTACTGGAATACCTTTCTACCTGAGCTTCAATCCAAATGAGTGGCTTCACCTGTTTTTCGATAAAACTTAGTCGTAGAATTTTATGCTTATATCAGTTCAGAGTTCAGACAATGATCAAAAACAGACATATAACATTGCCAATGTTTTGTGCAGAGCCATTAAGCAGAACCAAGAATACCCCAAGAAGCAAACCTGAGTGCTTAGTCTGTATGTCATTAAGTCGAAAGGCCCATCAGGGGGAATGAAGGATATTGTTCTGTCATTCTCGAATCGAGCCAAACGAACACACCTGAAAGGCATAGAACAAACTTTAAAGAACAGTTCGTTAATAGATCAATCCAACAAAAACTTAAGCTAAAGATTGCCTCATAACTGACACTAAATACTCCATTTGATATGATTGAATGAGATTTGAACCTCTTATATTCCGCTGTGCTGGCTCTGATACCACGTGAAATTAAAAAAAAAAAAAAAAAAAAGCAAGTCACGAAAACTTACTGATGAAATTTGATGTCCTCGATATCGATGGCTTTTCCCCTTGTCGTTTCACCTTGAGCCTCCAATACTAGTCTGTCGTTTAACCCGAGTTTACATTCAGGCATACCACTGCCAATATAGAAGTGTAATCTATCAGTGACAAGAACAAAATTGTTAAGCAGAACAAATCTCTTCGAATGAACAAATCAGTTCTACACGATAATACAAAACAAAAGACAGTAGTACTCAACAGTCAATCTCTACATATACCGCAGCCAATGTGACCCCACCATAATTGTAATCTCGAGTCGTCCTAGTTAAAATTTGGAGGTTTGGATGCACAAAAATTTCCTCATAATAACAGAGACGTTATATTCAATCTATCTATGTCTTCGCATAAATAACGATTGTTTATACCTTAAGCATGCTCTCATCTTCAAAGCCCCAATAACATCTGAACGGATTAACTGCCCATTGCTGTTAACAAGTATGTTTACACTTTCTATAACATCCAAAAAGACCTGACAGATATTAACAAAGATTATATGTAAAAAAATCAGAAAATTATGATTTAATCAACAAAATATGTGAAAAAGTGTGTAAAATCACCTCATTTCTATTGTATTTAATCCCTTCACTGCGCCAAGAAACAGCATTTGTTACAGCCATGGGTGGCCTCTGCACAACTTCCATCTTATAAGCATTTGTTTTTATAAACTCACTTAGGATAACTGCTTCAGTGTATTGAGGGTAACCAAAGTCCATCATTTCATCAAGAAGCTCATACTATTGAAAGGCAGAAAATGACTCGTTAAATCATGTGCACTTCTTATCCGCAAATACTAGTATGCTACACAGAGTCAACTGAAAACAATCTCCTTATCATCACTAACAAGGTAAGATCGCATATATTCAAACCCTCTAGACCCCACCTAGATGGAAGCCTCCTGTAGACACTGTGGTAACAGAATGTGGTAATATGATTATGAAGTACACTATTAGTATTTAGTACCTACCACAACAACAAAATTGTCCCTAAGTGATTCCTCTTGCAGTTCCTCAAAATAATATTTGAAAACCTGCTTAAAGAAAAAACCAATGATTACTAAACTAGGAGATTAGACCATTATGACGTGCAGTTCTTCTTTATGTGAAATTACGGATGATATTTGGTATTAAACGTCTGTAGAAATATAAGACAGGAAGGTGCTACAGACACATTTTGGAAAGTCATGTAAAGAACTGATATTGGGGTACAATGAGTTAACCTGAACTAAACGGTGTAGGAAAAGAAGAAGACTAGCAGCATTGCAATTCTGACGAGAAGCTGCCATCAAATAAAGGTTGTTGTGCTGCACAAACATGTATGTTACTCCTTTTTCATGTATAACTGGCCCTTGTGACATTGAATACTCCTTTTCGAGAAAAAAGAAAAATATGTCAAAAAAATTGCCAATATTGTTTTGATACACTCATATTTTCATTTGAATTTGCTACAAAATTATTGTTGTTATCACTAACTAAGGTCAGGTGAAAGCCACTTAATCATATTGAAGTAATGGAAATGATATTATTGTTGTTGGTTTCAAATTATAATGAACTATACTAAAAAGACTCATCAAATCAGGTGCAGTTCTTATTCATGTAAAGCTATAAATAAGATTTGTTTTCGAGGATCAATCTTAAACAATCTACTTGTTATTGCTTAAAACTGCTTACATATGACCTACAAACTCCACCTAAGTGTATGTCCGAGCCAATTAATGACAATTAAGTAGTGGAATGTATGTGTCTTTGCTTGCTTACTTTAAATAGAGTTCCACTGCTGTTTACATCACATTATTACCCAATCTAAAGTTGCAATTAACGATGTTGGCTACACTTTAAGCCTTGTAATAATACAAAGTTTATTTTCGATTAAGTCTAATTAAATGTAAATATTTTATATAACTTTACATAAATAAAAAATATTAGATATACAACATACAAAATCTAGCATGAGTAATTATATAACATCAACCATGATAATATCATAAAAAATTAAAAGTACACTTTATTATATGTACGTACAAATATACAATTTCGACTAAATACCATACAATTTTACAATATAAATAAGAAACACAATAATTTATTGATGGGATTTAGACTTTGATATAAAAATCATTCATGAACAAAACAACATGAATAATAATATCAAAGTCTGAATCCCAACTATACAATTATACAAGTTCGACTAAATAAATTGAAAAAAATAAAATAAAAAATACAAGTAAGATGAAAGTCTACAATATCATCAATTGAACATGTTTTGTTCTAATTGTCAATTGATGCAACCATGCATCATCTTGCACGAAATTAAAATTGATAGAATAAGAGTCATTCAAAACAAAAAAACAACAAAAAGTCTTTATCCCAATTAACTACCTGAACCAAAACAAATTCAACGTGATAATAAAAGAAGATGCAAAAATGAAAATGAAATCGAAACCTGTTTTCGTATGAGATTGGTGAAGAAACGTTCAGCTTCAAGAGACGAAATATCGCCTCGAAAATCGCGGCAAATCAGTATTCTTCCCTTGACATCCAATAGGTACAATGCTGATGCCGCACCTGACATTTCTTTCTATTCTCTTACAAATTATAATCATATAACTTCATCAAATCATTCTTGTATTTTAATTTTTATCATACTTTAATTTCGTTTAAATTCATTGATTACAAATTTATCTGTTCGTGTAATTAAAGTAAGATGACCAAAAAGTCAAGAATTCAGAAAATTACGGTGCAAATATGCTCTCCCACGTTCCTGTATGTATCGGAATAACGTGCATTCTCTTTTTTTAAAATATAATTTTAGGAGGAATAATTAACTAAGATGGATGATATAAAATTTACGGTAGAGGTGTTCAAAATAGATCCAATGATCTGAAATTTACCGATTTTATAACCGAATTCGATTTGATTCGACTTTAAGAATAATTTACAATTGCGTAAAAAATAATATGGATCCAAAACCTGATTTCCGACCCAAAACACTTAATTCGAAATCAACCCGATAACCTAAATAAACACCTCCAGTATTTGGTTTAGATTGGTTAGATAATCGGATGGATTGAAATCAATTTGGCCAATTAAGTAAAATATCCTTTTAATTATATTTTAATTTAATTTTTTAATCGGGTAAGGCTAGTGAATTTCGTACAAGCTTACAAAGGAGAGGAAAGAAAAACTAATCATTTTTGTTGGGATGAGTTATCCCACATCGATAAATTGAAAATGGTGTGCACGCTTTATAAGCTATTAGAGATCTTCTTCTCATTGATTTAACATTTTTATATAAAATATGAAAATTAAACTCTTGTTATAAGGAGGTAAAATAACTATTTAACCGCTAAACCAACAAATAATTTTTTAAAATTAATTAATTTTTGGATCAAATCACTGAAATTAAAATTAGTTTGAATGAGTAACGTTTCTATAACCTAGTTTGAATGAAATGTGGGTTATCAAACCAGATAATCAAAGGTCCGTGATGGAATCGAACCCGTCAAGTGGTAAAAGAGTCACCGTGCCTTCCGTTAATGCTCTAGCGAGTGGTGAAGGATTAGTCGTTTAGCCATGCTGCTTCCGTCCCGCCTCAACTAAAAATCTTAAAGTATGACATAGCTTTAATTTTAATCAATTTGATTAGCGTCACTAGAAGTTTAACTAAGTGTAACTACAATTGACTCTAGAGATAATTTTAGGTGTATGATTCTTAATGTTAATATATGACACAAATTTGTTCTAGAAAGCTTAATTAGGGCTAGCTACAACTACTGAATGTAGGGCTAACAATAGGTGCATGATTCTTAAATTAATTCTTACAAAATTCATGTGTGATACATCTTAATTAATTTTATACGTGTTATGATGCTTTTCTAACCTAATTAATACAAATTATGAGAATATAAGTTTATTATGATGCCATCTTATAAAGAGATAGCATCTGATAAAACTATGTATTCATAGAAGAGTAAATTCAACCATTATTTATTTACAATTAAAATAAGTGGATGAGTTGGTTAGATTTTCTCAATATTTGTATTAATTAAATTTATTTAAATTATAATAATTAGTGATATAAAAGTGCTATGCTGTAAATTTGATTTTTAATGTTTAACGTTTGCAAATTAGCTGGAGCACCGAGCAATGTCAAAGTTAGTATTTAAGGAAGGCCCATATTATATGGTATATAATCAAAATGGCCTAATGCTCAAATTAGATTAAAAGATCTTTCGAAGTATAGATAATACAAAATCTTTTTTTAAAAAAATATTTCTCTCTAATTATACATTCATATACTTTATATATATGTAATGCAAAAACTTTAAAATGTGAAAGGGTTTGAATTTGAATAAAATAATCAAGATCAATTTAAGATTATAAAATCGTTAAAACCGATGGATCTTGGTTTGAGTAGGAGTCTTAAACTTTCGGATTTCAAAGGTTCGGGTCTGAATACGAGTCTAATAATTATTAATGAATTGGGTTCGATTCTGATTGGACCCAACTTAGACCTTCCTTGATGCAAAAGTAGGTCAACAAACTTAATGAAAGCAATTTTATTGGAAGTTGGGACCATGAGAGTAATACATTAATGGGTTTGCTACAATTTTGTATTACTATTTGTTGAAATTAATTTGTCACATTTTATCAATAAAAATGATTTCTATCATTTTGTTTAAATCTCATTCGTATATTTTTTTTCTCATTGAATACTCTAATCTACACAATTAATTTTTTTTTTTATCTCATTCTTCCATTAACCAAACTCCTCTAAATACTAATGACGATCATCTCGTTGGTAGCAAACACAAAGGGGGGCAAATGAGTATTTCTAATTTATTTTAGTTTATGCATTATTTGGATTGAAAAATATATATATAAATGCTTTTAATTGAATAAAACTACTTTGTTTATCAATGTTATTTCCATTTTTAATTAAAATTGAAGTTTTGACTTAGTTATAATTCAATAGGTTCATAAATATATCACATCACTTTTTCAAAAATTAAATAATGATATTTTAAAGTGGTACCAATATTTTTCGAAGGATGATATAGTCGGTTGGTCATAATAAATTAGTTCTATTTTTCTTTTTAGTTAATCTCATTAAATTTAGCAGTTATATTTTTTTTGGCTATGATGCAAATATTTTTTTATTTTTTATTTGTATATTTAACATATTTTTTCATCTTATTTATACATTTTTCTCAAGGTAAGACGACTTCAAAATAAGAAGCCTAAAACCTGAAAGTTTCTATTATTGGATTATCTAATCCATGTATAAGGTATGTCTCACGGTAAGAGCGTCTCTTACAAAAATTTTTTTAGTTAATATGTTAATGCATGCATGAAAATATTCTTGATTGAGTTGACTCAAAAAGAGTCTTATACTTTGTGTATTTTTTCATGCATATTCGGTTCACTAACTCACCTTTCTGCGGGGTTTTCAAAAGTAATACGAAATATTAAGTAGAGTCAAAGGGATAAAGTCATAAAGGCGTATATATAGTACAAGCTATAACCATAATACCATTTTATAAAAACATTATATTAATTTAATTTAGATGATTGTGATATCATAATACTACAAAATCGTGATCATATATATTCCCATATCAAAGGATATCTATAAGTCGGCTACAACTAAATGCTTAAAGTACTACATATACTTTCTTGGCAAAGATTATAGACTGGTAGTTGGTTCATAAAATCTTAATCAAATTATTTTAATACTAGCAATATGTAATCTGTTCTGAAATAGTTGCTACATGATAGATTCTTATACTATTTATTATCCAACCCTATTTTATATTTTGTGGGGGCTAACGTGTAAGGAAAAATATACTTAAGTGAGATTTAATTGAATCGTCTAATTACAAGCTTTTATAATGTTAGTTTTTATAATTTTTTTTATTTTTAATTCAAGATATATATGAACACAATAAAGCATCGAATTTCATAAAAAAGTGAAATATAGCAACTGAGAAAATAGTAGTTATGTCAATTCTTTCATAATAATATTATGGATCAGATCTCAATGGTAAATTTGCTATTTTTTGTTTAATAATTACAGAGAAAGGTATACTAAATATATTTAGTGTGAGATTTAATTTAATTAGAGGCGAATTGATAAAGGGGTAACAACTAATTTATGACGATTCATGTAGCAACTAATTTGAAAGAATGAGAGTATAATAAAAAAAATAAAACAAAAGTAGTAATGTGATAATGTTTCTTGATCATCATTAGCATGCAATTTACTAAAAGAAGAGTGCCTTGATCGATCAATGATGAGCAGCCACTAAAAAATAAAGGTGTATAATTAGTTAGGTACAAATTGTATGAATTATTCTAACTATTTTTTTTTAATTAATTAGATTATAGTATTAACAATAATATATATATATATATGGGGACTATACGCCATGAACATCATCCTGAAAAATCTGTTGGGATGGATTATCGACAAATTAAAGATGATGTCCACGCTTCATAAGCTATTGGAGACCTTCTTCCCATAGCCATATGATTTCGGAATGGTATATACTCCTTGGCTTATGAAATGTATGCACCTCGTATTTCCTCCGATAATTGCTGGCATTCACAATAAGCCCGGCCTAATTTAAAATATCTTTCCTTAGATTTAGTTCTAGTAATCTAGATTGAATGCCATCATAAACTAAATTATTGTGCATATACTAATTTTTTTAATTATAGAAAAAAATTTTTTAGGTAATAAAATATAATTGAGTTACTTTTATACAATCCTATTGTTGTTTTAAATTTGATGCATGATAGAGTTATGATTAGACCAATGTGAAGCTAAGAGTTGAGAAATTGTTTGGATAATTAGTATAATTAATTGAAATGATGGTCTAGTTATTATTATACAAGTAATTATGTTGAATTGATTAATTCTTACAAAATAATATTAAATTGAGTAATTTTTGGGTGAAAATCAACTTTCAATTATTTCTACTTTTAGTTTCAATAAGTTAATCTTTATCACGGTATCATTGATACAAGTCACAACACATAAGCGGCTCATCATGACAAGATTTTCATAGTTAGCGTAACATTATACGCTTTTTAGTCCTCTATATTTTATTTTTTTCTCTGTCTTATTGAGTTTGCAATATTTGAATCAAATAAATGAGATCAATTTTTTAGTCGTATATATGCTGCAATTTTAAATAAACAAGATGAAAAAATTAAAGTCGGAAGAGAAATAATGGCCTTTATGAATGTATTATATTCAATATTGACACATAAATCCCTAACTAATATGTACACCAATTTGATCATTGTCATTGATCATTTAACCTAACTAACGAGAAATAATCCCTAATCATGGAAGGGGCCATTTCCCCCATCACAGGAGAGATTTAAGATTACAATTCAATTTTATTAGGGTTAGTGATTTGTATGCAAGATTAAAATATGAGATGAAAACAAACTTGTCTTAATCCTCTCCATTCTAGCTTTTGTTTCACTTGGTAACTTTCCTCTTATCCTCTCATTTTAGAGGTACGAGTATGGTCTGTTTATTCTAGTTAATAGACATTTAGATGAATTGTTGACGACTATGTCCAGTAATTAATAGACATTTAACTGCCATTTATCAGTACTGGTTCTAAGTATATTTAAGGTGTGTGACTGCTTAATGTCCTTTGAAATAAGAAATAAAAAAATAGTAGTTTGGTTCTAGGTACTTTTACTCTTGTTTAATTACTTATCTTTAGGTCCAAAATACAAAAAAAAAAAAAAAATAAATAATTAAGCAGGGCTCAATATTTTTTCTTTAAAGTTCATTTGGCTTTTCTACCTCCAAGTTCTCAATTGTCAAACCTATAACATGGGAGTAACAACCTTTACCATGAGATTATGAGTGATTAAAGCTTTTGGTATTGTCATTTTGTGTATGTTATTGTCATATTGAGAAGTTATGTAAGTACAAAAAGTTTGAAAATGAAAATCTTATTGGGCTAACTGTTTGAGTTGAGAGCTCTTTCATGTATCAATAGGTCTTCTCTGAGACGGTCTAAACTGTACGACTAGTTTATGTCTAATAAAAGTTTTTTTAAAGAAAAAACTACGACACCTCAATTTCAAAACTTAAAAGGCGAATTTCAAAATTAATTGTGCTAATTTTAAGACTAAAAGTTTAATTTTAAAGTTTGTGATATCAATTCAATGTTTGAGTGATCTTAATTTAAACTTAGAATGGGAATTTTAAGTCTTAAAATTGGTCTTTTAAGTTTTAGAATTGACTTTATAAATTTTAAAATTATCAAATTTTATGAGTTAAAGTTAATTTTAAAATCTTAAAATTAACCTTTCAAAGTCTTAAAATTAGTAAAAAGATGTTCATGTATTTCAAACTCCTTTAAATAGTGAGAGGCACCATAACTCCATAATTAATCTTTTGATAACGAAAATAGCACTTATATAAAACCTACTAGCTTGGTTATCCTCTTCTAATAAGTCATTATTTGTCAAGTAACACCCTAGTTATTAGTTCTTTATTTTAGTGCTTGTTTACTTATATAAACTTTTATTTTATTTATATGGTAGGCATAAGAAATAGGAGAGGTATGTTAAAATCATACTCATAATATTGCCCTAAAAATCTATATTCGCTCAAACTAAGATAATATCTTATTCTACAATAAAGAATTATGAAACTGCTTAAGGGTGTGCTCGAGTAAATTAAAAATACCTGATAAAGCATATAATATATTTTGATGTTTCATTTACATGTTTAAGCTTTTAGTTAAAATTGCCAATCTACATGATATCAAAAGACAATGCGACAAAAAGTCTTGAATCACATTTGATATATTATATAGTCACAATGTTATGAGGTACTATAGTTTGTGTTACATCAACACATCTAACACGTTTTTCTCACCAAATGTAAACGATGTCATCTCTATCTTTCTTTCGTTTATTTCTTTAAATCCAAATAAAGGAGGTGTTCGTTTGATAGTTGACTTTTATGTTGACTTTTTGGTTGATTAGTCAAAACTCAAAAAATGTGTCTGATATATAACTTTTTAGTCAACCAAAAAACTAATTTTTAAGCTAAATTGAAAAGGATAGTTGGCTTTAGTTGCCCACTTATAACTCTCTAACAACAAAAGGCAACAATCAACAACAAATTCACCATACAACTCTGTAACTAATTGACTTATTGAGCAAATTTAAATGCTAACAAAAACCTTCAATATTTTTCCTTCGATCAAATAAGACAACCATCATCATTCAACAGCCATTTCTCAAATAACGTAAGAATATAAAATGGGTCATATGATATGTGACCCCGCAAAGGGAAAGAAAATGAGAGTCAAGAGTGAGACAATGAAACCTATTGATGATTTGATAGATTTGACATGCTATTACTTTTCAGGAGAAGAGGGTGGGAGGGGGGGACGCTTTTCCATCTTTTCTTCTTGTTTGTGTGTTCCTACTTCTTCCCATTCAATCACTTATCAAATCCATGCCTCCTATGTTCTTTCTTTCTTTTTTTTTTTATCTTTTTTTTTCTTTACATTTAGTAATTAGTTCCAAAGAGAGAAATTAAAAAGAGAGATGAGACGTGGTAATGTGGATGAAACTCTTCAACTGTTACTGATTCATCATAGACAATTTCTAAGGACAATTCTGAATATTAAGTGAACTCTCTGCCATATTAATGTTCCACTGTACTGTGTTTCACACAGTAACAGTAACCCTCACTTTTTTAAAAAAAAATTTATGGTTGAACAATTCATTGTAGAAGAATTTACCATTTAAAAGATTGATTCATTTTTTATTTTTCTTTGGTTTGTAATTCATCTTTTCTTTCCTATAATGTGTTTTGGGTTTTTTCCTTTAGCATATCTTTTCCGAGTTAAAGATTTTACTAGTCGCAATCTTTGTATCTCATTTGATAAAATTATGATCTATCCTTTATTTCTTTTTAGACCCGATTATTATTTTAATTTTATGAGTATAATATATCGGATATGATTATAATCACCACCACTTAAACTAACCTAGCTATATCAAGGGCATATCTAGACCCAGGCCGGCATGGGCTATGGCCCGGGTCATGAAAAATAATGTAGTATGGTAAATTGATGTTCAGTGTTCGAAATCACGATCTTTTATGTGCTTTATGAAAAGTGTTTTCAGCTAATTACACACGCCAATTCATTTTCTTTGATACTTATTCAATGAGAGGTTATATAATATTGGTCTAGATAATAAATTTTTTCTGGATCCACCCCTAATCTATATAGTTTGTGTAGTTGACCCTTATTGTATGAATGTGTATCTTAACAGTCCAGTCTCTATAAATATGCTCCCACTTCTTCTTCTTCTTGCCATTAATAAGCAAACATTTATGCACTCTCAAATCTCAACTATAGTCTGTAGCTAGGAAAAGGAATAATCAACCAACTATGCTGAATGTCTATTATGCATAAATATGTGTGTAAAAGATTAAAGTATTTGCTACACATATAGCTGATCTTTTGATGATAATATTTTATCTTTTATTTGAAATACTTCACCTTAACAGTGACATAGTCTCATCATCATCATCATATCTAGTATATTCCACCCATAGAAAACTATAATCAGAGTCTGAAAAAAAAGACGAGAACTTATACCCATAAAGGAGGATGTGGCCAAAATGTCACAATTCACTTGCAAGTATAATACTTATTCCGTTCCACAATACTCGCTACATTTCAATATTAACTCTCTTGTTTAATTTTTTCAGTAATTTCGACTTATGCATAAGAAATAATTAATAAAGTAAAATAAAATCTTATTTTATTTTTCTTAAAACCTAGTTTTTTAATTTGTAATTTTCATAATTTTTTATTTAGTTAAAATAATTATATTTATTATTAAAATATATATTAAATTATGTGGAAAAAGAATTGTGATAAGTATTGAGTTAGTAAGGAAAGAAGTAAAAGGAAGGAATTATGTCTTTGGATGATTTTAGTCAACAGTCAAAACCCTAACCCTAATTATGGAGCATTATGCTTTAGCTTTTTCTAGCATGATTTCCTCTATGAGTAATAAAAGAACTAATTAATGGCTTGTACTGATTGGCTGCCAAATTCTTATTCTCTTCCTATTATATCCCCTATTAGTGGCTAAATTATCTTAATTGTGCTATTTTATGATCTATTGATTTCTTACTGGCCTTTGTTGAACAACCTTTTTGCTGTTTTTATTTCAATAAGTTGAATGTTTTCATACGTACTTTTATTATCAATCAACCCTTCAATTAGAGGTGTTCATTCGGGTCATTAGATCACGTATTTCGGATTTGTACAAAATCAAATCTTGTGTCCACATCAATTTTTAAATAATTTAAAATTTATTTGAAGTCGAGTCAAGTCGAGTTCGGTTACAAGGTTAGGTAAATATCGAATAATCGGTCTGTTTTAAACACCTTTATATCCTACTAGATGAAGTCTTACAATTGGTTCTTTCTTCTATCATGTTTTGTTGGAAATACTTCACATATGAGACAAGATCCCACATCGATAAAATAACGGGTTGTTGATATGCATATATATTGGGTAAGCTAATCCTCCTACTACCATATGGTTTTGGGAAATGATGAACCTCACCAAGTGTATGTGCAAGTCAACACTCATCCCCGTGGGTTTATGGGCCCAAGCCCACGAGTGTCCCGTGTCCACACGAGTGGGCCACGGTGAGATTATGTGACGAATTATCATGACCTAATATGCTATCAAACCCAAAGGTGGTTCCTGGTATGATGTGGCTCACATGTGACGAGGGGTGTTGGAAATACTTCACATGTGAGACAAGATCCCACATCGATAAAATAATAGGTTGTTGACTTGCATATATATTAGGTGAGCTAATCCTCCTACTACCATATGGTTTTGGGAAATGATGAACCTCACCAAGTGTATGTGCAAGTCAATCATCCCCGTAGGTTTATGGGCCCGAGCCCACAAGTGTCCCGTATCCACACGAGTGGACCATAATAAAATTATGTGACGAATTGTCGCAACCTTTTCTTCACACGTGAGCTCATCTAAGTTAGAAGTGTCAGTACTACAACCTAAGATGGATGAGATTACAACTCATAACAAAAAATCTCAATCAGGCATGCATGTTTGGCGCAGGCTCGTTATATAAGATGTATCACTATAATTGTTAGGTATTTTGTTGTCTAATTTTTAGTGTGAAATATTATTCTTCAATTGTTGGAATATAATAATTGTTGGAATATAATCAAGTGAGAAAATTGAATTGCTATATTACCGAACAATGATAGCATGTTCACATAGTAATGTTTTAGTCTTTCAAGCTGCCACAAACAACTATTTAATGAGCTACGCCGAACACGTCCTAGAAGTTTAAACAAATCCTTAATTCTGCAATTAGCAGTTGGTCTTGTATGTGTTATTACTTTTGACTCTACTATTACATACATATGATGACATAGTAAGGAACAATATTAAAATATACATTCTCTGTCTCTAAAAAATTTTTACATTTTTATTTTTAGTTTATCTCTTTAATTTTATAACATTCTAATGTAGATATTGTGTTCACTACTTTTTATAATATTTCTCTTATTTTAATTCTCTCTAATACTAATATCAATTATTAGTGTTATAATATATCTATTTTAAGATATTAATTTTAATCATAGTATAAACCACTAATATTAATTTTAAGATAGAATTAGATTAGATAAGTGATTAAGTTAGTTAAATTGGTAAAGTTTTGTATGAGACTTACCGTAACTAAAACACAAGACAAGACAAATACTATTAAGTTGTCTTGTCAATGTTTTGAAGTATATATATATATATATATATATATATATATATATATATATATATATATATATATATATATATATATATATATATATATATATATATATATATATATATATATATATATATATATATATATATATATATAGTATCATCCTTGACTAATTATACAGATTGATGTTTAAGCTTTGAGCAGTATAAATATACTATGCATGAAGTTGTGTAGAAATGCTGTTGATTTCTGTAGATAAAGGACTTAAATAACAGTGGATGAGTTTGAGACAAAGAGGTATGAAATAATTCTTTAGGACAAGTGGGAATAACCCTTTCCTTCTTTTTGTGGATCCAAAAACATGATGAGAAAAATCCCAACTGTTTAGCATTATTTCATTAACACCATGTGGGCCATCCTATATTTATTTTAGAATCATATCTTACATATATAAAATAAATAAAAGAATATAGCTAGAGATCATCACAATAATGGTTTTAAAGCACTAGAATTTCTAATTTAATTAGTTCTCTTTTTTGAGAAAAAAAAAAAGATAATTTTAATAATTTAGGGCTTGTTGAAGAAGGTCAGTTTGATTCATTTTAATCAATTTATTTATGTATATTCATTTTAAATTAGTTCACTTTAATTTTGTTCATCTTTTAAACTTCCCTGACACGTACATTAATTTTACGGTTTCAGTCATTATTTCATGCATATTAATTATTCAGTTGAATTTTATCCAAATCAATTCAATTATTTGTAGAATGAAAGACCACAACTTTAAATTTGCAACTACAAGTAAAAACATTAATCTTAATATTCGTTTATGGAATTCAAAGGATAAAAAGATCAATATCTTGGTAATAGTATATAGAAGTATCTAATTAAATTCCACCGATAACATTTAATTCCCTCGTAACTTTTATGCACCAAAACAGACACTTTCTAACTATGAATAGCGATCTAAGAGATTACAACATTAATAATCAAGGTGGATTTATAATCTGTTAATTTTGTTAACTAATAGCATTCAAGTTATGTATAAAATTATATACTTATAAATATTAATATATGTGTTGGTTAAGTTGATAGAAGCTTACTATGTGGCAGTATTGATTTGACTTGAGTTCAAACCACATCAAACACACTTATTTTAATATTATCGACATCATTTGTTTTTGTTCTAGATTTGCTCCTAGCATTAATTAGCACAAGTATTAAGAAATTAGTATGTACTACTAAATTGTGTGAGTAAAACTAAAATTAAGAGCATATATAAATAAAAATTTAAAAAGTGGTGAAAACACTACCTAAATTAAAAATATTACAAATTAAATTGACAGAATAAAATAATAGATGCGGTAATTTTTATGAATAGAGAGGAGTATCTGATCTCATGCATATTCTCATATGTCAAATTATTTTCCTTTAAGGTAAGATACAAAAGCTATAAGATAAACAGATATACACAAAATTCTTCCTTTTTAAGTTTTAACTACTGGTTAAAATCTTCTGCACTGGGTAATAACTGAGAGTTTGATATACTTTTTTGACAGAATAAACAACTATACTCTTACTTATCACAATCTTTTTTTAGTAGTGTTTGTTTGGTGGAAGCAAGCTACCTTATAAAGAGACATACATATACTATGTCAATAAATCTATATACAGAATTTAGGTTTGGGAATGCTTAGGCTATAATTTGACTCATTTAATTAAAAATTCTAATAATTTTTATTATTGAATTATTCAAGTTTTTCGATTTGGTTTTACGCATATACTATAGAGGAGTATTCGGTCCACCTTATTCTAATACTTTGAATTTGCCTGTGCATCTACATATCATAACTATAGTATCTAAGACTATCTATCATCTACTCTTGTGTATGAATACATGATCAATCCCTTTGGCTTTGACTCATTTAGGGTTCTTATTCATGAGTTTTCACGTACCATGAAAGCAAATATAAAAAATAATGACAATATATATTGTCAAGATGATTATCTTAAGATAAATTTTTTTAGCAAACAAAAGGAAACTTTTGAAATCTAAGGCTAATTAAAACCATCAACTTAAACAAGTTTCATGATCCACCAGAAAGATTTGCAGTCAAATGTGTTTTCTCAAAAAGATATATAGAGTATATTGACAAAGGTGTGGTCCATAAATTTAATTAAGAAGAAAAGCAGAAAGTGAGAATATTAATAGGCATTGTGTGTGTGTGTGTTTGTAAAAGGAATATAATTAAGGCTTAGGTTTCAGGTTCTAGCTAGGGGAATCATCCTTTAATTAATCCCTAATTAAGTAGCATAATTAAACACTTACTCTTTATCTTGTGCTACTTAAACAATGACAAGTAAGAAACTCTATAAGCACGCGTATGAATTCTTTTCTCTTCTAAATAAATTAGTTTATTCCGTTATTTTCTTATTAAACACCCTCTAATCCAACTTGTAACTCTCTAAAATGCAAAAATTTGATTTTAGATCTCGAAATTCTTATTAAAATAAAATTCATTTTGGTGAATATCATCACATTTAATAATATATATACATATATACATATATATATATATATATATATATATATATATATATATATATATATATATATATATATATATATATATATATATATATATATATATTATTTTAGTACTTATTTTCACATGGTAATTGAAGTATTTAAATATTATATATATGTTCGACCATAATTGACGGTCATCTTACTTTCATGATTTTAGAACTATAATGTTTTTAATAGAGTATATAACATATTTTGAATCTTTTAACTATGTATGAAGAGAACAACCATTTATGAAGGGAACATATTCTAAAACATCTTACTAGGAGTTTAATTTATATGTATTAATTATTATTAAGAGTTCAATTATTGGACTCGTGGTTAGGCCATCAAAATCTCATAATTAATAGGTGAAATTGCTTTCAGCTGTTGTACGTTATCACATAAATAACTAGGTACTCGATCAACTCCTATATGCATATGCTCAACAAACAAATATGGAACATGTACTTTTTTCTGAGTAAAAATATGGAACATGTAGCTAAGTAAGTTGACTGGACACAAGTTCTCTCATATTTTTTTCATGTTGCAAAATGTGAACATTTTTATGTAGATCACCTGCACATATACACAAATAGCTTAAAACACACTACAATTCTTATCAGTATTCAACCCTCAATAATAAATAGAGCTAACAAAGTAAATAGGTTACACGGTCTACCTATGAATAATTATAATTTTAAATTTTTTAATTAGAGTATTCATCATATTCTGAACTCCAATTCAATGTTAAGCTAATGATTGAAATAATATATAACATATTTTTAAATTTCAACAGTTTGATTCTTATGCACAGTACTAATTAGTGTTCCAATCCTTTTGTCTCTTTGTGTTTACCCTATTTTTGGCTTTATATAAATATGATCTTTGTAAAGTGAATGAGAAAAATTCAAAGGAACAAAACGAGCAATCATTTAATGGTTGAAGGCCTAGACGACTGCAACACTTCCTGTGGCATACCATAAACCACATGATCTTAAGTACTTAATCTCGCTCATAACCCTTTATTAATTAATCAAAAATTGGAGAATTCTTAGCTTAATTATCACAAAATTTAACACCCTTAAGAGACAAGACTTATAATGAAATCAAGATTAAGTTTATGATCTTATACCACTTATACCCTAAATTACAACCAACAGCACATTTTAGGATAATTATTAGAATTTAAAATAAACACGTACACTCACCATAATCGAAGATCCTTATTCAATTATACAAAATAGAACAATAAATTTAAATTTGTTCCAAGGAATACATATATAACTTTTTAAAAGTTGAATTATTTCATATATAACCCTCAAAATTAATAATAATATATATTGACCCTCAAAAAAAAGAATTGGAAAACTCTCCCAAAAAAAGAAAGAACTCCAACAAAAAGTACTACAAGTTCAATATATTTTCACTGGATAGTAAAAAAATAATGCCCTTTTCTCCTTGCCTGTAGAGAATCTTCCGACCTTTATCCAGATTAAAAAAATATCCGCTTTCTAAAAGCATAAAAAAACATAATATCATGATGAGTTTAATTATATATAAGTTCTCCATCACCTTAATTATGCCACCATTAAAAAGCTAAGCTAGCTAAATAATAGCTAGGGTTGATGAAAAACAATATTATAAAATCACATGTTATTACCTTGATCATCATCACCTCTTTGATCAACATTCATATCACTCCAAGGAAGAATAGGGTAAGTATAATTATGATCAGACGGTTGATAAAACCCACCAAATTGATCAATTGTCGGACGAGGCGGCGGAGGTGGTGGGGGTGGAATCCCCTGCAACGCGGCGGTGGTAGAACTAATATCATGGCAAGCATAGCGTAGTAAATCGGCATTGGCTGCATCAAGTTCTTTTTGTAGTCTTTGAACCTGTCTTTGAAGGTAAGAAATGGCGCCTACGCAGCCATAAACAGGATCTCTGACTCGAGCCTCGGCTTCGTAAGCTAAGGAATTGACGGCGTCTTCACGTTGGTGCGGAAGAAGTTCGTTGAGAAGCTTGGTAACATTGCTTGCTCCGAAGATTTTGTGAACATTGGCGAACTTTTGAGGCTCTTCGGGAGGAAAATAGGGTGCAAATATGCAGCCTGGCGTGCATTTCCTGCGTAGGAATTTGCAGGCTGCACATGGAGAGTTGTAGGAGCTTGATGATGCCATTTTTTTGGGGGTTTTGATTTTAATCTGTTTGTAGAAACATTAAACCTTATAATGACAGACAGAGAAAAAATACATAATAATTTTTGTCATGTGTGTGTAATACGAATTGAAAAAAGTAAATCATGATCACTTAGCCTATTTTGAGCCTTTATTTGGAATTGCAACTTTAAAAATGAATTGGTGAGCGAATTATAAACTTTATAAGCACAGTCAGAGCAAAAATATATAAAAAGTTTTGTTACGCACATCTTGAATTGAAATATATAAGTGAAGTATGATCGCTTTTGGGGTTTTTTGAGCCTTTCTTAGGATTTGCAACTTAGAGAATGATTTAGTGAGTGGATTAATTATATTCCTTGATAAGAAAAGATCGATGGGTGAAAGTAAGGGTCATTAAATTGACAAATTTTACTTACATAAGATTATTAGGGAATGAAATAAATTAGGTTTGTGCTACAAGTCCACAATGATACACTGTAATTATATAAAGAGGCAATTAGTGAAATTAGGTTAGCTATTATAAATCAAAAAATGAAGAACAAGGAAATTCAAGAAGAGGGAGAAATTCTTTATAATATAATACTACATGATCAATTAATTTCTTCTAGTTAAGGTTTTGAGTTTAATTTTTTGCTTAACACTCTCTCTGTCCCTCTATCTACCTTATAATTAAAAAAATTATTTGAGTGATTGATATCTATAGCATCTTATAAAAACATAAGCATCTTTTTATTTAATGAAATCTTAACTTCTTGAAGATGGATTATGTTTTGAACTAGATTTACACATAATTAAATAACAAGTATGAAAGTAAAGGTTTGTAATTCTTCATATACCATAACTATACTCATTATAGTAAATTTTATTGAGGATAAAATTGGGTTAATTATACTCAAATTTATTAATTTACCACTAAATACTCTTCATAAAGAGCTAAGGTAACTTTCCTTTAACCCAAAAAACCAAATCAAACAAATATGTCCTTTAATCCAAAAAATAAATCAAACAATATATATATATATATATATATATATATATATATATATATATATATATATATATATATATATATATATATATATATATTTATTTATACACACAAAAAAAAATTGTGAAAAATTATAAATTACGCAAAAGGAAAGATTAACTCAATAACCAACCTCATAATGAGTAATTTGAGGAGCTGGTCAATTTCCCATAAAACCATCAAAAGTATATTAATGAGTTATGTACTTGTTATGTATACACTATGAAGAAGAACAATTTAAACCCTTGAAAATTTCTCTCAAATTTTGTCCTCTCTCTGTCTTATTTATCTTTATTTCCATGTGAAACTTCCTAAAGAAATGAAGACCATCATGATGATGATCATAAGCAGCAATAATAGACTAACAATAGTTTTTCTGATTCAAGGGATCTGGACTTATTTTCACTCTACTTTTTAGCTGTCTAAGGAACATACATATTCCTACTATATATACACACACACTCTCTAAATCCCAATAAATTTTCTAAAACAACCAAAAAAATCTCAATCTAATTTGTGTTAAGCAGCAAATTCAAAGAGAAGATAAGTAACTACTCACACTAACTTCTGATCCTTTCTTTAAATTTGCTACACAACACACAAAAAATCTAATTTAGATTTACATAATGTAGCAAATTCAAAGTTAGACAAGATTATTTTATGAAAAATCATGGATATTATAAACCTAGCTAGAATTCTAAGACTATATATATATATATATATATATATATGTTTTATGATTTTCAGTGTTATAAATCCCTCAAAAACCTAAGCTATATCTATATATATATATATATATATATATACTTATTTCCGTTTCATAATATTTGCTACTGACAGTGACAATTTACCGTACAATAAGTCACACTCAGTAGTAAACATTATGAAATGGAGGAAGTAGATCAGACTCATACAGTCATACTGAAACTTATAATAGTAGTAAATAGGCTATATATTCAAAAGGGTAGGTTCTTGCTTCTTAGATTTTACCCAAAAAAACAAGCAAACCTTTGCAAAAGCATACTTATATATATTTTCTCAAAAAAAAAAAAAGCATACTTATATATATTAGTCTATTTATTTTCTTTATTACTTGTTTTTCTTTTTTATTTTTTCTGATCCAACTAAAACTAGAAAAAAAGAGAGGAAAAATAGCTAAGAGGGGAGGGGGGAAGCTATATTGTACCTTTTTACTCTTTCCAGATATTAAGGCTTTATTAAATCCACAAGAGATAGATGTTGTTCCTTGATGTTAAGGAAATTCAGAAGAATAGAGTGAAACTGTTTTTGTAGGTGTTTGATTAATTAGATAGATTTTGTGATCATTCAAGAAATTTAAATAACTGGAAAAAACCCTAATTTTATAGAGAGAGAAAGAGAGTGAGTAAGAGAGATAGAGAGTTATCAAGGAGCGAAGAAATCATACAAATTAATGACAAAAAGGAATGGAAGGAAGGCAAAGAGCATTTTTAGTGGAAGGGATATCAGAACAAAAGAATTCAAGGCTAAAAGACAAAGTTTTATTAAATTTGCCCACTTTTTTTTTTTTTTTTTGAAAATAGGAAGAATTGGGGGGTATGATACTGAAAATCAACAATATTAGTGTTATTGTTTGTGGCATTGTGGGGTTGTCTCCATTACTGCTTCTCTAGATTAATCTCATATACATTTATGAATGCTATCATGCACCCAAAAATTTAAGAAAAAGATCATGGAAAAAAAATATATTATTGACTTTTTTTATTTAAGGATAAGAATAATCTTCAATATACATACTTGAGGGGAAGTGGGAATTAATGGTAAAATTAAAAGGATTGAAAATTAATATCTTATAGTCGAATAATTTTTTTTAACATTGTATTAATCGCTAATTATCTAGTATCTATTAAATTAATAGCTTAAATTAGTTTAATTCTATTATCTAGATTCTATTATCTATCTTTTTTCAGAGAGGTATAATATAGAGCTAATACGGTAATACCATATAGGTAATCAGAGCGAAGTTAAAATTAATTATTCTGTAGTTGGTGAGAATTGAACTTCAATCACACAAGGGTGGAATAGAAAGCCTTCCATTGTTGCTCATTCTCATTTTACTTGCTTATATTAAGTTGAAACATTATATAAGAATAAGAACTTAAAGTTTAGGGTTTATTTGGCAAAAACCTTTTGGTTAGAGTTGTTGTAGGGATTGTCGGCTGGTTTAATTAGTTGAAAGTATTTAATTGATTTTGTAGTTGTTAAGATAACTATTTAAATCAACTGTTACAGAGATGTTTAGTACGTAAAAATTAATTGTCAGTTGTTGTTATTGAAATTATATTGTATAATATGGGCGAATACATTGTTACCTTATTAGTGGCCCTTAATTTATTATATTAGGTTAATTTACTAAATATTGTATTGTGTAGCTTGTATATATATTTTTTGAGTAATAAGAATATTGACCCATTCTAACGTGTATTAGAAATCAAACACAAATTTTTCATAAAAGAGTGATAAATATTCAATTGATATAAAATCCATTCTCAAATATAAATTAAGTTGTCACTATTTATTAATAGTGAAGACCTTGATTCAATGTTTTGTTTTCTATTAAGAATAATGTATATATCGTTCAAAAAAAAAAAGGAATAATGTATATACTTTTATGAAGGTAAGTGTTTTTTGCTTTCAAATTAAAAATCACTTTAGTTGGATGATAAAAGATAATAAATGAGGCTAATTATTTCAAATTGGTAAGAATGGTGGGCCATGAGTAATTTTTACCCTTATCTTATTGTGCTAGTCCAACATAAAGAAATGTAAAATATTAATTAATAATTAAATTAAATGAATAGGATTTCTAGTTGTTTGTATACTCCCTTAGCTTGAACATTTTTACTTATGAACAATAACCATCCTAATCATTACTCCTAAATAAGGTCCTATCACTTTCAATACCCAATCCTAAGAGAATCAAGATGAGATGTGACATATATATATATATATATTTATACATGTAAATCTATTACAAAATAGGGTTTGATTCTATTGATCATAAAGATGCTTAAACATTAAATAAAGATAATACTCCTAATTATTAGTATTATTAAGGTAGTTCCTATCAATTAGTAAATGACATTTAATAAGGATTGAAATAATACATAATAATTATATTTGGATGCAACAAATTATATAATGGAACCAAGAATATTAGGTTTTGGAGTATGAAAGTTATTAAAATATTTTAGGGTTGATTAATTTTTGGTTGTTAAGGAAGCAAAGACTATCATCATCATCCTACCTAGTATATCCCGCTCTTAGAATCTAAGGTCAGAGTCTGAGGAGGGAAGGACGACGACAACTCATACCCATAAAGGAAGCAAAGACTATGATAGTGATTAAAATAATATTCGACTACATGTATTAGACAACACATCGATCAATAGATTACCAATTAAGGTAGATGAGAATCGGATCTTATCAAGAATAATTTATAAAGTGTGTGTACTATCTTCAATTTGTCGATGTGGGATAAATCATCTCAACACGTATGGTTACGATGAATACTTAATTTTGATACTTATGCAATTATGCATTCCACAAATTGAAAAGCTAATATAATCCAAATATATCGACTATGTAAAAAAAAATGATCAAATAAGATCAATTGTACCCTATAATTTAATGAATTAGTCCTACTATTTACATAAAGAAAGACAATATAACGATGAATGATTAGAGCATATGTTTATAAAAAATTGAAAAAAATAACAAGTGATCTCGTGAAAGTGTTAGATTACCGCAAATGGACATGTTATAGGGCTGGGCTGTAGGTAAAGAGAGGGGCCCAATAGCTAAGTAGGCTAGTAGGCTAGAATGTGTGTCTACACTGCCTTGTCTGGGCCTACTCGGTCTCTCTCATTCAAACGACAACCAATTTATCTGTTCATGCTCCTTCTCGTACAAATTATAAATCCATAACAAATCTTTTGTTACTTCCCCTAATTAAGGCTCTACCATTGCCATTTGACCTCAACATGGTATCACTTAATGCAATTTTAAAGGGCAGATTTGTGAGGATGAACATGAGTCAGAGTTTGAATAGAATTTGGTTAAAATTAATTTTGAACTCATATTTATTTATAAGGTCTAAATAATTAACATTCTGAGTTTTTGAGCATATTTAAACTTAAAAATAAACAAATAAGTTTAATGCATGAATTAGATATTGTCAAGTTAATTGAGAAATATAAAACTCATATTAACAATCAAATACTTCTTTATATAATAATTCTTCAAAGGATTATTACTTTCACTATAACACCTAATTTTACAAAAAATAATCACTATTTGGTATAAAGTACTAAGTAGCTAGTGTAAAGAAATTAGAATCAAGCAAATTGCATTTGCAAATCATATATATATATATTTGTTATCTTAGGGTCTAAGGGTTAGATATGGTACAAACTTGAATTCTAAACTTGACCGAAAACTGATATAATCATACAAACTTAACATAAAAAAATTTGGTCCAACACAAATCCAATATAATATAGGGTCCTTAAAAAGGAGGACTCAGACCCTCAAATCAAGGTCGAAACTGAATCTAAAGTATGGCTCTAAGACCCACGTCTATACCTAGTCGTGGTCGGCCTTTGCTTATATTAGCTGAGCTTTGCCTTGAAGTATACCAAAACAGTTGATATGGTTTGATTTAGTGCATTATTTTTCCCATGAAAATATTCTTTTATTTTTCCGTCAATAAATTTAAAATGTAAAAACCAAATTGCACTTCATGGTTTTGGTTTATGATATTTGATTTAAAACTAAATTGTTAAAAAATAATATTTATGATTTTGTCCCCAAATGTCAAATCTCTTGTGTGAGATATGATCCATCATCTCATTGTGCATTCAATAGCTTAGCTTGTAGACTAAAAGAAGATGATGGTTGTGTAATGGAGCATGGAAAATTGAGGTTTGGATCATTTCATAAGGTTATTAGTGAGGTTTATATTGAGTGCCTTGAACAAGGCAAGAAGTGCCTTAAACAAAGCAAGAAGGTATTCAACAAGAGTCTTGGTTCACGCCTTGAACGAGGCACAATTGGTTGAAGAAGTCGGTGAATGGCCACTATAGATGCTTGTTCGAGTAGAGAATTGGATATTATCTTTATTGGAAAATAAGTGTCACTTTTTCAATCAATAATCTGAGTTTGATTGTCATCTAACCCTCCATTTCCTTCCCTCAGCCTAATCACAAAAAATTATTAGTGCGAGCTTGTATTATTACTCTGTGAGGAGTTTAGGTTTCATTTTCGTTAGTGCTTCAATAATACTCCCCTTCACTTACCATATCTACACTACCAAAAACAAAAAGCCGGAGAAAACTCACTCAAAACAATTATTCAACACAAGTTCAATATCTATTAGCCTATCATTTTACAAAAGGTAGGAACCACACTTTGTTTTCTAGCACTCAACCCTTGTCATGATCACATCAAATATTCAATTGTGTTAAGTAAAAAAGAGCCTCAAACCTAATGATCAAAGAGAGGAATAAGAGTAATTCCTTTCTTAAAATTGACAAGACTTGAATTTTCTTAAAGTTCTTTAAATTTTCTACATTGAGAAAGGCACATTACAATATATGGTATGTTTTATCAATTGTAACTTATCATCATGAAGACAAGATTGAAGATGACAATCATGGAAATGACTTCTTGGTCGGCATATTGCTAAGTATTACACAATCCTTCAACTATTTAGTCGTCTCCATACAATGTATGAAAGGGTGTTGCCAAAAGAGTTAAGTTTAATGTTCTAAAACAATATGATTTTTGACCACAAAAAACCATAGACATAGTTTTAAGGTTAATTTTTTCATAGTACTAACTTTTCTGTTTTGATTCGAGGTATGCTATTGAATCTCTACAATAAGGAGCAAACGAAAAATAGTGAAAATCAAAGTTCTGTTACAAGGGTGTAAGGAAAAATCTTTAACTAACCCATGATTCACTTAGTAGTACTAACTTATTTTCAAGTATGAAGATAGCTAGTAGAAATCATGTTTTCATGCACCTAAGTTCAAGATTGTATCAACATGGCTAGCTAATCTATTAATTGACATATTTAGACAAGGAAAGGAAAAGTTTAAAGTATTTTCTAATTGAGTCCTTTGTTGGTGTTCTAATAGTTAAAGTACATGCTAGGAAGTAGGAATGAAGGGGAATTTGAGAAAGAAGCTAAGAATGAGTAGTGACATGGTTGAAGGGGAAAGAGCTAGGGAAGGATGTTGGGAAGGAAAAGAAAGTAAAGAAAGGGATGTTGAAAAGAAGGGGATGAAAGGGTGGTTGGGATGTAAAAGGAGGAGAGAATGTTCAAACATTAGGGGGGGTTTGGGTTAGGGGTAAGTGGGGTAGAGCCATAGAAAAAAGAGTGTTTGTAAGGAGTATTATTATTAGTTGCTCAATCAAGAAATCAACTCATTTCCCTTTTCAATTGAAAATTCTAAAAGTTTTCTATAAGAACAAATACTAGATCATTTTTCATCATAGTGAAAATAAAGTTTAAGTTGTAATTAAAATCATAGAATTAAAGTCAAATTGGTAAGTATTATTTGAAGACGTATAGTAGAAGATAACGGACTATATCTTTATCATAAGATATAAAGAGGTTGCAAAGCTTATGATCAGTGAGATTTCGACTCAAGAAAAAATTACAAATGAAAATACAAGACCCAGAATACAATATAGGCACAAGAAAAATTAAGACAATACAAATAGTTAGACTAAAATATAAATAAAAAGATAAAAATAACAATCATAAAGATACAAACGATAAACTGGTCCGTCAAAGAGTGGATTTGTTTGAAAACTCTTTTCAATTCACCTAGTCTTCTAGGTTGTGACCCACCATAAAAGAATGCAGCTACATACTAAGCTGATAGGAGTACAAATAAGCTAATTAAAAAAGTGAGATATAGGAGCTATAGATGACATGCATTCAAACAAGTGAACGACGAAGACTAATTCAGAAGACCAATTTTCAAAAACACTAAGATTTCCTGCTTGTTTAATTGTTGGTATTTAATTGTTGTAATATTCTATTCTATTTATCATAAATGTCTTATTTACTTTTTGGACGCTATTTATTTTTTGTTCTTAATTTGTATTTTATTATTAATTTATAAGTTAAAACATAGTTCAGTAAAATCTTGTTTGGTTCGTCTCAATGCAAGAATTATTCATATCAACTTTTCATAATTATTAATTATGCACAATTAGAGATATTAAAGATTGAATAAGTACATTGGATATAGTACATAAAGCAAATGAGACACTTGTACTGAATAGGAGGAAATAATAAAAAAATTTGTTATGCAAGTTTTAACAACATGTGACAAGTCATTCTTATGGCAATGAAATTTCGACTATAAAACGACGTTTTTATTGTTTATATATAATTTTTCTTTTCCATCTAATATCACATTTTTAAATAGTTATGTATTGAAGTTAATTTTGTAAAGAAAATAAAATAATTATAATACAACATGTATGGCCATTTAATATTTAAAGAGATTTTTCTTAAATTTTTATTATCATTTCTATTATTTAATATCAATGACCAAATAAAACCTAAAAAGTATCAACTCCCATGCTGCCATGCATAGATATCAGCTTAACAATTAATCTTAAAAATGAGATTATTACGATTCACGAGTGGTTGACAAATTCATCGCTCCAGGATTCAACAAAAGTAACTACCTGCAGGGTATAGGTTATTTGGAATGGTGGGACAATATATATATATATTTTTCTAATCCAGCATTCAACAAATTTAATTCATGATCCAGATGCTCATATAAAAATTTATCATAAGTATTTTTTTAATTTAGAATATTACTTGGAAAAAATAGTTCATACTCCAACTAAAATAATATTTAATTTTTAAGTTAAACAATTGCTTAAACATATCCCAAATAAGTATGTGTGTTTATAGTTTAAATTTCATTCAAAAATGATTAGAAAACCTCTAATTAGGGGTGAATTTAGAATATCAGAATAAGTTGGATTAAACATTAATCTCGATATGTGTATGAATTAATTTGGGTATCATCTTTGTATATGAATTTAAGCAATTGACTCGAACAAAACTAGATAGAGACAAACCTAAATTCTTCCATGAATGCATTAAAATAAATTTGATGAAAACAAAAAGGATCAATAAATACTTATTTACAATGGCTATAACACCAAGATTCAAATTTAAAACAATTTTATAAATAAATAACGTGCAAAACACTTATTTTTATCACAAATCACTTTTAAAATGACTTTTAAAAATGCTTTTTTTTTTTTAATCTTAGTGTATTTCATTCCTAGTTCCAATCCATCAACACATCACATTATTGAGACATCAACTTCACATCAGTTTTTAAACCGCCCAAATCAAAATTGGGGCCCCATGAATAATCATTTGTAATTTAGGTATAGATTTGGAGTTTTTTATTATCAAAAATGGAAAAAGAGAAGCCAATAAAAATTTATTATGGGGGTGAATTATGAACAATGAAAGTAATACTTCATGAAGTCCTATGCAAATGGATTTTACAATGTTATTTTAGTATCATATGTTATCAACATACGGATGTTACTACTTCATATGGCAAGATGCTCTTACCATTTTTAGGTTATACACCGTGGAAAGCTAATCCAATTCCTCTTTAATGATGTGGGTAAGGATGGTCATGGCAGGTTTGGAGTGGATCTGGTCAGATTCAAATCTGAGTTTTTATTTTTTATAGATCTAAACTCGGATTCGGATTCTAAAGATTCAAAAATTTCAGACCCAGACCCAAACCCTTCGAATCTGATAGGTCTTAATGGAGTTTTGGGGTGGGGGTAGAAGTCAAAACATTAAACAAAAGTCACAATACTCACAAAATAGTAAGATAATTTAATATTTATAAGGGTCCGGGTATCCGAACCCGCCAGTTATTTTTTAGATCCATATCTGATCCGTATCTTATGGGTCTCAAAAAATAAGGCCCAAATCCTTATAAAAAAGGCAAGTTCGGAACGGATCCAACAAGATTCTAGATCCATGATCATCCCTGTGGGGGTTAACTAGACTTTTACTCTTCAATTTTTATTGTTCTTCCTTTTCATACAATGCTCAAATTGTGCGAATACTATAAAACGTATTGCTATGAGTATATGATCGCTCTCTAAAACTACTAATTAATTAGTTCTATTCGTTTTAACTTGACATAACTTTTATTCTCATAATTTAATTCAATTTGATTAAATTTTTTTTGGAAAGGATTTGATTAAAGTTTAGTTGTTTATAGTAGTTGATTTAAGAATATATTACATACGAGAATTGTCGGTTTTATATGTGGTTTATTTTACAAAATATAAATTTTAGAGGATGGTTAATGAATTTCAATCAAGGTCAATAAGCTTAGAATATTTCAAATAAGTTTGGGTAATCTAGATTAAACATTAATGTTCAATTGGATGTTGATTGTTTGTTAGTTTAGTTTGTTTGTTTTACCAGCTAATAAGCATTGACTTTTTGTTTGCTCTTAAATCAAATGTTGAGAAGATATTTGATAAAAATTAATTGTTAAGAAAAAAACTAATAAATTGAAAAACAAAGAGAAATAATGTAAGCTAAATATATAGGAGTATTAGGTTATGAAACTAATTTTATATTACCTATAACAAAAACGAAAAATGTAAACGAAATTTATGGAACTTATCAATCATTGGCTTAAAATACTCTCATAGATTATTAAAAAAAAATTACTCTCATAGAAATATGAAAAAACTCAAAATATAGTGAGACTTTAAGCTTTTGAACAAATTAACTTTTTATGAAATAAACACATAAATAAATAAATATTGGACATATCTAAATAACTTATAGGAAAATTTCACATAATAACCATGAGGTTTTGGGTTTTTTATTTGGTAATCAAAACTTTTAAAAATTCACGCGGTAATTCTGAGGTTTGCCAAATTATTCCACTGTGACTTTTTTATACATAAAACATTAGCAAACATTAATTACAAAGCTTTAATACTGTTGTACGCAGTAATTCTAACTCTATCATCTTTAAATTTATAGAAATATAATTTGGATGAAAGATTTTATTCTTATAACAGTAAGAATATCAAAATATTAATTCCAAAAATTTAATTTCTAATCGCCCAAAATATTGTTTAAGATCACGCCTGCCAAATGCCAATGCCTTATTCTTTTGGAACTAAACCTACGGACGAGGTCGGCGATAGTAGAAGATTCCTCCGGTCTCCATTAATGAGAAATGATGATAATGATTAGAGATTCGGCTCTTCATCTTTTGATTTAAGGTATGATTGATTGATTGATCTCATCATTTCCATTTCTTTTTTGAAGGTTAGAGGATTATTAGTTGAAGAAAGTGCATCAATTTAAAATGGGTTTTCCATCCAATTTCATAACATGTCTTAACACTCCTTCTAAGAGTCGTTTATTGTAAACCACTCAATTAAATCATTCCAAAAATTTTATAATGGATTAAAATTTAATTCAGTCAAAAATTTAAACTGACAAAAATAGCCTCACCATATATGCGCTTTCAACATGAGTTATTTGATCAATTAGAAGCAAACTAGAAATAAGTTATTTTTGATTAGATATTTGTTACTAGTTTATAATATGATAAACTATAAAGTCTAATAAAATATTACAAAGCAACAACAATTTAGTGCTCAAAATGGTTATATGAAACTTGAGGTTTGTTGGTCACATTTTCATACATGAGCTACAAATCATATACACGTATACGCACACACACACACATACATATAATCTACTAGCAAGTTTCCATAATGACATGAATTTTAAAAAAATATCACTTAATCATTTGCTCTTTTCAGCGTATCCTAAAATTTTAAAAAATATATATATTTACATGACATAAAAAATTTATCCAAAAGAAAAAAAACATTAACAAATCAAATCACCATTGATCACTAAGAGTCATCAAGATTAAATAAAATCCATAAAACTTTCCAATTTCAAACAACTATTACTTTACCCTCCTCAAAATCCAATCCCATCATCAAAAAGAAAGCATTTGCACCCTTCGTTTTCTATGATTATTTTCAATCTATTCTTTCCCATAGAAATTTAGGACACTTCAAAATTAACTTAATTAGTTTAATTAATGACTACTATACACTATAATATTAAGTTGGCAAGGAGAAAATCTATGTAAAGGATTCTTTATAGATTTGTGTTTGACTTGTAAATTGGAATACTTAATGTGATCCTTTGCTTCTGAACTTCCTAAACTACCTTTAGATTTTATTTACTTAATTTTTTAAAATTTTAAACATAGTAAAATATTTAATTCACCATAACGTTAATAACTCTAAAAACAACAATAGTAATAACTAATAAGAGCGTATTTGGCATACAATTGGAGTAGTTAGTAGTTTAATGAGATTAGAATATTATCTTATAAATAATATATAATATACAATTATAAGTAATGGTTTAAGATATTCTTTATATTCTTCTTAATAAATTGTTTTCCAACTGCTATTATAACGATTTTTTTTTACCAAATAATATTAATTTAATTAAATATCTAACAACTATAATTGAATAGCTATTGCTACCCATAGCTACAAATGTCAAAACATTAACAATTATTGTGCGTTCAACAAGCTCTAAATAAAATTTGAGTTCGAGAAGTAAAACAATCTACAAAACTTTGCATATAATATATACCAACATCATCTTCCAATGTACAATGTAAAATGTGGTGTAATGTAAACAAAAATATTTTCAATAATTTTCTTAGTCCTTATTTTGATATATTCTTTATTAAGATCGTCTTATTGTAAGACAGTTTAATATGAACTGGTCTAATATCTAATTTTAAAAAAAAATTGAAAAATATTCGATTTTCATTTATATATTTGAATATTTTTTAAAAAAAGACATTAATTTTAGGCTGCATGTATGGATCTGTCTCATACACGTTCTCATACAAAACTTTCTTTTTTTTTTTTGGGTGGGTGTTTGTGGTGGAGGAGGGGGGGGGGGGGGGGGGGGGGGCGCATGAAGCTTTTGTAAGTAAGAGAATCTGGTGGTGGGCTACTATTCCCATTGAACAATTGGGCCTTGGGCTATAAGGCTCACAATCCATGAAATAGAAGGATTTGGTCTAGTAATTCAAACTATATCATGTACCTGTCACCTTAGTGTTGTCTCCATTAACAGATCCGATAAGAAAATAAGACGCTTATAATGAGGGGAGGAAAAACTACTTTGACATGAATATTGTTTTTATAAAATGATCGAATAACAAAATTTTATAGATAGTAGTTGTGATTTGCAAGTACCTTCTCTTATGCGGTAGGTCGGCATTGGTATTACTCATCTTTCTTTTCAGGCTCGCTTAGTTTGGGGTCTAATAGACTGTGTTTCTCTTTGCTCTATTGTAGAAGGGTTATGAGTATAGTCTGTCTGTTGCTTTTTCCCACCATTAATTTGAAAAAAAAAAAAACTTTACTATAAAGTTTCATCAATTTCTCTATTTATTTATTTATTATTGTATGTGCTTTTTTTTACCACCCTAAAGTTCAAATGACCAATATTTGCAAACAAACAAAATTACATCAATTTAAGATCCTTTTTATAAGGAGACAATTAACATCAATAACAGTTTTAAGTACCACTGATCATATTCAGAACTGCGAATAAACATTAATATCAGTTTTTGGCTATAGTAAAAGCATATAATAATGGAACTAAATGATAAGAAAATCATGGTTGTAAAATGAGAACCTGTGTAATGGTCTCACTACTTATACATGGTTGGGACCATAATACTATTCTCGTGTCTTCTCTACGTATTCCGTTTCACTCAAATTACTACTTTTTTTTTCTAATAGTAATTAGTATTTTTAGTAAGGACTTGGTCCACACTATTTAAGTATAGACCAATTTAAAAAATATTAAAATAGTAAGTAGTTTTATTTGACAAGTACAATTAAGTAAATTTTTTGAAAAATACTTATTATTATTAGATTAGATACACTAAAATAGTGTGAATAGACCTGGGAAAACGGTCGGTCGGTCGGGTTTTGGGTCGGATCAATTTCGGTCGGGTTATTTTCGGGTCGGATCAGTTTCGGATCAGGTCAGTTTCAGGTCGGATCACTCTGGGTTTCGGGTAGGTTCGGATTGACCCAACGGGTTACCATAAAACATTAGAATATCCAATCGACTAATTCAACATTAAAAAAATCATTAAAATGTCTAAAAAAAATCATTAGAGAAATTACATGTACGATTTTCAAAAAATAGTTGGTATGTCAGGTTCATTTAAGTGCAAGAAAAATAGGGGAATTAATACTTATTTTGAAAGACTTGTAAGATACGCGCTTTATAAAAGTTATTTTGTTTATTATAATTGTAACGTTAGATAAAAATGACGTTAAAATTATCTTCACAATTTTCATGTTGGAAAGATATACAACTAACTAAGTACTTATTTCGTCTTATAAGATACGCGTTTTATAATTTAGGGTAGCGACATTCGTTTTTTGAAAAGCTCATTCAAACGTGCGAAACGTTCGTATAAATTATATTGATTTGCTTACTGAAATGTAGAAGAATTAAAAACTCATTTGACTGATTTAACAAGATACATGTATTCAATTAAGATGATTATAACGTGCTGTTTTTAAAGAAAAATAATTACAATGGCTAAAAAGACGTTAAATACGTGTTTTTTGAGATCTATTGATGAGTTTTAGGGTTCAAGTGATATACTCAATATGTTGAGATACTTTGAAAACTAAAATTTTATTTGAAATGAATTCTAACATTGAAATTACTCTAAAAATTGATATTAAATCGGTCAAAACGGGTCGGTTCCCGGTCGAGTCATTTTCGATCGGGTAATTATCGGGTCGGTCGTGTTTCGGATTAAGTCGCTTTCGGGTCGGTCGGGTTCGGGTTTTGTCGGGTCGGGTCCCATGTTCATTTTCGGGTCGGATCAAATTTTCCCAGGTCTAAGTGTGAACCAAATCTATTCAAGATTGAATGGTGGCTCCAGTGGTTATGAATGCAAATAGCCTTCTTACTGATTTTAGATTCGAATCTCATTTCTCACAATCTCGAGATTGTGTATTATATTAGTAGTAGTCTTTTTAGATGCCCAACAAAAAATCCACAATATAACTTACAAAAAACCATAAAGAATACAACAAAATAATGATAAACAACCTAAAATAATAATAGTAATAGTAATACTTCATGTAGTACAAAATGTTTGAAATACTTGTGCCATTATCACTCAATGAATTAGCAGCTGATATGACCCACATAATTATAAATGATATCAAAGCATTACCAAATACAAACAAAGAATTAAGTATGGTAAGCTTAATTTTTGATCTAAAGTGATATATTTATTAGCTGGTATAGCTAGTACGCAACTTGAAAATTTTAGACAAATGTGTAGGAAAGTTCCTGATTTTTCTTCAGAAATATGTGTATAATTGACTATTGAATTTGTCAAATGGAGTATATTTTTCATTGATTACAAGAATTTTCATTGGAAAATTAATTAGGATTAGCATCAATCATAAAGTCATTGAGTGTATATGTAGTGGATTAAGTCAAATGTCTTTGTTTTTGGTTCATATATCAAATCACGCATATTTTTTTGCCGCACTTTCTTTTATGGGTTTGAATTGTCGTCTTTCTTATCTTTTCAGATCCTGATTATAGTTTTCTATAATCAAAATACGCTGAGTATTATGATGATGATGATATCAAATCACATATTCTATACTTCAAATCTCAAAAGTAATTAAGTAAAATTAATTTATAGAGACATGTCACATTAATTTGTTTTTGTTCATATATCCGACTCTATATGTTGAATTCAAGGCTTTAACAATTGACATTATTATTACTTTGGAAAAATTCAGCCAGAAATGTAGTACGTAAATCTAGATCTACCATCGTCAACAGCTCATACTTTTCCTAAAGTAATGACTAATGACTGATTAATGAAGAATAAAAACACAAATCTCTTAGTTTCACTCTTATTATTGAGCAAAATTGTTCAGACAAACATAAAAATAAAACAAAAAACAATAGAAATTATGCGAAGATTTAACGTGATTCACAAATAATATATTATAAAAAATAAAACAGAATTACATGACATAAGTCATAGTTATCAACACAATATCTCTCACTAAGAGATGAGGGGAGGCGGTGAAATAGGGCCAATCTGATGATATCTTGTATTTGGTTTTGGTGATGGTGGAAACGTCGGATACCCACTTCTTAGACTCCTCGTCTTCCTGTTACCAAATTCTGTTTTGTGATTCGGGGACGCCCATGCTTCCTCCGCACTAACTGATTCCAGCCAACAACCACAATCATATACAACTAATTTATAGCGTTAAATATTAACTTTACATGATTTGAACTTGCTACGTAAACTGTTTATGTTCTGATAAATTTTAAAAATAATGACTTAAAAATTACAAAATTTTAGCATGCTAATAATTAATTAGACTAACCATTAGTCCATCAATAATAGTTTTTTATATTAAAATCAATACTTATTTATTTTAGGAAAAATTAACGTGAATAATACAACTTTTATGATACTAACTATTGATTAACCATAAATAATACCAACTTAGGAGGTATTTTCCTAGAATAATATAACTTTAGTTTATTAACTAATATACCAATTTTTTTTGTCTTATAATCACTTATAGTTTGATTTTTAACATGTTAGGGATTTTTCTAGGAAAACACCCTTTTAAGTTGGTATTATTTATTGTTAATTAATAATTGGTATTATTGTAGGGAAATTAACAAAAAGTTGTATTATTTATGAGAAATTTTCCTTTGTTTTATCTGTCGTATATTTGTTGAACATAAATTTAATAATTTCACCTCTATGATTTTGATTGCCGAAAATAAACTTAACAATCACCAAATAAAAGCTTTCAATAAGATTTGTAGAACAACATAATCAATATGTAACACAATATAAGTTTACTTTCGGCTGATGAGCAATATGTAAAATCATACATATAAAAAATTAACAAATGTTATATGCAACTTATTAGTGATCGATTGCCTCTAGATTTTGCAACTATTCAACATTCAGGATGACTAGTGCGCGAACAGTCATGAACATTTCAATACACTAATGTCATTAAATGAATCCTTCTAAGGAAGGGTGTAAACAAAAAGGTTGTTTCAGCTTAGGTAGCAAAACATTACCTGCAATTTCACATAAAAATTATACATGATTTGATAGATCATTTTGATACATAGTCCATTATAATCTAAAGTCAAAGAATTATAAATTTCCGACCCAAAAATAAGAGACGTGAACATTCCAGAAGTAGTACCTGCTAATAAAAATTTTGGTGCAAAACTGGCTAGAAGGAACAATAACATTGCTAGCGCCTTTGCCACTGACTTTGCTTGTGATCCTTTCATCTTCAAAGACAAAATTCTGAACTGATGATTCTACGGGGAAGGATCGTGAATGGGTAGTTCTTAAAATGTCATGCCCTTAACTTAGGTATTAACTTAATTTAATCATTAATTGCATTGTGGATTAGGTATTATAGCAGTTATAGCGTTTACCCAAAAAGGATCAAGTTGATTTAACACCGTGCTTTATACCTTAACAATTATGCCCATTGCCAAAATTATGGAACTAGTACTAGTATGCTAACATTAATTATTCTAAATATTACTGTATTATTATTTTAAATTAAAAGAGAACATATAAACTCAACCAAAAAAAATAATTTTTATATTTTCAGATATTTTACATGTTCTATTGAAAATTTACTTTCCATCACATAAGAGTCTTCAATTTAAATGTATGAATGTAGTACTAATTTTTCTCATCTTAGACAATAAAAATTCAATTTAAATTAAAAGTGGATAAAAAACAAACTTATGATATTACGTGACTTAGACTTTTAATAAAATATAAAAAATTAAGTGATTAAGTGTACAGTAGATTCCATAAGATTAAGTCTAATCAAGTAATTTTAATGATTGCATTGTGGGTTAGGTAATATAGCAACTAGCAAACAGTTTTTGTCTTGTAATTAGTGCATTCTGCTAAGCTATGAAAGTTCTATCAATCCATACTACTATGACCATTTGCTAGAAGTACATAAAAAACACCATTAGTTCAATACAAATGAGTTTAACTTCATCTATTCACGGGTTAGTATAGGATATTCATATTAGGTGATAATTAATAATTAATTTGATAAATAATTAAAAAATATTGTTGAAATTTAATAGGTAATTAGTGAATAATAGATACATGTAATAATTTTTATATTCTTAATGGAGTACTATTTTAGTGGATAAATAAAAAAAATTCAATATAGGTGTTTAGTGGTATATGTGTAATCATAAAAGTTTAGAGTACGTTCTTAATCAGACATTATATAAGTCAATTTAAATGCATTTACCTTATTGAGCTTTAGTTATTTGTGTGGAATTAAACTAACTTATCAAAATATTGTATAATCAAATAGGTCTTTGATTTTTTTAACATAGTCATTCATTAGCATGTGCAGAGTTGGTTATAGCATAATATGGTCCCATTTTGAGGAGCGTAATCAAATATTTCATTTTATGTATTTATTTATTTTATTGTTCCAAATGGTGCTAACATATAGGTACCAAAACAAATTAACTTTTCGCGACATAGAATTTAGTGGTATTAAAAAAATATCGTTGATTTATATTATAGTATAGTAATTACTGATTTACTGGTTTTTATTATAAGGTGCTTTAAGGACACTTTATTGGGCGTTTAGTGACATATATAATTGTTATCATAGTCTATAGTGACATTTGTGAGAAATGTCACTAAATCCTATTTCGCAAAAAGCTTTAGTATGATTTTTTATTATACGGTTAAAGTATCTAATAAATATCATCAAATCCACTACATATACCATTAGAAAGTTGAAATAGTGACATTTAAATTAAATGTCGCTAAATATATTTCATTAAAAGTAAATTATGTTGTAGTGAGGCTGTATATTAGTTTGTAACCAAGTAATTAATATACAAATATTTTCTCTATTTCTTTGAATTTGCACTATAAGATTTAAATTTTTTTATATATTTAAATTTTATGGTGCAAATTTAAAAGGATAGAGTAAATATGAAATTGCGTAAAGCCCATCAAAACTTACAAGATGGCTTGCTAAGTATGAAATATTGTATATATTTTCTCTGTTATGTACAAGTTTATTAAAAAATAAGCTTATATGTAGGAGGCAACGTTGGAAAAATAACTTACATATAATCTGGCATCGAAATATTAGAGAGAAGTTGACCAACACATAAATTTAATTTGTCGTTATCCGATCCTCCAACTACCAAATAATTTTAGGTAGAAATTTTATCAAATTTATATGTAATCAACTCTTCTCTAATATATATATATATATATATATATATATATAAAGATAATATAATAAAGGGCAGAAATGAAAATATGTGAAAGTTGAATATTAGCATTAAGATTTGTTGATAAAAGTTGTGGTGCGGAGCCAACCAACGGAAGTTCGTTTCTTAGAAGTTGGAGGAGTCCGCCAACACTATTCTCGAGTTGGTTGGTGAAAATCAAAGACAAAACAAGAAAATTAAGTCTAAGAGGCCAAAATATCAAGTCAAACTATTTTTAAGCCATTTAATTTTATTTGTTTTTGACACAGAAATTAAAAATAGAGTAAAAATAATAGGGCTACATTTAAAATTAAAAATAAAAATAATATAAATTTATTAAAACACAGTAAAATTAGATGTATTATGCAGAACATAGAGGTATACATCAATTTCATCAACTTGGAGAGTTGGATGTATCAAAGACTGAAGAGGCTCAGGCACGTGGAGGTGGTGAATAAGCCATTGCACTACTGGTAGCCCTTAATGGAGATCTCAAATTATTCGATGGATAGTCTGCTCTTTCATTCCTTTCTACTTCTCGACCTTTCTCAATAAGCATCTTTCGAATACTTTTATATTCCTCCTTGTTTGAAGCCTCCGGTCTCTCTGAGAGGAGAACAAAACTGAAGTTAGATTAGTTTACTTACTCCTATTCAAAATAGTTGCTATTCTTTTAATTTTAACTACTTTATTTAATGTACTTTTTAAAATTTTACTCCCTTTGTTTTTTAATAAAATTCTCACAGTGAATATTTATAGGAATTAAGAAAAATAGAATTTTTAAAATAATGAATGTATTATTTTATTGAATAATAAATTTGGTGGAGGAAAAATAAGAATCATAAACAATATAAAATACTAAAAGAAGGTTAGTGGAAAAAAATATAAGAATCACAAATAATAAAAAATATTTTAAAAGTTAGTGAGAAACATATGGGGACCATAAGGAATATAAAAATGTTAAAATGAAGTTAGTGAAAGATGTGTGGGGACCAAAGGCATTATTAAAATAAAAAAATTGTCCAAAATAATATCACTTATTGTGTATCTACTGTGAATAATCCCTACTATTGATTATTTATAAATAATCTAACATTTGTATACTATTTGCTCACAACACCCCTTTCTACATTTTAACCGGCTAATATAGGTTCGTACCATCAAAGAGGAGAAGGGTAAGACCAACGAAGAAACATAAGGGGAAGAAAAAGTGAGTATAACGGCTATTATAGGTATCTACAATAACTGTTAAAATGTGAAAAGGGATGCTGTCAGCAAATAATATACAAAGGTTGGATTTTGATTAAGAATTAAGTGATTAGAAAAAGTTAATTGAATCGTCATCATCAAATTCAGTGTATCTCATTCATAGAAATATTATGATTAAGGTCTGGAGAAAAAAAAAAAAAAAAAAAAAAATTCATACTCATAAAAAAGATACGACCAATTAGTCCCCAACTCGAGATTATCCTCAGAGAAAGTTAAGTGAGATGACCAACCTGCTAATGTAAATTTCGGTGCCAAATTCATTAGTAAGAAGAAGACTATTAAAGTTAATGGCATCAACTTTGCTTGTAATATTTGCATCTTCAAAAGGAAAGGACGACCTCTGCTATAGTTTTCTTCAAAATAGGAGTAAATTTTTTGGGTTTTGGATTATTTTTAGATTTGGGATAGATGATGTTTTATAATGGATTTGTTTGGTTGTTAATACTTCCTCCTATTCGTCCTAAGTGCCTTATTTCCTTAAGTTACTCTAAATGTCTTATTTCTATTTTGGGTATGTTACCTTTGCTAATTTATCCCTATTAAACTTAGTTTTTTCACACATTTACACCTACTAACTTCACTTTACTCCTATAAAAATTTAAAATACTATAATTTTTTTTTCACATGTGATCACATTTAACCATCTTAAAAATAATAAAATATCAAATGAGATATATTGGAGAAATAGGAAGGAGTATTATTGACTATGTAAAAGTCCATTCTTTTAGTCTACCTACCAGGAAACCACCAGAACCTAGTTGGATTTTAATGTTAGTTTGACTGGTGTTGGTCAACGAATATGTTTTAAGTTTGACCTTTAGCTCATTTGGTTTAAACATTTCTAAGGTCCTACATGACTATTAATATTAGTTGTTCGGTTGTACTCTCTTTAATTCTTTTTATTTTTTCTATTTTTTTTATTGGTAAGTTTACTTTGTTTGTCCTGTTTTTATTTTAAAACCTTTATTTATAAATGGTCTTTTTATTTTCTTAATATTAAAAATACTCAATGTTACACGTGGGTTTACTATTTTATGTGGACCCCTCCAATTCTTAATATTAAAAACACTTAATATTGCACATGAGTCTATTATTTTAGGTGGACCCCTCATTTTCTTAATATTTGTGCTCAAACCAAATGGAACAACTAAATTAAATTGGATGAAGTATTATATTTGCTATCTTAGACTTTTTACACAATTTAATGCTTATTTAAATCATTAATATGTAAAATTATACATAATTAACAATTATAAAAAGTTAATATTATGAAAATATGCGATTAGATGATTCTGCTTGATTATATTTTTTCTTATACATTAGCCGCAATATATAAAATAAGTTTGAACGATAAATAATATCAATTATTGCAATGTAGCAAATACTTCAGAATAAACGATAAATAATATTAATAATCGCAATGTAGCAAATAATGACCAATAGAGAAATGAAAAAATAAATTGTTGATTTTGTTAAAAACGTGAAAGATTACCATTTGGCATCTATTGGTCATTATTTACATAATCATCTAAAACTTGAAATGATTAACAAAATCAAAACTAAAATTAATACTCCCTCCTATGCAGCCTAAATGTTTCATTTGACTTTTCACGGGTTTTAAGGTAGGTCAAAATGGGACCCTTAGGGTAGGAGAGAGAGTAATGTTATGGGTTTTTAATGAATTGAGTAAGGGATTAATGATTACCTCCAAATTTGAACATACTTGTGTGCATTTAAAAATGGCGAATATTTTTCACCTTCAAAAGTGGTTAATTTTTTTTAATAATCAAAAATTACATAGTTCGGGTTAATAATCTAAAATACATACGTCCTACAAATAGGTCCTACAATTACATTACATACTTAGTCCGGAAAATAAAAAAAATACATAGTTCAATTACTTAATCTCGGACAGCCTTCTCAAATCTTCAACAAATTCGGTGTAGTTCTAATCTTTCTTGATCTATAGGTGCGGATTTTTTCCGATCATCAACTTCAGATTTTTCACGTTAACAATAAAAAATGATGTATTAAAATTCTCATAAATTGCCACGGTATTGTAAACAACCAAAATTTCATTTTTATAAAAAAATCGTCATTGTACCATCCTATTTTTATTCAAAAATCCAATTTAAATGTCCAAAAAAATACAAAAAGCAGAAACCAAAACCAAACAGCGAACTTAATTTAGCTGAACAGGCGCCAACTAAAAAATAAAAACCCAAACAGCAAACAGAAGTGGAGAACAGGCGCCAACATCAATTCATCAATGGCGCCATAAATGAAAACAAGACACAGAAACAAAGTGCCACAAATACCAAGGTCATCTATCACATCAATTACACCTACATGTGAAACAAAAATGGCTCCAACCAAGAATCTGTCCCCCCAACAAAAAACTCAAATAATACAAAAACTATTGTGCAAATTAAACAAGAAGGGAAAACCGATGCTAGGTACAATTAATGAACTTGCAACAGAGTACGAAGTGTGTAGAAAAACAATCACGAGATTATGGAAAGAAGTTCAAAAGCAAAAGGAAAACAACAACAAGAGGGTTGGGAGACAAGCACCCAACAAAATTCAATTTGATGAGGAGAAGTTCAAGTCCATCAAATTTGAACTAAAAGGCACTCAACATTCAGTGGTAAAGCAAATGGAAGTATCACAATCAACAGTGTCTAGGTGGAAGAAGGACAGAGTAATTAGAAAGCATACATACACAATCAAACCCACACTGAATGATAACAACAAACTACACAGGTTAAGTTTTACATTATCTAAGTTGCAATATGATGAATACACTGATTCTTTCAAGTTTAAGCCACATAATAACATTGTTCATATTGATGAAAAGCATTTTATCTAACTCGGGAATCACAGACTTACTACCTAGCACTGGGTAAAGTAGAACCACATAGGGAATGTCAGTCCAAAAGATTCATCCCAAAAATAATGTTTATGTGTGCTGTTGCAAATCCAATTTTTTAACTAATGGTGATGTGTTTTTTGATGGTAAGATAGGGATATGGCCTTTTATTACTCAAGAGCCTGCGAAAAGGAGCTCAAAGAACAGAAAGAGGGGGGAATTGGAGACCAAACCAATACAATCAATAACCAAAGAGCACATGAGATCAATGCTCATCACTAATGTCCTACCCACCATAAGAGCTAAGTGGCCACACGGAATGTCAAAGCACAATTTTATTCAACAGGATAATGCAAAGTCGCACATAGCACACAATGACAATGAGTTTATGGAGGAGGCACTGAAAGATGATTTTTTTATACAACTTGTACAACAACCACCAAATTATCCTGACATGAATGTACTAGACCTAGGTTTTTTTAGGTCAATTCAGGCTTTGCAATATTAGAAAGCAGCCTACAATGTACCACAATTATTAAGTGTTGTGAATAATGCATTTGACAATTTAAGTCCATAATGTTTAAGATTTGTTTTCATAACACTAAAAGCATGCATGATTGAGACCATAAAAAAGGCAATGTGGTATTGACTATCATATCCCACATATGAACAAAACCAAAGCTGCTAGGGAGGGGACATTGCTTGACTATCTAAGTGTGGACAAACAAATAATGGTTAAATCTCTTCAACATCTATTCACAAGAATCAGTTCAAAGACAATGAATCAATTGGTGGACATGATAGGATACCAGCAAGACAACATCACCATCATAGCAAGCCAAAACAATGAACAACAGAACCTGTTCCAACCCCTAAAACGAAACCGAAATCGTGAAGGACGGGAGGAAATTCGGGTGTTACATAAAAAGAAAAGGAAAAGAATTTAAATAAACGTTAAAGATTAATTAAAAAAAGTGAGTGGAAATTTCGGCAGCATCTGCCCTAAAACTGTGCGCCTTTGTAGAAAAAAAAAAGTTATTTATAATCTAATAAAGTAAAGGAATCAACGGCCTATCAAAACTATATCACGGCGGAATGATTCGTTACCGGCTTCTCAAATCATCATGCCAAGCATGGATCGTGGTTCTAGTGTCAACGCTTATGTTTTAAAATGACTTAACTCCTTAAAACCATACAAAGTTATAAACTATGCAGCGGAAATACAAATATACAAGGGAGGACACGAGACCTCATAACAAAACATATACAAACAAAGTTTACAACAGATAAACAAGAGCTACAAAATCGAAAGATAACTGTATGATACAAGTTATGCTTCGCCCTATTAACTATCCCCCAATGCAAGGCAATGCAAAAGAAACTCCAATACCTGCTATGCCTGTCTATGATCCTCCTGCTGCTCGACATTAGACCAAAGACCAATATGTCATAGCAGGACGATCATAGAAAGTCATCAACAATCAACATAAACACAAACATGTACACGTCAGTAACTAGCATCAAATATAATAAGGCCAACTACTAGATAACATTATATTATACAACAACATAAGATGATTTCATAAGACACAAGCACAGATAGTAACCGTTTATTGTCCACCTATACTTCTTAATCTCATTACGTCTTTTCCAACCTGAACCATGTGTTCTTAGGTAGAATGCAGGTCTTCACACTCCTCTTCTCAAAATATAAACTCTTGTAAAACACGCATAGTATCACTCAACCAAGGCATTAACAGACTACTTAACACATGACCCTATAGAGCTTGTCTATCTTAGAGTAAGTGTGATCATAAAATTCTGTGGGACTGGTAACTCCCTCGAGCTAACTTAACTTAGGCGCACTTCTCACTAGCATGAACTACTCTATCATTGAATTAGCTTTCTATCAATGAGTAAACGTTCTATCAATGTGTAAGCTTTCTATGAATGAATAACTTTCTATCAATGAGTAAACGTTTTATCAATGTATAAGCTTTCTATGAACGAATAACTTTCTATCAATGAGTAACATTCTATTAGTGGATCTTCTCTCCACTTCATGGCATAGTGACACGGCCAAGGGCGTTATCGGTCGTCTGGCGCCCATGGCAAAGTATGAGCTCATACCCCCTCCAGCTGACCCTCTCGGGTCCTACCTTCGAGAAAAAATAACACACTGGGGGTACTAAACCAGTGAAGAGGCCACCATATTGGGGTTTGTAAGGCCTGCATGGTAACACCTCGGTTAAGGGGCGGTATCGGCCATCCGACGCCCAATGACAAAAGTATGCTCATACCCCCCATAAGGTGATCCCGTCGGATCTCACCTAGGGGACTATTAAATCAACTGGACATAATCCAGTTGAGTCACGCCAGCTAATCATAATCTAATACTTTATCAAATGGGTTTAACTCCCGTTTTCGACTATTAATGAGCGCCCTGTGATAGCAGCACGCCAAAACCCACTGAGCCACTCAACAAAATATGAAATTCACCTATAAAGGAGTCATTCTAACTCTAAGTAAGGCATAATCCAATTCTTAAATAAATAAGGGGGTGGTCCCCGCCTCCTACTAACACTCTCATTCTCTATCACTATTCTAAGCGCAAGGATTTCATAGTCGATAGCTTTTCGTATAAAGTGTATTCACTAGTACCTCATAGTTTCGATACAATGCATATTATCACAATAAACAATAATGTCTTAAAGAAAATTGTATATAAGGGTTCGTTACTGCATGTACGTACCTGTAAGCGTCACTGCACGACCAAAATTATAAAATTCACCCAACTAAGGTTCTATTTTCCTCTTATGAACAGGAAACATGTACAAGTTAGGAATAAAACTAATAAATCCCCTTAACTAAACTACTTTGTCATACCAACTAAATACCAAAGTAACCACTATCACCCATTCAACATGAGTTTTTTTCGATTACTCTAGCACGTACACAACTCATTCAATGCAAGTCAAAATCATTAACTTAACACAACATAAGTCTTTTCACTAATTTAAAAGCAAAAGCATATGTGAATCGTTCCTTTTCATCAACTAATTTTGAGTATATCGATTCACGTTACCCAAAAATAACTAGTCACAAGTAAGCCTTACAATTTTAATATAACACTTATACAACAATAAGACAAATTTTAGAGTTATCAAATCACGATATCATTTGTTACATTTTCCAAAGCTAGAAAGAATTATAATCAAAACACGACAAGTAACCTTAGCAACCATCGACGATAAGTTGACATTATACTCTTGGCTTACTAACATTATACATTATGACTTCAATAACAACCTAATAAGAGTACTTGTAATTAACAACAATCAAACAACAACCATTAACAACTATTAATCTTAATTAACAACCGAAATCTCATCCATAGTCAACTGAAATCATCACCATTACTAATTATCACAACAATAACCAATCGACTAAGTCTTAAAACAACTTTTAAGGTTATTTAATCAATCATCACACCACCAAAATATAGCATAAAACACACATCATTAATAATTTCATCTCTAAATCCAAACCCTAGTCATTTCATGTTTAAAGATAACACTTTTAACTATTATCCAT